>NC_090437.1:212459307-212761449 GCF_031143425.1 Pleurodeles waltl | reverse complement strand
CCCCAAAAATCCACACTTCACCGAAAGGGAGCTAAGGACCATGGTGGACGAGATCCTAAAAGTGGAGCCACAAATATTCGGCTCCGAGGTGCAGCACACACCCATCGCCCGGAAAATGGAGCTGTGGCAGACCATAGTCAACAGGGTGAATGCAGTGGGACACCATCCACGCACCAGGGATGACATCCTCAAGAGATGGAACGACCTGCGGGGGAAGGTCAGGGACATGGCATCCAGGCACCACATCGCAGTGCAGAAGACTGGGGGAGGACCGCCACACACACCACCCAACTACACCGACTGGGAGGAGAAGGTACTCGCCATCCTGCACCCAGAGGGACTCACTGGACTCAGTGGAGGAATGACTCGGGTAAGTCATCTACATTTACCCCATATACACCATACCTGTAATGCATGCACCACCCCACCCCACCCACATCCACCTAGACCCACACCCCTCGCAGCAATTACCCACCACATCCACCACCCTGCATCACCCACAACTCACTACCAGGCCCACATAACTCCCTCTGTGCACAGCCACCCACCCCTGCACGTACCCACAATGGAATAATAACCCCCACCACAATGTAACACCACCACTGCCACTAAATGCAATGTCCACCTCATAAAGGCACACCTGAAGGCCACTGAAAGGCACACCAGCACTAAATTGCACAGTACAGTCCACCTCAAACCCTCATGCATATGTAACAAACATTTCTATGTCCCCAAACAGGCACCGCCACTCATGCAACCCTAATGGAGGGGACAAAGAGTGCCACAGCATTCCAGGGAGACAGAGGCACATCACAGGACACCGGTGAAGGATCCCCGGACACTGATGAGTAGGCAGGCCCCTCACACAGCCCTGGATGCTCACCATGCAGCAGCCCCACCCAGGAAAACACTGTCACCCCTAACACCCAGTCAAGACCAGCAGGCCAGGGGAGGCGTGCCCACACCAGTGGACCCAGGGAACAAACAGGTGGAACACAGCAACAGATGCCACAGTCTCCCACCCCCAACATGCAGGAAGATGAGGGCCCCAGTACTAGTGGCACGTCCAGACCTGCACAGGGGACAGGGGCCAGGGCAAGGTCAAGTGCCCCAGTGGGTCAAGGGGTAGGGCACAGGATAGATGCAGCAGCCCAGGACGTCATTGCAGAGGTACTGGGGGCATACCAACATACCCAAGACAGGTTGGCACAGATTGTAACCACCCTGGAGCAAAGTCAGAGAATGCAGCAGGAACACCACCCTCAGGCCATGGAGCAGTGGAAAGAACACAATGCCACAATGGACACCATTGCTGGAGCACTGCTGCAGTTGGTCAACAAACCTTCAGACACCCACACTTGACAAGATGCCCCCACAACAGCCCTGGACAACCAGCAACAGTTGACCCAAGCAGCTGAAACAGCACAGGAAATACCCTCCCAGGAATCACAAGGGCCAACCATGTCACCCCAAGTAGCTACACAGCAGGTGCCCAAACGTAGTCTCAGGCCAAGATATGGCACTGGAAACCCAGCTAAGAACAAGCCTTCTTCCAATAATTGACACTGCTACTACTGCCAAGCAACCATCCCAGCCATTCACCAACTGCACTTAGCTGAGGACTAAATTAAGTACTAAACTACAAATAGGACCCACCTATGATATCAAACGGGCCTGCCACCAAGTCGGTTTTGAGGACACCCAACCATTACGACTTCCATCACTGTACATAGCACATTTCACTGTATTCCACCAATAAACAACATATCTCACCTGTAACACTGTCCCCTGTCTTCAATGTTGAACAAAGTGGAGTAATGGTGCAACAGGCAGGGATAAACTTTATTGTCAAATTGTGTATGCTGGTGGTACAGTGTGTTTCAAATTAGTCAAGAAGGGAATGCATATATTGTCTGTCTGTACCATGCTGAAGAGGTCTATGACTCGCATATCATGACCAATTCCCCCTAGTTGACATGGCACACTTACAGTATCAGTCACTAACCACATATACAGGCTGAAGTCCCAGACAGTTATTGGAAGTAGAGTTGTATCAGTTGGTTTCTGGAATTGACATCTTCCCCTTCCTCATCCTCACCATCACTCTCCTCACCTCTCTGATGTAACAGATCAGGACCTATAGCACCCTCCATCTCCAAAAGGGGGATTGAATGTCTCACTGCCACGTTGTGCAGCATGCAGCATACCACGACTATCCTACACACCTTATCAGGCCCATAGGCCATGGAACCCCCAGTGATATGTAGGCACCGGAATCTAGCCTTCAAGAGACCTATAGTAAGCTCTATCACCCTCCTAGTACGTCCATGGGCCTCACTGTATTTCCTCTCTGCATCCGTCCTAGGATTCCTCGCTGGTGTCAGGAGCCAACACAAGTTTGGATAGCCAGAATCACCTAGAGAAATGGTCAATACAGAGTCGTCATTGGAATGTCCTTAGTCTGACAGGCTGTTTTTCTGCAATGTGTCAGTTAGTGACAGGCACACTTACCTATTATTGACCCTCTGTTCTCTTGGAGTTGTTCCATCTTTTGTGGCACACTACTGTTCCTCAAAACAAATGAATCATTGACTGAACCCGGAAACATGGTATTCACATGGGATATGTACTGGTCTGCAGTACATACCAATTGGATGTTCATAGAGTGAAAGTTCTTCCTGTTTCTGTACACCTGTTCACTCACTCTTGGGGGGATGATGGGTATGTGGGTTTCATCGATGGCACCAATAACATGGGGAATGTTTGCAAAGGCATAGAAGTCTGACTTGATGGCAGGGAGATCAGCACTTTGGGGGAATCACACATAGGATTGCAGATGTTGTACAAATGCATTTAGAAATCTTGTAAGTACCTGGCTGAACATTGGCTGTGAGAAACCAGCACCCATGCCCACTGTCACTTGAAAGGAGCCTGTGGCTAGGAAATGGAGTGCGGAGAGCACCTGCACCTGAGGTACTGGGTTTTTCAGAACCGGTACTGATCCGGTAACCCAGCGGTGCCAGGGTACACCCAAAGACCTCGGGTACTTTCCTGATTCAGACCACAGAAACTCAGAGTCTTCTAGGTGAAGTCAAAGATCGAATTTATTGGCTGCAACCAAGTAACAAGCGTCCTAGAAGTACAACAGCACGGTTTGTATGTTCTCAGGAGACTGTGTTTCAATGCAAAGTCAGGTTTCCTTATATAGAGTTTTTTAAGCTTCAGGCAAACATTCTTGACATTTTGGTTGGTCATTCACATGTTTTCACTACAAAGGAAAAAACAGTGTCATGATGAAACCTCATATTTCATGTCATCCAACCCATAATAAATTACCCGGCAAGGCCTAGTATTTTATATCAGATAAGTGTGGACCCCCAATAAAAACGGGCACCTCCCCTTCGTAAAGTATGAAGAAGAAAAGAGCAGGTGCAGGTGTGAGCAAGATTAGGCAGGGTGTGTGAGCGATAATAAGGGTTTTATGGCATGGTGTGCCTTGATGCTATCTGATTCGGCCACTGGGAGAGGGACTGACCAAACAGGTTTGGCCTGAGGCAATGGTTCCAGCTTGCCCAGGTCAGAGAAAAGTCAATCAAGGTGTACGTGTCCTTGGAATCAAATCTGACTGTATTAATAAGCCTATGTGAGGGCAACTTTTAAAATGGCTGCCGTGTATAAAATGGGAGCCACGAGTGCAGGACGAAAATGGCGATTTCGAGGTGAAAACGCTGCTGGAATTGAGCGAAAATGCTCATGCTTAGTGTACTAGTCATTATCGGTCTTTTGATACTAAAATCGTACTGCTGTGGCAAAGTAAATTACATGGGTCCAGAATTTTTAGAACCACAAACCCTCCTTTTGCCCTTACATAGGCAATAAACCTATTCTCATGCTAATCTGAGTCCAGGTCTATGTTTCTAAAGTCGTTGAGATGTTGCTGTAACATCATCCTAGTATTTAGCTCGTCTCTTGGTGCAGGTTTCCTTATGCATGATGTAACACAGAGGCCACATATCGCAGGAGCACACTGCACGCATAGACAGAACAGGAAAAGAATAGCCAAGATCATCCCAATGACCATCAGAATCTTCCATCCCCATGCTGATATCAGTTCCCAGAACCATCCCATTAATGACCAATCTCCTCTATCTAAATGAATAGATTCGGAAATTCTATGCAGTTTGGAGATGGCCTGGTATACTGTTGGAGCGTTATCTGGGACAAAAACACAGCAACTCGATTGGATCAATCCACCCCGGTCTGCAAGTATGACATCTAATGCGACCCTGTTCTGAAGGGTCATAAGACGATCCGACTGGAGCTCAGCAGTCAAGTTACCAAGGGCACCAGCGCTTTCAGCCACGGTGGATTCAACCACTCTTATCAATTGCCTTATGCTCCTGCTGTTACCTATTTGTCCCCAGAACGGCAGAAAACCCTTTACGAAGTCCCCAAATTCTTGTCCTGCAGTGTCTTCTTCACTGAAGACGCCTCTAACTATCCTCGTCTTGTGGTAATCTGCCGCTGCTGTGTAGGTAGGGGGCAACAGGAACGAAACGAAGCATGTGCCCGAAAAGTCAGAGGGCAACCATGTAAAGGCTCTATCATGGCAGATGAAATAGGTACCCTTAGCTGGCAAGAGCGGGGGGGAGGTCTGAGATGCGAAGACATATGTCTCAGTGCAGACGCTTTCCCTTAGCTGAGCTCTGGGATTCTTGCCAGTACCTTGCAGACACAGGTGACCCTGATGGGGTACAACCCAAATCAGGGAAGATATCTTAGCTTGCTGTTTCTCACTCATTGTGGCTTCATATCCAGTCATGTTCCATCCTATATATGCTATTGTCTCATCTCTGGGGATAGTCTCGTAGAAGATATTGTCCTTCATCATGTCTATGATACCTTTAACTAAAGCATTTTTCTTAGGGTTGTCTTCCGCAAAACGTAGGGGGTAGTGTGCATAGATGAATATCGTTCTGAATGCCCACACGGAACCATTGTGGCTGAAAGGCAGGATCAGATAAGGGATACCTTTATCTGCTGTGTGAGGCATAAGGCCACACACCCAACAGTTAGTTGTATTTATCACTAGTTGGTGTTGGTGCAAAAGCTGGATGAAGGAGTTATTAATGAACTCTAGTCTCCTAGCAGATTCATGTTTAGGGAGGAGTTGAAAAGAATGTGGGGAAACAGTGGAAGGAGGAGGTGTAGACGAGGTAGTGGGTGCCAATATCACGTTAAAACAGAATAAAACATATCCTATAAAAAACATAAGTATACTAAATAACATAAAAATGCACAGCAGCAAAACCCGTTTCCTGGTTGTCGTTTCACATATTCTCTTCTTGAAACTCAGTCTTTCAACATGTTCTCCATTTTGGAAAGATTCCATCCTCTAACCGTTGCCGTTCGTGGCGGTTGGTTTACTTCACTTAGGAGTGTTCTGAATGTTCCAGGCCGCCCTAGAACAAACCAGACCTGTAGACCTTGTGTCCACAGGCTACCCCCCTAAGTCTTTTCAGCCACGATCCTACAGCTGAACCCGGATGGAGGTTCGAAAAACACAAAAAACAAAAAGTCATTCAAAAATAATTTTCCATATTGGAGAACTTTGCTAAAGGGAAGAAAAGTAAACTGTTTTATTTGTCCTTTATTCTTGGTCGTAGATTATAACGGTTAGTCCCAGGTATCGTGTGGTCCTGAAAAAGGAGTTCAGGTTCTGTAGTGTCCAATCGAACTGACGGTGGTACTGCTGATTGTAAAATGTCATCACTTTCTTTCTCAGTGAGTGTTCCTTTTATTCGTGCATCGCTGAAAGGCAGAAAATGTGGCACGGTTTCAGTCTCTGAGTCGGCGACACCTTCCTGGATCCACCGGTCATATGGCAGAGGTAGGGGTACCCTTTTGCAATGGGTCCCATGGATCCAGTGTTTCTTCCCTTCTACTCGAACAGCTGATCTTGTGGAGAGAAGAACGAGGTGCGGTCCGGTCCACCTGGGCTGCTCGTTTTTGGTTCGCTGAAAGTTCTTTATTAAAACCCAGGATCCAGGCTCAATGGGATGACCTGGAGATTCAGAGACCGGAGGCAGGGTGTCGTGGACCTGTTGATGTAAAACACGCAATTTAGCCGTCAATTCATACAGATAGTCGAGCAAAACAGGATGCTCTATCTCGCTAAACTTCTTGGGCCTGGGCACTCCCCATATATTGGCCGGGCGGCCAAAGACTATTTCATAAGGACTAAGTTTCACTCGTGAATGCACAGTCATTCTGGTTGATAGGAGTGCTAAGGGTAGAGCGTCAGGCCATTTAAGACCAGAGCTCGCTTGTATCTTGGCCAATTTTAGCTTTAGAGTGCCATTATAGCACTCCACTAATCCAGCTGATTGAGGGTGATTTGCAGCGTGAAACTTTTGGTTTATGCCTAGCCCTTCGCATACTTTCTTCATCACTTGACCCACAAATTCACTTCCATTGTCACTCCAGATCATTCTCGGCATTCCGAATCTAGGGAAGAACTCTTTCACAAGGGCTTTGGCTGTGGATAGCGCAGTATTGTCTTTTAGGGGATAGGCTTCCACCCATCTTGAAAAGGCACAAACAACAACGAGTACGTATTTTAAGTTGTTGCACCTCTCCATGTGGATGAAATCTAGCTGCAAAACCTCAAACGGATACGTAGGAGGTGCAAAATGACTAGCTGGAGTTGGGGTTCCTCTACCAGGGTTGTGTTTCAGGCATACCATGCAATTTTTAACCACATTTTCTGCGCACTTGGGAATTCCTGCATTTTGCCATACTGGGGCCAACAACGTACAAATCCCTTTCACACTGATGTGAGCCATTCCATGAGCCATTGTAACCACTGCAAGCACATACACATCGGGTAGCAACCATCTCTGATGTTCTGACAACTCGCCCCAACAACCATTCGCATCCAATTTACCCGTACTTTCTCTCCACACACTCAATTCTCTCTCTGTGGCTTCAGCTTGAATCGATTTCACGCTTTCTATCGTGTCTTCACACATTCCAACATCACCAATCCATCTTGCAGGGCCCGCAACATACATTTGGCTCATCATATTCCTTGCCGTCTCTTTTGCGACCTCGTCAGCAAATGCATTCCCACGACCAACATCATCAGTCACCTTTTTATGTGCGCTTCACTTCACAATCGCAACTTGCAACGGTAAAGTAAGTGAATCAAGGAGCTCATTTATCAACTGACCATGCTGTATTTTAGTTCCATGCGAGGTCAGGAACCCACGTTCCTTCTACAAACGCCCAAAACTATGGGCCACACCAAACGCATATTGGCTATCGGTATAGATAGTCACTTTCATTCCTTTTGATACTGTACATGCTCTTGTTAGGGCTATTAACTCAGCTGCTTGGGCTGAATTGTGTGGGATACGTGCAGCTTCAACAATCGTACACAAAGTTGTCACAGCATACGCCGCAGTCGTGTCACCATTCGGGAGCTTAAAGCATGAATCATCCACCCACAAAGTACCATCACTCTTTGCAAGGGGAGTGTCTAGAAGGTCTATTCTCCCTTTCGTTTCTTCTTCTGTTCTATGGAGACAATCATGTTGTTCAGAAGTATCTAACTCCGTCACAATTGGCAATAACGTAGCTGGGTTAAGTGTAGTGCATCTTTTTATATGTACATGGCTTGCTAACAATGTCAACTCGTAACCTGACAATCGAGCACTAGTTAAATGCTGTGTCTTGGTTCTGTTTAACAACGTGTCCACTGCATGTGGAACCATTACGATTAATGTGTTGTTCATCACTAAACCAGCAGACTGTCGGATAGAAACAGCAGCTGCCGCTCTGAAGCAGCTCGGTAGTGCCTTAGCTACTGGGTCTAAGGTTGAAGAGAAATAGGCGCATGGACGCTCCCTGTCTCCAAACTGTTGTGTCAAAACTGCTAACGCACAACCTTCTTTCTCATGGACATACAATGTAAAAGGCTTGCTGTAGTTGGGGGTACCCAACACAAGAGCTGAACATAATGCATCACGTAATTCGACAAAACTTTTCTGACAATCTTCAGACCATGGGACGGGATTTGGTGTATTGTTACAAGTTAATGCCACCAAAGGTTTGGCTATTAACGAAAAATTAGGTATCCATTGTCTGCAATATGATGTAATACCCAAGAAAGCACGCACTTCTCTCTGTGTTCTTGGCACACTCATTGCTGCAACAGCCCTGGTTCTCTCTGGGGTCAGTTGCCTTCCCTCCTTCGAAAAGAGATGACCTAAATAGGTCACTTCTTTTTGACAATACTGTAACTTTGAAAGGGACACTTTGTGGTGTAAATCAGACAAATGACACAATAATGACAATGTTGCTTCTTTGCAGATCTCCTTAGTATCTGCAGCAACTAGCAAATCATCGACATATTGAATGAGAGTGGCGCCATCAGGTAACATAAGAGTGTCAAGCTGTGCTTTCAAAGCATGACTATAGATAGATGGACTTTCACAATAGCCTTGAGGAGCTCTCTTAAATCTGAAGCTTCGTCCTCCCAAATTGAAGCCAAAAATGTCCCTGCTCTCTTCGGCAATAGGGATGCTGAAGAAAGCATTTTTCAGGTCTATCACTGAAAACCAAGTGGCTGAAGCTGGAATCATTGTCAACAATGCAGTGATATCGGGGACGACTGGAAACTGTGGCACAACTATTTTGTTCACCTCTCTAAGATCAATTACAAACCTATAAACAGGTGGCTGAGTAGGGTCAGTACGCTTCAAGACAGGCAAAACAGGACTATTGCAAACGTTGCCTCTTGTCTCTTCAATTACATCCTTCTCAATCAGATCACAAATAATTGCTAACAACGCTTTTTCCCCTTCACTAGAGATCTTGTATTGGGGAATACGTGGCATTTTAACATTGGCTTTTAATGTTATCACATATGGCTGAATTTCCAAAAGACCTACATCATTAGGTCCAGTAGCCCAAAGAGTATTAGGAAGAGACGAAAATTCTGGTGGAAATCTGTCCTTTGACAAATACATTGGTGAAACCACTTTCTTACCCAATGTGAGTTGCACTCCAGAAGGAGAGCAATACAATGTCGCATACAATCTCTTTAACAGATCTAATCCTAACAAGTTCTCGCCACAACCTGTCGTCAAAATAAGGGGTGTTTCAAATTTACAAGATCCAACAGAAAGAGATATAGGGTTAGAAATCGGATTTCTAACTGGGGCGCCGGAAAAACCTACTGATACATTTGTTTCGCCAGACAAAAGTGCGCCAGGGAGTTTTGAGTGCATAATAGAACTCTTGGTAGCACCAGTATCCAACAGAAAAGTTTCTGACACACCTGATGCAATCACCTTAACATAAGGCCCACTCTGATCTACTGGAACTGAAACAACTCCCTCTCTTTGTCTATGGCTGTCCTAGCAATCATTACTGTCCAAATGCTCATCCTCTGTATAGTAATCATCAGTATAGTACTGAGCCGTCCTACCAGATGCATTAACCTGCTGATCAAATCTGTTCATTGAGTTTTGAGGGGGGAATGGGCGCGCGCTCTGGGGAACATATCCACGTCCTCTTCCTCTAGGTGCTTGTGGAACACCTCGACCTCTTAAACCAGAAGTACCATTTGCGCGCTGTAGCAAAGCAGGGCAGCTATACTTGAAATGACCCTCTTCCTTGCAGTATGAACACTGATTGGGACCTACTGGGATACCTGGTTGAGCATACTCAGCTCTTTGCGAGTTTCTCTGAAACGGTTGGGGCTGATAGTTATTCTGATAGTTGTTCTGTGCACCACTATTTTGACCACCACGTGGCGGGTACGCTTGTTGTAACAGAACCTTTGTTTTCAATTCTTTAGTTTTCTTCTCTACTCTATCTCTCTCATCTTTATCTCTATTTTCGTAGTATTGTGCAGTAGCCAATATCTGCGCTGAAGAGGAAACTGCCCAAGAACTTTCTGAATCTTTTAACTTTTTACACAACTCAGGAAGCAGATTATGCACAAATTTATCGACGAACAAACGTTGACCACCTTCCGTGCTCATATCTTGACCACTGTGGTCCACAAACGTTTCTTCAAACCTGGTGAAGAAATCTGATACCGTTTCTTCTTTCTTTTGCTTACATGCAGACAATTTATCCCAGTTTACACGCATCGCAGGCATTATAGTTTTCATGTAATCAATAATCCTACCAGGAAGCTCTGTCACTAAAGGCTCAGGTTTAGCACCACCAATTTGTCGGGCGTCTGCAGCAGCAATGTTAGCCCCTGCGTCACCTAACTCTTGAGCATGGTCTGTATGGCGAATTTTTCCCCATAAAGGCTGTGGAACAACATTCCCAAACAACATGTCTATGTCAGATAAATTCATAATGCAAGACCCCGCAGTCTGTGACAATTCCTTGTAATACCCTGTAGGATTCTTACGGGGATCAGGCAATGTCTGTTTAAGGGCTAAAACTTCAGCTCGCTTCCATGGAACGTGTACCCATACATGCTGGAAATGAGGCAGGACAGGTGGATTAGCATTTGGGTCCCCTTCCCTCCATTGTGGGGGAACTTCTCTCATGGGGTACTGTTTCCCTTTCTTTTTAGCAGAAGAATCATATTTAAACAATAACCTGGAAACACCTTCAGTCCTAAACGACAATAACATTGCAACTGCTTTCTCGACATCTGATCCCACAATCAAACCTGTCGCAAAATCGAACCATACACGACACAATTTAGGCGGATTGGGCTCCAAACCATTTTCCTCCAAATCCTCAGAAAGAAAAGTACACATTTTCTCAAAAACGTATCTCTGTTTCGGTTCTTCCCACTGATGGAAGACATCCATAACAGACTCTAGTTCATATCTCGCTGGTTCAGTAACCCATTTATGCGCCAAATAATTCAGTGTCTCTTTCTCCCTACCATCAGGCAATTGGCTACGCAATTGTTTACGCTCTGAAACTGGGGTCGTAGCTAATGACCCAAAGAGAGGGGATAAAAGACTAGTCACAGTGTTTGTCATTCTCTGACGGACAGAGGGAGAGGTTGACAAATGAACAGGAGGAAAAACAGAATGAGACAAGGCAGAGACAGAAGCAGTGTCAGAAACAATACCAGGAGTGGTAGTCGCTATAGTAGTCAAAGTTGTAGGAAGTAAAGGCAGAGCAGATGTCAAAGCCGGTGGCCCTTGAGGAGGCTGCACCGGAGGAATAGGAACCAACTGAAAAATAGCTGGTGGGTGCTGTGGAGGAGCAGGAGGCAATGCAACCACTGGTTGTGCAACCAGAGGTTGCGGAGGTGCCGTGGCATTCTGCGCATAGGGTGGTGGCGAACTTAGCAAATGCGACATTAGGGGATCTTTTTCAGAGTCTCTTGCTGCATCTTGCTGAAGAGGCGGCAAAACTGGATAGCATTTATCTACTGTCATTTTATGTCGCCTATGCAACTGCTCATTCAACTGTTCTACTTCGTTATCTTTAAACTGTATAGCAGCTTGCATAATCGAAATACCTTTTTCTCTCTTATTTTTCTTAGCTAATTTAATTTCCTTTTGCTTGGCTTCCTTACGCCATAAGCGGAAAGAATCAAACATTGCCGGCCGGGCTTTCTTCTTAAAAAGTCTAACTTCGAGGTTATCTAAAATTTCTGTGTCAAAGCTACCATTTTGGGGCCATTTTAAAACACCATCTTTTCTGGTGTAACGGATCCATACTTCATTATATGTGATGGGGCCTACTCCGTGCTTCACATATAGTTCATAGGTTGGAGTTCCAATCGGAGGAAACGGACATGAGTCCTCCAACCGGGAGTCCCTTTTACAACCAAGACAAAACAAATTTCCAAGTCTGCTAAGACCAGGCATCTTCGCTCACTAATCTAGCTTCAAACTTCAAAGGATTATCGTTTACGATAGTCTCGTGAATACACGAGTCCTTCGGCTTTGGTACTTGCAAGTTCCAAATCAAAGTGATCCCGAAGGGATACCAAACCAAATGTCCAACTATGGACCAAACCAAGGGCCATATTTATACTTTTTGACGCAAAACTGCGCTATCGCAGTTTTGCGCCAAAAAAATTAGCGCCGGCTAACGCCATTCTGAAGCGCCATGCGGGCGCCGTATTTATTGAATGGCGTTAGCCGGCGCTAGCAGACCGGCGCTGCCTGGTGTGCGTGGAAAAAAAACACGTACACCAGGCAGCGCCGGCGTTGGGGAAAATGGCGTTAGGGCGTCTTAAAATGGGGCAAGTCAGGTTGAGGCAAAAAAATCGCCTTCACCCGATTTGCGCCATTTTTAACGACGCCCAGACGCCATTTACATGACTCCTGTCTTAGTAAAGACAGGAGTCATGCCCCCTTGCCCAATGGCCATGCCCAGGGGACTTATGTCCCCTGGGCATCGTCATTGGGCATTGTGGCATGTAGGGGGGCACAAATCAAGCCCCCTTATGCCAGAAAAATAAATAAAAATAAAAATAAATTATACTTACCTGAACTTACCTGAATGTCCCTGGGATGGGTCCCTCCATCCTTGGGTGTCCTCCTGGGGTGGGCAAGGGTGGCAGGGGGGGTCCCTGGGGGCATGGGAGGGCAGCTGTGGGCTCATTTTGAGCCCACAGGTCGCTTAACGCCTGCCCTGACCCAGGTGTTAAAAAGAGGCGCAAATGCAGGGTTTTTTGCCCCGCCCACTCCCGGGCGTGATTTTTGCCCGGGAGTATAAATACGACGCATTTGCGTCGCAGTCATTTTTTTAGACGGGAACGCCTACCTTGCATCTCATTAACGCAAGGAAGGCGTTCACGCAAAAAAATGACGCTCATTCCTCATACTTTGGCGCTAGACGCGTCTAACGCCAAAGTATAAATATGCCGTTAGTTTTGCGCCGAAATTGCGTCGAAAAAAACGACGCAAATTCGGCGCAAACGGAGTATAAATATGCCCCTAAGTGTCCAACTAAGGACTGGGAGACGCTCCACTTATACTTAACTGAAAATATCGATGACGTCACCAGAAGACTCGTCTTATCGTTTCGCTCTACCAAACATCAAGGGTCCAAATCAGGGCGATAGCCAGGGTAGCAGTCCTTCGTAGCCGTCGGGAAGCGGGGAACCTCGCAGCAAAGACTTTCAGACCACGTCGACATGCAGGGGTCGATGAAGTGGCGGCCTTCCTCCAGAATTCTCACACGAAGCTCCTCACGGACCTCAGGCTTGGACCGGTACCGCTGGTATCGCCCCACGTTGGGCGCCAACTGAGATACTGGGTTTTTCAGAACCGGTACTGATCCGGTAACCCAGCGGTGCCAGGGTACACCCAAAGACCTCGGGTACTTTCCTGATTCAGACCACAGAAACTCAGAGTCTTCTAGGTGAAGTCAAAGATCGAATTTATTGGCTGCAACCAAGTAACAAGCGTCTTAGAAGTACAACAGCACGGTTTGTATGTTCTCAGGAGACTGTGTTTCAATGCAAAGTCAGGTTTCCTTATATAGAGTTTTTTAAGCTTCAGGCAAACATTCTTGACATTTTGGTTGGTCATTCACATGTTTTCACTACAAAGGAAAAAACAGTGTCATGATGAAACCTCATATTTCATGTCATCCAACCCATAATAAATTACCCGGCAAGGCCTAGTATTTTACATCAGATAAGTGTGGACCCCCAATAAAAACGGGCACCTCCCCTTCGTAAAGTATGAAGAAGAAAAGAGCAGGTGCAGGTGTGAGCAAGATTAGGCAGGGTGTGTGAGCGATAATAAGGGTTTTATGGCATGGTGTGCCTTGATGCTATCTGATTCGGCCACTGGGAGAGGGACTGACCAAACAGGTTTGGCCTGAGGCAATGGTTCCAGCTTGCCCAGGTCAGAGAAAAGTCAATCAAGGTGTACGTGTCCTTGGAATCAAATCTGACTGTATTAATAAGCCTATGTGAGGGCAACTTTTAAAATGGCTGCCGTGTATAAAATGGGAGCCACGAGTGCAGGACGAAAATGGCGATTTCGAGGTGAAAACGCTGCTGGAATTGAGCGAAAATGCTCATGCTTAGTGTACTAGTCATTATCGGTCTTTTGATACTAAAATCGTACTGCTGTGGCAAAGTAAATTACATGGGTCCAGAATTTTTAGAACCACACACCTCAGTTGTAATGGCATTCTGATTACGATTTCCGGGAGTCAGTGCAGGATCCAGTAATGCACATAGGTTCTTAATAGTTGCACGTGTGAGTCTGTAAGTGATAATGATCTGACGCTCGACCATGGTCCCCATATCTGTACACAGATGGTGCCCTTCCTCGCCACATGGGTCGGTACCTGTGAGGGTTAAGAACAAGGAGTGATGTGCACACATACACTGGCATATTTGCTAAACACATTCACTACATTCTTCATAGTAGTGTCTGTACAATAACTGCAACCTGACAGATGTACATTGACATCACTAAGAGGGAACGGAGTAAATCATGTGTGATTATATACTCTATGGATAGAGACATAGGTGCTTCATATGGCTAGTAGGCCCAGCATTGTGAGTAATTTGAATTTCAAGATGCGTAGATGATGGCAAAATGTCTGCCCAATGTAGTTCTGACCATTCGTTGTGGAAGTGACCTAAGACAGCTAGCGGTTGACGTCCCAGCGTACAGCAGTGTTGACCACTGTTCGCACCCTCATTGGCTAACATGGATGCCAATGGGGAATCCTGGTGTATCATGATCGCCGCCGGCAGTGACGGTGCATTCCACCGCGGAACGTACGCGTGTTCGTCATCGTGTGATCTCTTGACTCCCTGATCCTGTGCGGACAAGTACTCCACTCTGTGTAATACTGTGGCCTGCCTCTGGCTATGGATGTTCCATGTGGTGCAGGGGAAAGGGCCCCGGCCTTCACCCAGGAAGAACTGGAGAAACTGGTGGAAGGGGTCCTGCCCCTGTACGGCAGATTCTACGGCCGGCCATAGCTACAGGTGAGTCCAGGTTTGGGGGGCACTGTGTGTGTAATGGATGGAGTGGATTGCTCAGATGTGCGCTTCTGTGAGCCAGGAGGGGGCTTGGTCCATGGAATGCTGCGTCCCGTCGGGCACTGATCCCATTCATGCGAAGGATCCTGGCTGTGGCATACCCAGACCTGGATGGGTGCTTGAAGGCTGCACAGAAGTCACAAGGGGATGAGTACTCACAGCCCATACTTCAGCCTGGAAGGATGACTGTGTGTGCGATAGGGTTTTTGACTGGTGTCCAGCTACTGTCTGCTCCCCAAAGGGTGTAGGGGTGTCCCTGTCAGGTTTCACCTACCTCAGCTTCAATGCAATGACAGGATATGGGTGTAGGTCACTATACTGCTCAGTAGTCAGGGCCATGGTCATGGGCCTAGTGCACAGTGCTGCCTGTTGGGTGTGTCTGCTGGGTGGGTGTATGTCTGGCCATTGTGTATCAGCATTCAGCTACTTACAAGTGTCTCTCCTGATTTGTCTCTCCTTCCCTTTTCTCTTTTCTGTGTCTGGTACAGCATCAACATCAGGCGAGGGAGCTGAGGCACCGGCTAGTGGGGAGACATCGGCCCACGGATCCTCGGAGGCAGAGACAACGGATGCCCAGGGGACCAGTGGGTGGGAGGGCGAGGGGACTTTGAAACCTCCTCCAATGGGGGTTCTCCGGCGGTGGTGGACACTAGTGGACAAATCACGACCATGAGATCTTCCGCCACCACCCATACCATCAGTGCCCTCCCTTCTGCTCCCCACCGAGTTGCCCATGCCCACCCACCCAGAAAGGTGGGCGTCTCCTTCAACCCAGGCACCTCCTCCCCTGCCCCAGTCAGCCCTGCTGCCCTCACAGAGGAGGCTATTGACCTGAGAACCATCTCTGTAGGGCAGACAACCATCGTCAATGCCATTGACGGTGCAGTATCTGCCCTACAGAGATCTTTTCAGGCTCTGGCCTCCTCTTGGACGGCAGCCAGTTTCCCCGGCCATTGCTTCACCCCTCCAACCTCCTCTACCCCTTCCAGCACCCCACCCCGTCACCTGTCCAAAGCACACAATCAGGCCCACTTACAGGCACATCAACACACAAGAAACACAAGCACCACACATCCCACCACAAGCATTCACACAGCCAACAGACACCTGCCCACACAACAATGTCCACTTCCCCCAGTGTGCCCGCCTCTTCTGCATCCCTGTCTGCCCTCTCTACATGCACAACCTCATGCACTGCACCTTCACTCACTTTTACTGCTCCTCTTCCTGCACTCACCACTATAGCAGACAGCCATACATGCACCCCATACACCACACCTGCACTCACCACCTCCACTGTAGTTGACACATGCAGCACACTCACCCGACTTGCAGACACCAACCCAACATACATCCACACTAGCTGTCTGTCTTCTCCCACTGTGTCCACCCCACCTCCAAAAACACTCAAACGCACAAAGACACCCACCCATCAGACATCCACCACACCACAGCATACTGAGCAGTCACCGGCACCCACTACACGCACACCTACCCCATACATCAACTCCCTCTGCCTCCACTCCCACGTCCTCATCCACGCCCACCCCAATTGCTCCCAAAAAACGTTTCCTCTCCTGTGTAGACCTGCTCGAACCCACTGGCCGACCCGGTCTTGTCCCGAAATGTGCCCACCTCCTTGCCCTTTCCGCTCCTTCCACATCTCAGCCCACCCCGGTCCAGCCTTCCCATTCCCGTGCCCCTTCTCCAGTTAAGAAGAAGGCCCGCTCAGAGCCTAAGGCATCCTGCTCTGCCCGAGCCAAACAGCCCCCACCCCTTCAAAGGAGAAGCCCACCCCCTCCAACCTCTTCATGCAAGTCTAAGTCCCACCCCCATCGTAAATCCCCACCCCCACCCTCCCTGCCCCCATTCCGTGAGGTGCCTGGATCCCCCTATGGTGCCTGTTGAGTGGTGTACCCAGCACTTGTGATAGTCAGGTGTGGCCAGTTGTGGCCAAGGACAATTGACTGTTTATAGACTGGCCATTGGCCCTGTTAGCATCATTTAGCTCACTGAGCTACTGAATAAAGTTTCTGTGTGGCCTGTGTTTGGGCTGCATACAGTTCCACCCTGGTGTTTGTTTAAATAATTTATGGCTGTGGTGCTATTGTATGTCCTATGGCCAAGTTGCAGTGGCCTTCAGTCGGGTACGTCCCTCTTGGTGTGGGGTGTCTGACTATTGCTGCTGGGAAGGGTTGGGGGGGGTTTGCGGGGTGGGTGGAGTGGGTGGATATGTAACTTTGCCCTTTCATTCCCTTGTTTTGTAGGTTGCGGTACTTACCGTCGTCGTCTTCGTCGGCGGTCTCAGTCGTGTAGATATATGGCAAGGAGCAAGGCTGGCATGATCTGCAGCTCTCTGTCCATGGCTGCCGCTGCACGTTTTGTTGACCTCCGGTGAGTGTTTCTTTCTATTTGTTTCTTTTCCGCCTGGCTTTGTGTGGTGGTGGTTCCCGCCCTGGAACTGGTGATGAAATGGTGGTTCATAATTTGATGGGCAGGTTGGGCCTTTCCGACGGCCTGTGGGTGGTCTCTGCCACTGTCAGCGGGACTCCTTTCCTGGCGGTGGGTGGTGCGCGGGATGCATGAGTTTAGTTTGTTTCATTATTTGGTGGTCCGGACCACTCCTCTGTTGGCGGTTTCTACCGCCACCGCCGGCGGTGCGGAACGGGCCGCCATGTTCATAATGAGGGCCTTTGTTTGGAGTCAAGTTGCAAAACACCAGAAGTGGCATTTCAATAATGGTTAAAAAAAATCCACCTACACCAGTAAGCAACAATTCTCACTACTATTACAACCGTACCAAATATGCCTACACCACCCCTCATAAATCAGACAATACTCCCTAGACATACGGCAAAGCATTTACAATGCAATCCTATGAGAAGGCAGCACTCACAGTAATGAGAAATCAAATAGACTGTTTGTCACTACCAGGACAGGCCAAACAACCAAGCACCCTGCCCATAGGGCTAGCTAGGGCTTACCTTAGAGATGACTTACATGTAGTAAAGGGGGAGTTCTGGGCCTGGCAAATAAATATAGATGCCAGGTCCCTGTGGCAGTAAACTGTGCATGCAGGCCCTGCACTAGCAGGCCTGAGACAGACTTGAAAGCCTACTTGCATGGGTGGCACAAGCAGCACTGCAGGCCCACTAGTAGCATTTAATTTACAGGCCCTGGGTATAGGGATACCAGGTTACAAGGGACTTACAGGTAAATTAAATGTGCAAATTAGTTGTAGGCCAATCATACCAACTTTAGAAGGCAGAGCACCTTCACCTTAGCACTGATCAGCAGCGATAAAGTGCTCAGAGTTTTAGAGCCAACAGCAAGAGGCCAGAAACAAAGGAGGAGGAAGGAGGCAAAAAGTTTAGGGATGACCCTGCAAAGAGGGCCAGGTCCAACTGCTTTTAATATCTCAAATAGTTAGAATGAGATATTTGTCTTCAATTTAAAATAAAAAATAAAAAATTATTATTTTAAGTAAAATATTTTTCCCTCCCTCCCTCGTGGTCCCACATTATTTATTTATGTATTTTTAAAAAATATATTTTTAATAAAATGCCCTTTACAAGCTACCTGGCATGGCAGGGGACGCCTTAAGAATTCCCCTGCAGTGCCATTGCTTCAGCAAGCATGGAGCTGCTTTGACAGCAGCTCTGTGCTTATTGAAGCATTTCCTCTGTGTCCCCTGCCTGCGTGCAGAGGACAGAGATGAAAGCTCTGCTGTTTGACAGCGGGACCTGCTTTAAAGTGCCTACTGTAAAACAACTGAGTGTTTGCTGTGGTATGGCTACAGCGCTGCAAACAAACAGCTATGTCTGGAGGTGGGTACCCCTGGGACATAGTATGAGCTTGCCCTGGGGGCTGACAGTCCCCAGGGCCATCAGAGGCTCTAAGAGGGGGGTCACGCTACCCCCACCAACGTGAAGATAGCCCCGGTGGTAGTGGTCCCTGGGGGTCCAAAACGCACCTCCTTTCAATTGTTTTCTGTTTGCCCCCGGTGCTGGTTTTTATGGCCCCCAGCACATATGTTTATAGATGCCACGCCCCCACTCAAAATTCAGTGTAGCTCAAGGGGGTGGTTGTCCCTGGGGCTAATATGGGTCCCAAATGGACCCCCTTTTCTTTTTTTTCATATTTGCCCTGGGAGGTGATGGTCCCCGGGGGCCATAGGCCTCCCGCATATGATTTGTTAAAGATCCTGGGAAAGTGGTGGTCCCCAGGGCAGCAGGGGAACACATGTCCCCGGCATATACCTTATAACTCCCAGGGAGTTGGCAGTCCTGAGGGCAGGGGGAGGGGCCAGAAGGACACTCCACATTCCTAAAGAAATGCCCCAGGGACTTAGCCACCCGGGGGCTTCATGATCACAAAACGCTTTTTTTCTTTTTTGCTTTTACGGTGGATCCACAATGATTCGGACCATAACATTTCTAAAAATACTTTTTTGCCCTGGGGGGACCCAACCACCAGAGCTTAGGGGTCAGGGAGTTCATTCCCTGGATCCTTTTGTGTTTTTTAAAAAGAAATTCAGGGACTCGGCTGAAGCAGAGTCCCAAGGTGGCTGACAACATTTCTGTTGCTGAAGTGTTATCAGCCAATCATATCTCTGCAAAAGATCAGGAAGGGTTGCGAATCCTTCGCGCCCCTATATATTGGGCTGGGCAGAGTTCATGTATCAACGCTACGCGGAACTACGCAAAGTAAAAAAAACCTCCATCACGCTATGTGGAGTTCCACTAGCGGGTAGAGTTTCTTGCCATGCCTGTTTGCTCGACGTTTAATGTCACTGGCAACGTGAAGTACATCCTCACTTTGGAATACTCACGTGAACGGCACCACACAGTTCGCATGGGCACAGCCATCTTGGTTCTTTATTGCTTGTAGTGCTGGGGCCTACTTTTCTATCCTTCTATATCTCTCCCATTTCTCTGATTTAAAACCTATTTTTTTCTAGTTTCTTTTTATTATATTACCTTTTCTCTTTCTATTTTTATATTTTAACTTTTCTCCCAAACATTTTTGCAACATCTTAACTTTTTCATTTTTTTGCTTTACTTTTCTTCCCTTCCTTTTTCCTAATCCTTCCTTCTCTCGCCACCCCCGCCCAAGCCTCAAGCACCATGGCACAGCAGGGGAGCAGCAGCGCCCCCATCCATCAGCCGCCCTCCTTGCAAGTGGAGGTGACCTTAAGGGGCGCAGCCCCTCGCCATATTTTCCGAGGTGGAGGTGGCTGCCTTGGTGTTCTTTGTGCAGAGCCACTCCCCCTCCACCTTGGCAGCAGGCGTCAGGCTCGGGTCTGGGCACAGCTTCCAGGAGCACCAGCAGCACTTGAAGAAGGTGTGCCGGGCTGTGTGCCGCAGCTCTGGGGTCCGCCGCACCCAGCAACAGCTGACACACCGGTGAGCCGACATATTAGATCAGGAGAAAGACCTGGTAAGCGTTGATGTTGCAAGGCTCGGTGAGGAAACATTTATTGTTAATTGTGCTCTATGCTAAAAGTTTCTTCCCAAATAGCAAGCATGCTGCTCACACGCAGGTAAGTTACCTTTATGTCACAAATAAAATATTAGGTGATAGTCATCTAGATAGGTGCTCAGAGCTACCTAATTGTACTTGTTTTGGGTGCTTGCTTGGGCTGATTAAAAAGCGATACAGAGACTCCTCCTGTGCCCTGTCTAAGATAGTCATTGTTACTATATTAATATTAGTGATTTGGCATGTTCTCTCATTTCTCTGTGCCTTTCTTTTTTGTAGCTTATACAGTGCCACCTGCTAAGCAATTTCCCGGTGATGTATAGTAGTTTTGAATGCATCCAATCTATACATTGAGAGATTGAGAATGAGAGAGAAATATAGAAATCATTCATTGCAATTTATTAGTAATTCCAAAATACAGTTTAGGAGATTTAGAATAGGGTTAGGAAATTTGGAATAGGATGGTCCATGACACTAGTATTATTATTCTTATGCAAGCGCTCTGAAACTTATATGTAGAAATGTTACTGTGTTTGCCCTTGCCTTTGAAGAAAACAATATTCTTGGAGAGATTATTTATTAACAGTATCACTAATCTTTTGAATTTTGTTTTCTTACATCATCTATCATTCAGGGGCAGGAGGAGAGGTGGTGGTGAGGTGGGCATAGGCAGCTGAAGGTGGTTCCTCCACAAGTTCCAGGGCAGATGGCTCTGCTGGCCCTAGTAAGTCCTCCTGTTGTTGTTACTATTAATATTTATTTGCCTGACTTTTACCACTCCACACTTAGAATTATTTTTTACCTTTTAATTATGCTGGTCTCCTAATTGCTTTCCAACTCCACTTCAAATTATCTGTTCAATAAATTCTTCTGCATTATCCTATTTACATATTTTCTATATTTCAAGTTTCTTTACTTCAAACTGTGAGGCTATGCTAGTCTGTCTGTATCTTCCTTTCTTCTGCTTTGCAGTGAACTTTCCCTCTCCCCATATGTCTCTTATCTTGTGGAGTGGTGGTAAGGCTCAGCGAACAAAGGTACTGAATATTGCATTCCCATGTAAGGTGCTCTACACGTTTCACGAGGAGGCTTTCTTTTTCTTGCTCCAGCTCAATCATTTAAAAAAAGAAAAAAAGGTGTTTTTGAACATGGTAATGTAATTGTTTGTACCCTCCAATGTTGTGTATATATTATTAGTATACTAGCAGTTGATGACCATGCACCGTGGTTGGAAGTATGAGGAGGATGACCCCATTGCATTAGCCAAACAAGAACACCTGTCCATCATTAACTAATTATTGCACCTTTTTATTTCCATTTATAAACACTGATTCATCAATTGCTAGTTCTGCCCATCCATTACCAATGTTTTACATAAGTACCTGGCTTTTAAAATTCGCCAAACAACAAAATGCCCACCTGATATTTGGATAGAAGAGAATCGGTAATCGATATATAGTGATGTATTGCGGTTGTATTTTGCTATTACAAAAACAATAGGGGGAGGCGTATGTGGCGTCTAAATTGTGCAATGTTTGTTTCTAGGCGCACCCACCACTGATGCCGGAGCCAGCAGTGACAGCGCCGACACGGCAGTGGGAGAGGATGAGACGGGAGTCTCCGTGGCAGCAGTGGCGGGCGGTAGTAAGTCCTATTGCTTGCTTATAGACAATTAGTAATATAGTCACTACAAAGGTGTACTAGTGCTGTTGACTCACTGATCAATATCCTGCTTTTGCAGATGCAGTGGGAGTTAAGTAAGTTTTGGGCTCTTCTATCTGCAACTCAGCAGACTAAGGGACATATTTATACTTTTTCACGGAAAACTGCGCTAACGCTGTTTTTCGTGATAAAGTATCCCGCTGGCTAGTGCCATTCCAAGACGCCGACTGGAATTGCGCAATCCGGTGCAAAAGGTGCGCTAACATCATGGAAAATGACTTTAGCCAGGTGGGGGTGGTGTTATGGGCGAATGGTGTTTTGCACCAACAAAATGACGTTAGGCTGGTTAGAGTAAAAAAAGATGACTCTAACCAGCCTAGCGTCATTTCTTGATGCAAAACCTACCATACGACATGGCTCCTGTCTTATAAAAGACAGGAGTCATGCCCACCACTTGAGTGGCCAGCACAGCGGACAAGGGTCCCCTGGGCATGGCCATTGCACCCAGTGCCATGTAGGGGGGCCCACTTCAGGGCCCCCAATTGCACATACTCCCCTTTACTTACATATACTTACCTGGAATGAGGGCCCCCATCATCCGCTGTCCCTCTGCTGTGGGTGAGGGTGTCCCTGGGGCCTGGGGTGGTCACATGTGGACTTATTCCATGGTGTCCACTATGGAAATAGGCCCACAGATCCCCTAACACCTGCCATGACCCAGGCATTGAATAATGGCCATTATTTAGGCCAGTCTCCCTCCTGTGCACCATTTTTTCACAGAAGGATAAATAAGGCTCCTGAGCCTTACAGTCATTTATTGCCCTGGCACGCCTACCTTGAATATTAATAAGGGAACTCTTCTGGATACGGGCATTCTTCACACCTACTTTACTTGATTGGAATGTTTTTTTTTAAAGATTTGATGCAAAGTTTTGTATGGTATTTCAGAATATTCCCTTGACTCACAGTATTATTCAAGTGAGGCAGATAATATATGTATCCCAGCATCAATTTACCATCACCTCCCTCCCTTGCTATGGCCTTTAATCAGTGCCACCCATGATGATCTAACAGCTGCATGGTTCAATTCTCTAGAATCTGCACGGCAATGTTGGCTGTGCAATGTGCGTCTGTCAGATTCAGTTAAGTTAATGTGTCAAACACTTTGTAATGCATGACAATGCAAAAACAAGGTGTGTTTCCCTTTCATCCCAGTGCCCACTGTGTCAGTCACTTCCTAGTACTTCAGTCCTTTAAACTTTCTTACATTCTGTCCCGGGCTTCTGAATATTTTCAAAAATCCAATCTTAGTTTCCACCACATTTTTCAAGCCAAAGGATAAATATAATTCATTATGGCTTCCATAATGGATTTACTTCTGTTCTAATTTTTCCCTTTCAACATTTGTCACCCACAGTGAGTCACAATACTAGCCAAACCTTACGCACATGATGATGAGGAGGAATTGATTGATCTGTAAAGTGTGTACTCTAACTACCCATCTGTATCCACCCTACCTTACCCTGCAGTTGAGTATGTTAAGAAGATTCCTTTCCTTACTGCAAAGCAAACGTATTGTTTTAAACAGTAGTTATTACAAAGTGTGGTGGAGGAGGGGCATGAGGACAGTAAGTAATGTGGCCCATAAGTAAGTGCCTTGATTTTTCATGAATGGGATAGTCTGTGATGATGCGAATGCGCCAAATACAATCTACATCTCATTCCTTAATCCTCTCCCTGTATTGCAGTGCATCGCTTCTCCCACCGCCTAATTATGGCGGACAGGATGTCTGCATGATTGATTATATTATGAGGTGTGTTTCATTCTTAGTATTCATCAATCTTGTAGTCCACGTACAAAGAAGAAGAGGGCCATTGGAATAAAATAACTTTCTAGTACAGCTGCTCCAGCTACAGACAGTAACGAGTACAACTATGGCGCCAGCTGAGCTAGCAATGCCACCTTTAATTTAGCAAAACAGGAGAGAGAAGAATACTTGTACACCATAGTGCATATTATGGCTGTCACAGTAACCACCTTAAAATTGAATGTCCTGAAGTTACCACCAAATGTACTGTTATTGTGCCAATGCACTACATGATTTTAAACAAGTGTTTGCTCGGGGCATTGTTTACAATGTCTCTTTTTTTTTCTTGATATAGCTATTCCTGCTGGTTCACCATCATGGCAGGAAATAGCAGCCCAGCTTTGGCAGAGGAATCTGGAGGCCATAACGGGCTGAGTACCAGCAGCTGGTGATCCTTGAGGAAGAGGAGAATGAGGTGGCAGCAATTGCTGCCAGTACTTGGGGTCTCCAGCCCATCCTCTCTCCATTGTATCATCCCTGCTGTCCCTCCCCTGAAGACCATGATCCAATGCCACATCCTTCAGAGGCTGGCACAGTTAGAAACCTGCCAGGCACGTGTGGAAGGGCTCTTCAGGAGAATCCTGGCCATCCTTTGGTGCACTCATATGCCCCTTTTTTAACTTTTTAGTTTGGTGGGTGGGACATTTTGTCGGTGGAGAAGGTGGGAATGGGTTTTTGCAGGACTTCTATTTTTATGCAACATGGACGTTCTTTATGCCTAAAATATTTGTTGGGGTGTTTTACTTTGTGCTGCTGCCTTTACAGGCGTGTTTTCAAAATCTGCTGATAGTTTATTTCTTTTAGTGCAGCCTGTTTTACAAATATGCTGATAGTATATAACAATTATTTATGCAGCTAGGTAACCTTGTGCTAAATAATACTCTTCTAGTCTCTACAGTGCATTCTTCACAATTTGACCCATTGGAGTGGGGCAGAGAGATTTGCCATTGCCAATTATATTGCCCTAACAAAAGGTACAACAATGCTCCATAATTCTCTTACCTGAATGAATGAAGCGAGGGCTGCATGGTTTCTCAAGGTACCATGGTGGTGTAGTAGTAGCATGCTAGCGCACTGACAGTGAAGGCATCAGAAGCGCGGTCCGACTCCACCTAAGTGAACTCAAATGAAGACTCTGATTATGCACACTGAGTGGAGGTTGCTTCTACCACATCTGCCCCACCAAGTGTGTGATTAATCAATTGTGTAAATTATTAAGTAAGACCTCAATCAATCACACAGTCCAGGGGAAGAGGGTTGGGGATTTGATGAATGGATGAGAAAGGGATTTTGGGAAAGGTGTGACAAAAAGACAAACACAACACAAACACAATATTCATCTGGGAAATAATCAGCAGCCTGACAAACATGAATATGTATGACACAGAATACTTTACATTCTGTCAGCCCCAGTGAGACCCAAGTTGTATATATCTAAAAATGTTCAGTCAGCTACGTTTGCAAAATAGTACATATAATTAATCTCGGGATGAAGCAAACTCACACAGTTCTAAAAAAGTGAATATTGAAACAAAAATGATACTAGTCTGTATTGCCAGATTGGGTGGTGCATCTGCAATCTTCTTGGATTGCCCCACCAATCTTCTTGAGTGCCTGCCTGAAGCGGTCTGATAAGGTAAGCATGAATGTTATTGTGCAGGAGAAGAGAAGGCCTGTGGATTGTAAAACAGAAATACTTGATATTGTAGAAGGGAATGGAAGGTAAGCTTCATGACGAGTAGTGTACTAAGAAGACTTAGAGGTGACAGAGCAAGAGCAAAGACTTTTTCGATCATCCACCAACAATCACAGACAAGTGTCAGCATGAATCTGGATGATCAAACTCGCAACTTTCATGCTCATCATAACATTTAGCCTAGAGCACTGCATAATGTGACATATCATCCATCACATGTCTGTCTCCTTTAGATTCCTACAACAGTACCTCCACCCAACCACATAGTTTCAAGTTTGAGCCAGCCAGCAAACACACACAGCAGCATTGTATTTTCCAAATCAAGTAATTGACACACCACTCACCACCAATCCACAGATTGGATTAGGGCTCTTAGGGCCAGATGCAGGAAGCCAAAAAATTGCGAGTCGTTGCGACTCGCAATTTCCGACTCGAAAAATGGTATCCAACAAGAAAAGCAACTTCATTTTGCGACTCGCAAATGAAGTCGCACCACAGATTGCGAGTCCGCTGTTAGCGAGGTCGCTATTTGCGACCTCGCTAAAAACGGACTCACAAATTGCGAGTGGGTGTCGCAAATTGCGACTGTGCCGCAAATTGCATGCAGGTGCAGCAAAACAGTTGGAAAAACCCTTCCTGGCTCTTCCTGATGACATCACAGCCAGGATAATATCAACTACACCTGGGAGGACCACACCATTTTCTAACTGCTGAGCAACCACCTGGAGGAACAGCAGCAAGAATGGAAAACTCAGGCAGTGCAGGCAGGAAGAGAAAACTGAAGTTCTCTGAAAAGGAATTTGAGGTGCTGGCAGAGGAATGCTGCCAGCACCATGACCAGCTATTTGGAAGGGCTGCCCTGAGTGTTCCAGACACGGAAAAGAAGAGAATCTGGCAAGACATCCAGGAGAGGGTCAACGCCATAGGGGTGAGCCACAGAAGTATAGAAGAAATAAAAAAAATGGTGGTATGACCTGCGCTCCAGGACAAAGGAGAGGGTGGCAGAGCGCCTCAGGGAGATGAGGGGCACAGGAGGAGGCCCATCCACCATCCCACCACCCACAGCCATGGAGGAACTGGTGGAACAGACCCTTGAGCCTGAGGCAGTGTCAGGAATGGGAGTACTGGACACGTCAGCGCCAGGGATATCAAACAGTGAGTTCCATGAAACATGCATGTACGCCCATAACTGCCATACCCCCACCCACCCAGTACATAGCAGCATGCACAACCAAATTAGCTCCATTCCAGACTTGCAACCACCAGAATGGTGCATTATGGGCAATGTAGTACGGTAGTCAGCTTATAGGCAACTGTTTATTAGGAGGCATACAACAGATGTTAGATACTGACAGTGTGTTCCCTATGTCCCACATGTCTCCCACAAGACAACCCCACCAGCCACACCGTCCAGTGTGCAGAAAGCAGCCAACAGACAGTGCAGGAGTCTGAAGCAGCCACTACAGGGCCCGGCACCACACCACCACAGTTCCCTCCAGCTGAACAAATGGACATGGTGGAAATAGACACAGCACCTGGTCCCAGCCACAGTGTCAGACAGCAGGACCCTGAAGCACCACCGCGTCGCAGACGCAGACTCCATGTCCAAGCAGTGTCCCAGGAGGATGTAGGTGACTCATCCATATCTGCAGCTGAGGCAGACCTCATATCTGGTCAGCGCCTGCAAGCAAGGCAGATGAGAATCATTTCTGGGGCAATGCAACGGTTGGAGCATAATTTCACCAATGGGCTGGCACAAGTGAACACACCGTTCACACGTTTGAACAATAATGTCAGTGACCTTGCTCTCTGCAACTGGTGGCAGAACTAGTGTCAGAGAGACAGAGTGCAAGGCGCCGCGAGCGGCAACTGGTACACAGATTGGACCGCATGGCTGCATCCATCGTCCGTCTCGCAGTCAACACCACAGGGCTGTCACGTCGACCGTGAGTTTGCAGGTGGACTTGGGCCACTTTCCAGGGGATGTGGCTCGGGGACTGGGTCATATTAGCCATGCTGTGGACATGCTGGAGGCTAGACAGGTGGCTAGGGGCACGGCGGAGACACCTCAGGATAGTGAGGAGGGGTCCACCATCAGCAGAGCATCTGCCACAGACACACGTCTCTTGAGGACTGGCAGTGCACGTCAGGGGTCTGCTGACACACCTAGCACTAGCCATGCTGGGCGTCCCAGGGGGAGGTGTTAGGCCCATGCACTGCAGGACACATGAGGCACATGAAGGGAATGTGTCCTCATTGCAGGTGGACATTTACAGCCCCTCAACAAAAGTTCAGTTCTTCACTTATTAGGTTCACGTAATAAAACGTATTGTTTGTTCCACTTCACAACTGGGCTCTTTGTGTGTGACATAAGTGTGTGTGGTGACAGTTACCACGTACCTTCCAAAGTATTGGTTTGCAATGTGGTCCCGTCTCTGTCTGCCTTGATTTGCAATGCTTCTATCCCCAGGATGGCGATGTGGTAGCTCTTGCTCTTCATCCTCCGAATCTGGGTCTTCAGGGGTGAGATGTAGCCCACGTCTGGTGGCAATGTTGTGCAGTATAGCGCATACGCCAACTATCTTGAATGCTGTTATTGGGGCATACTGGAGCGCACCTCCACTTCTGTGGAGGCACCGGAATCTTGCCTTTAACAGTCCAAAGGTCCTCTCCATGACATTTCTGGTCCTCCTATGTGCACTGTTATATCGCCTCTCATTTTCATAGCTGGGTGTTAGGTACGGGGTAAGTATCCATGGTCTTAGTGCATTTGCACTGTCACCTGTTTGGCAAACATGAACAATGTTAGCAGGGCATGGATGGTTTCTACAGTGACCTGTGTGTATGTCGTCAGGGTGTCTGCAGCAATACCTAATAGATATCCCTCTCCAAACTCCCCACGTTCTAGGCGTTGGTGTATCCCACTGTGCCTGAAAATGTATGAGTCATGTGTACTCCCTGGAAATTTGCCTACCATGTCAGTGATGACATAATGGGCGTCACATACCACCTGGATGTTCAGTGAGTGGGTACACTTCCGGTTGCGGAACAGATATTCCAGATTTGCAGGAGGGCATATTTGTATATGTGTCCCATCTACACACCCTATTACATGAGGGAAGTTGACAATTCTGTAGAATTCCAACTTGGTGCTGTTGATCTCTGACTCATTCCTGGGTAGGTATATGTATCTGGACATGTGTGTGAGTATGGCATCTAAGAAACATCTGAAGAACCATGAGAGTGCACTTTGAGATACCCCACCTGCCACTGCAATGACCCCCTGATAGCTACCCGAGGCCAAGAGCTGAAGTGAGCATAGCACCTGCACATGTGTGGGGATGGTGCTGCCGCGCACAGTCTGGCGTTGAAGCTGCGGATTGAGTAGATCTATTAATTCTAATTAAGCTGCACTGCTGAGTCTGTATTTATCGTAAATCTCCTCCTCAGTTTGTTGGAAAAGTGTCTGCCTGGTTCTGTATATCCTCTCCTGTCTCTGGCTCCTCCTCCTCCTCTGCTGGGGGGCGTGGACTCTCCTCCTCCTTGCTAGCACATATATTTCAGCCATCTTGTGTAACCTAGATGCCTTCTGGGTCTCCTTTTATACTTTGGTTATGGTTACCACCTGCTCTGAGTTAGTGGTAATTTGGGTGTGCAAAATGGGCTTTGCGAGTGGCTTTTTCATATGGTTTGCGACTCGCAAATTGCGTCTCCCTATTTGCGTGTCGCACAATGGGGTCGCAGAATTTGCGAGTCGGTAATGTCTCACATCGCAATTTGCGATTCGAAATGGGGTTTTTGCATCCCATTTCCGATTTTGCGGGGTAGCAAATTGCGATTAGGGCCATTTCCGACTCGCAAATTTTTGCTACATCTGGCCCTTAGATTCATCCTCACATCACCCATGTTGATTTCCATGAAGTTGATAACTTCCTTCTTCTGGCAGTTGTTTAATTGTGTCAAAGCACAATCTGATTCCTTCCATCATCCTCCAGACTCTGTTTAAAGATTATTATGTCCTACTCCATATCATTTGCTCCCAAGTGTTACATTCTCACAACCCAATTGAGATAGAGTGACCTGTAACTGCTTAACAACAAGGGAAATTTTGGCTAAAAGGACTGGTTGGGTCTTCTTTGACAAATGTGAACCAGAAAGCAGAGCACCAGAAATCAAAGCGGTGTGAAAATGCAGGCAAACAAATTTCGGTAAGTGTGAAAGGGGAAGGAGAAAAAAAATCACCTTCAGGAAGCAAATTATCACCCATTATTATTTTTATGCCATCAACATTGTAAACCATCACAACACAAACACAAGCCACCTCAATATATATAAACAATATAAACACCCACTCTCACTATCTACCACCACTAAACAAGATGAGTCACACAAATCATCTCAATTCTCAACATTGAAACAAGTATCCCTCATATCAATCATTGAGGAATATATATATATATGAAACAAATGCACTTTCTTTTGTACAATTTTATGTATAACTTTTATGACCTATGGTCGAAATAAAGTATAAAGTATATATATATATATATAAAGCATTACTTACCTGTTCCAATCAAAAATACTGGCACATTGCTGATCCTCTTTGATTCAGGAAATGAAACACACATTGGCCAGTAAGTTGTAAATATCCAATATCTGGGCCAGCCCTGCTAGGGGCCAAAAGAAAGGATACGCACAGAAGGGAGGCAGGCAGTGTCTCTCAAATCTCCTTAAAGTGATTTTGGGGAGCTTGGGGGCTTCTTCCGTGCACCCTGGTCCAACTACAATTCGGCCATACATGTGCCTAAAACTGTTGGGGTTCTTTAGTCATTTAGACAGAAACAAACAATAACGTCCCCACAACTAGCTACTTTTTTTTTCAAAGCTGTTCATAGTAGAAAGTAGAAAGCTGTATGGTGCCCCTGGTCTAGTCAGGGAAGTAGAGTTTGTCCTCACTCTCAGGTGGTCCACCCAGAAGTTAGTTTGCTAGCACACTACCATGAGCTAAGTCCGACCAATCATCACCCTCATCCACCTCCTGTTGTACTTCAGGTATGCTGTAATTTGGTGGTAAAAAAGTGCTGATTCATTTTGATCATGGTCAATCACTTGATGTTTTAGGGCATAGACTGGTTCTTCTCACTGTCATAACTGCACCAGCTGCACTGAACACACACTGAGCAGACAAAATGGCTTCAGGGCAAGCCAGATACTTTATGTCAGCCTGCTGCTCACTGTCTATTGGTACCTCTTCCCATACCAATACGCCAATGGGTTTTGAACCAGATAGACCTATTTTGGGTCATCCAGGTAAGCCTGGGCCATCCACTAAATAGTTTTGGTGCTCCACTTGCTCGAGCTCTTTTGCCTTCACCTCTGCAGTGGACTTAAGCCCTGCCTTTAAAAAAACAATTAAATGCAGATTTTGGGGCTGCTGCTCCTGTTCCTGTTGTTATTTCTGGTGTTGGTTTTGGCTGCTGTGAGCCAATAGCACTGTCTGCAGCCTCTATGGAAGTTGTAGGCTGCAGCCCAGAACTTCTGCCCATGAGTGGGCCTCTAATTTCCAGCCGTTCTTTTTCTAGGTCTCTGGTTTGCTCAGCAAACCATACCTTGTAGGTTAAAACATTCCCGTCTGAAAAAGGAATGAAAGTGGCCAATAATTGTTTGTACCGTGGATCAAGAATTGTGGCACTAATGTAATGTTTGGATGACACAATATCTCTTTGAAGCCTTGTATTAACAGATAAGCAAAGGATTAAGCTCTCTGCCATCTCGTGTGCATCTACCGATCCACAGCTGTGTACTTTTAGGACACCTTCTTTAGCTGTTTGTGCAGCATGTGCACCAATGCGTTAGCTTGACCCATAGTACAGTCCTCCTTGCTTACTTTCCTTGTGAAAATTTCAAGAGGAAGCAGCATCTCTGTCAGGCATTTGACCAGGCCCCATTGATCTATCTTGATGAACATGCCTTTCACAGTTGCATCCCCTCTTTGCATGACATATTCATTGGTCAGTCTGTACTGCTCAAATAGACACTCTAACATGTAATAAGTAAAATTCCAACATGTTGGCACCTCCTGTATGAGGGCTTTAACTGGCATTCAATTATTATGCTGGATAATCCTCAACAGCTTGCGGGCTTTAAATGAATGACTGAAATGACTGTAGATTTTTCTGAATGTGGACAGTAAGTTACTTACTCGAATTTTGTTTTGAGGAAGTCTTGTACAAATATGTTTATGTAGTGCAGCAAACACAGGACCCTGAAATAGTCACTATCTGACACAGCCTTAACTATATTACTGCCATTGTCAGTGTCAACAAATCCAACGTTAAGCCCTCTGGGGGACAGCCATTCAAAAAACTTGTTGTTAAAGTCATCCAAGATGTTTGCAGCTGTATGGGATGCTTCTGAGCACCATTAAAAATTTCAGCTGTGTCAGCACCTGCAGATATAATTTTTGTAACCCCCACAAAAGAGATCCAGAGTGCAGGTGCTTGGCAACTGTTCCACAAGTCTGTCGTCAGGTTGATTGTCTGGACAGCACTGTGCTGCAAAGCTTGTCAGACCAATTCCAGCACATCATGATGTATCACTGGAACAGAAACTCTGGTGAAATAGGTCAGGCTGGGAACCTTCCATTTCGGGCAGGTAGCCACCACAAATTCCAGAAAACCCACTCCTTTCCCTAAAGAAAAAGAGAGGAGGTCTAACACTAACATGTTAGCTAGCTTCCTGTTGTACAAACGTGCCGTTGGGTGGTTGCGTTTGACCTGCCTCCCCTGCCTAAACATGGCAGTAATAGTAGCCTGGATTTTTTTTCTTTGCTGGTACCACTGATACAGGCAACTTAGAAGACAGTGGCAGGGCAGCCACTTTAGGTTCTTGCCTTGGTGTTTCGACGTGACTCTGAGTCTTCCTGTGCCATTGTGATGTTGCTCATGTGGGCAACAATACTACTGCACTGCTAGGGACAGGGTTGATTTGTGTAACAAAAATGTCACTCTCTTCTTCACCTTCACCTTCCACCATGATCGGATCAGGTTCCTTGCTTTCAACACCTTCACTAACACCACTTGCAGGCTTTTCCTTTTGGATGCTAAGGTGCGCCTCCCAGCAGATTGTGTGGTGTTTTCTCAAATGGGTTGTTTGGCATCCAGTTCCATAGTTTGTATCAAGCTTACCCCGACTAACACTTACTCGGCAAATGGAGCATATGGCAATGTTTGACACCTTTTCACTAACTGTAAAGAAGTCCCAAACTGGGGAGGTCAACTTTCTAACACTGGTGCCACTGCCAATGTCTTAAGAAGTGGCGGTAAGTGCATGTTGTTTGATGACGTTTGCTTCTCTGCAGTGCCTTCTTCTACTGAGGTGGGTGTGGATGTGGGTCGCACCGGGGCCTTGTTAATACGGAAGCTGGTGGAGGTGGTGGTATTGGTGCCACATTTCTTGGAGCAAGTTGAGAAGATGGGGTAATGTTTGACTCCACTTGGGCTGGGCTAACATCCATGATGACTGGCTCATCATCAGACTTGTCATACTCCTCTTCTTCATCTATAACTCTAAGGCTTTCAGGAACCTTACTTTTCACTCCTTGCCTCTCCTGGCGTGTCTCAGACTGAGGTGGCATCCAAGTGGAGTCTTGATCATCAGATGGGGGGCTTGAGGAAGAAGATGGGGGAGATCTGGAAAACAGTGAGTACTGTGAAAGAGGGGCTTCTTCGGCTTCCTCAGCAAGAAGCTCAACATCCTGATGTGCTCCTACTTTGAAGGAACTGCTATCGCAGGCTATGGCTGTTGTTGTTCACTGGCCTGAATTTCCTGACCTGACTGAGTACTACTTTGAGAAAGAGATAAGTCCAATTCCACCTTACTGCTCGTCGGCGCTCCTGTGATTAGAGAGGCTGCCTCTGTGCCAGGCATGGAATTGGGCCTAAGTTGGAATGGGGCCACTGATGTGGGAGTGGTGTTCCCAACTTACTCCCCAGACGCTGGTGTGGCAGGCACACGTCTTTGCCCAAAAAAGGTCAGAAGCAACATACCAGTGGTGGGAAGTTCCTTTCTATCACTGGTGGTTTTCTTGGTAGCAGCTTTCTTTGGGGCCATCTTGAAGCTGTCAGTCAGCAGTAGCACTTAGCTTCACAAGCTGAAGAGATGTCTGTGTGGGCATGAGTGTGGTCACGCATCACGTCGAGCACAGGCCTTCTGTCTGGCAAGACTGTGGGTGATGTCTCTTTCTCTTCGTGTACTTAAAAGCAGACATGCAAGAAGGATCAGTGAAACGTGGCTTGTTGTTGCAGTTGCATTAGTAGTAGAAACAAACAATATCAAAGAATAGTTACTAAATTAGACTTATTAATAATTATAATACAGCATATCCTTTTGTAAAAACAACCCACCAACATTAACTTTCATTATCATGTACAGTCATGAAGAATAAGAAGGAGCAACAACTACAACATACAGAATGTAACTGTTAGCTTTCTCTGTCTGCATTAAGTTAGCATGTGGCACTCAGGGAGGTTCTGGTGACAAATAAAATAATAATAATCCTTGAATAATGTGATGTTATGTAATGTAATGCAACTGTACGCCTATGCCAGACATGGGGCTAATGGGGAAAATAGGAACAAATAAAATAAAATTTTAATTTATTTTAAAAAAAATGAAAAGCAATGAAAAAAAGTTTAAAAAATATTTAAATATTATTATTATCAGACTGATATTATAAATGTAAATAAAATAAAGGTTGTGAAAAAAATTGAAAGAAAGGGATAAAATAGATTGCAGTTGCTGATGTTCCAGGGAAAGGGGACTAGCATGAAAAACACAGGGATTTGGGAGGCAAAGAGTGGTGGAGGTGGAAAATGCAAAAAAAAGTATATAAGAAAATATAAAAAACTAATCATACAGTACATTTAGTAATAAGCATTGACCTACTAGGCCTGAGTAAACACACAAAATGGCCGCCAGCCACATGGTCAAACAACAACCAGCAAGGAGGCATGGTCACCACAAAAATGAAGTACACATGAAGCCCTAAAGCACACTGGCTGCCTACTCAAACTGGCCACAAGCCACATGGTCGAAACAACAACCAACAAGGAGGTATGGCCAGCACAACAAAGAGGAACACATGCAGGCCGAAAGCACACTGGCTGTCTACACGAAATGGCTGCCAGCCACATGGTCAAACAACAACCAGCAAAGAGGCATGTCCACCTCAACCAAGAAGAACATATGCAGGACTAAAGCACACTGGCTGCCTACACAAAATGGCCACCGGCCACCTGGTTAAACTACAAACAGCAAGTAGTCATGACCTTCCCAACAAAGAAGAACATATGCAGGACTACTGGGTGCAGGTATAGAAGTATGATTTTGACTACACAAAAAAGGGCCCCTGGCCACATGGCATGGGGAACAAAGACAAATGGTAGCCTATGACAAACACTCTCACGCACTGGCCAGACAAAGAGGGTATTGGTACAGGAGAAAAAAACAGCATTAAGTCAGTATTAGTAATGCCCAAAAATAAAATTAAGGGGGCTAAACAATTTCACAACAACAACACACATCATACAAAGGCATCAAATACTATAACCCCCCATACACACTTTGCAGAACAAAATGTGAAATACCGCCAAACAACATTTTGTTATCTTTAATCTAATGGCATCCATGGTATTTCATCTCCACAGACACCACAAACAGTTGTTTTTTCATCATGCACCCATGACTAGTACTGGGCCTACAGCTGGAAGGCCTGTTACATTAGCAGGCTACATCACTTAACATTAACATCAATTTAATTAATATTGCAAATTTACAAAACAAAACATGGAGAAAATGTAGTGAACCGTTAAACATTTTTCCTTTGTACAACAAAACTTACAAGTAAAACTATAACTAGATCCCAAATGCAGGCCACCCCCCACAATAATTTTAAAAAATCAAATAAAAGTACAGTTAAATCCTGTTGCATGCCCCTATCAAACAAACAAGTTGTTCAATATCCTTTTACAAATGTTTTTTTAACTTACTTGTGAAATCTCAAATAGAACAGTCCTTAAATCCAAATATAAATACAAAGATGCCAACACGTCAAGCTGCTCAAGGATAAGTCTTTAAAACAAAAGGAGGCTGCTTAATGCACTTCTGTCATACACAACAATCTTGTTCACAACAAAGTGACAACACTTCCTGTACAGTTATATATGCTCATATGACTTGTTGCATCTTCATGGACATAGAGGTTGGTCATCATTATGGCTTTTACAAAAATATCAAAACATTTCACCATGTAAAGCGTGCAAATATCTAAATATTAAAAATAAATCTTGCAAATCATAATGTATTGCTTCAAAACAAAAATTCTACTCATTACTACAATTTGCTAATGTTGTATTGCATTTTCTAAGCCTATCTGACACACATTCATTATGCAAAGTGCAAGAATGCTATAGTATTGAAAATTATCAGATCCTAAGAAGCACCTTAAATCATGCCATCATCATAATTAATCAATCAATTTGTCAGTGAGTGTTAAAAACATTTTAAATACATTTTGTGTTACAAAAAACCTTTCACAAGTAATTCATATCTCAATCCTTATGCCAATGCCAGTTAGAACACAAAGGCCCTCATTATGACATTGGCGGTGAGTGATAAAGTGGCGGTAATACCGCCAAAAGGGTGGTAGCAAGTAGAGAAGTGTGGCTCAATGGTTAGAGCGGCAGACCCTGATGCAGAAATCTGGCCAGGGACCAGGGTTCAATTCCCGCCTTGGTGGGTCTTGGACTCAATTTCCTTGGACCTGATCATTCTCGCATCGGTGCCTAATCTAATTCATGGGTCCCACTCTGTAACTCTGGGCCATAGCTTGCTTAATCTCCACAATGGCCCCAACAGCGCTGGGATGCCTGGCTTTACCTTGGAGGTTGCCCAGGAGTGGGCACCTCACAGGGAAAAGCCAGGAGGGGTTCCACAGCAGTATGCATACAGCACCTTGAGACCCTAATGGGTGAGTAGTGCGCTATACAAGTACGAAGTTTAAGTACTGCCAAATTATGACCATGGTGGTGATAACTCCCATATATAGCAAATGTACCACACCAACCACCAGAACGTAAACAACACTCTCCACAGCAGTAGCCAACAACAGAAGACAAAGTACCGCCCACCATGTTTTGACCCTGCATTCCGCCACCTTTTCCCGGGGTGGTACCAACGCCATCAAAACCCTGGCGGAAACGCATCACAGAAGAGAAAGGACTCATCATCGGAGACACAGGGAAGAACAACACTGCCATGAAACCCAAACTGCAAGTTTTCCCGATGATCTTCTATGTTATGCTCCACCTGGAACACCAAAGCCAACGAAGATGATGATGGTAAATACAGCCGCCTAGCACCCAAGGGAGGGAGGGAGGAACACTAGAGTGACACACACACACACGACACCCACCCACCACACATACAACCTGCTCCACACACAAAAAACAATTTGTCCCCGAGGCACGTCAGAATAATGCAAGGGCAACAGGAATGGATCAAATCAACAACTCAATAACTTAATCAATTTGTCAATGAAACAGATATGTACACATGTACACAAAGGGACACTGCCCAGTCCAATGTTCAAAGGGCCCACATGGTCCCAAGGCACAGTCTGTGGCCCAACTCGAATCCTGACTTCATCCGATAGTACTCTGCAGAGGCGTCATTTTGCAAATGGGCAGGTACCTCAGGGGGAGAGGGGGCATCTCAGCCGGATGCAGGAACAAGCCCACTGGTTCTGGATGGAGCTCCATGCCCATTAATCTGTCCTGGGGAGTGCAAGGCCACAGTCTCTGGAGTGGGTGACTTCCTCACTGGTTCTGAATGGGGCTCCATGCCTATTGCTCAGTCCTGGGGAGTGCAAGGCCACAGTCTCTAGAGTGGGTGACTTTCCCACTAGTTCTGGATGGGGCTCCCTGCCCATTGCTCAGTCCTGGGGAGTGCAAGGCCACAGTCTCTGGAGTGGGTGACTTCCACACTGGTTCTAGAGGGGGCAACATGCCCATTGCTCTTTCCTGGGGAGTGCACAGTCACAGTTCTCAGGTGGATGACTTCCCCACTGGTTTTGGAGGGGGCAACTTGCCAATTGCTCTGTCCTGGGGAGTGCAAGACCACAGTCTCTCAGGTGGGTGACTTTCTCACTGGTTCTGGAGGGGGCAACTCATACAGCAGCCCTGGAGTGTAGCTGGCGATGTAGGTGCCTACTGGGCAGCCTCTGCAGTTGCTGATGGCTGCAGTGTCATGGTGGATGGAGGTGCCTCCTTGGCAGCATCTGCAGGTGGTGAAGGCTACAGTGTTGTGGTGGATAGAGGTGCCTCCTGGGCAGCCTCTGAAGGTGCTGATGGCTGCAGTGTCTTGGTGGATGAGGAGCCTCTTAGGCAGCCTCTGCAGGTGCTGATGGTTGCTTTGTTGTGGTGAATGGAGGAGCCTCCTGGGTAGCCTCTGCAGGTGCTGATGGCTGCAGTTCATCAGTTGGGGGTGGGGACCTCGTGACAGCTGGTGGTGGTGGAAGTGTCACCCTGACATCCTCCACTGGTGTAGAGGGCTTCCTCTCCTCCATTACATGGGGTGTGGATCCCTTACCCTTCCTGGCAGGGGTGGATGGCCTCTTCCCGTTCCTGGATGGAGGTGCAGGATCCTTCCTCTTCTTGCTTGGTGGTGCAGGCTCCTTCCCCTAATTGCATGGAGGTGCAACCTCCTTCCTCTTCTTGTATGAAGGTGCAGCCCCTTCCCCTTCTTGCCTGTAGGTGCAGCCTCCTTCCCCTTCTTCGATGGAGGTGTGGTATCCTTTCTACCACGAGTAGGTGGTGCTACCACTTTCTCTGTGTACTGTTTGGGTGAGGTGCTGGGCTGGGTCTTTCGTACCCTGCTCATACGGGCAGGAAGGGGGGAAGGGGAAGGGGGAGGGAAGAGGTCAAGTTGGGAAAGGAAAAGCTTTTTAGGGATGGTGGGGGCGGGAGGAGGGAGGAGTGATGGGAGTGGAGGTTGAGGGAGTAGTTGTAGGAGGTGTATGTCTGCTGGATTTGGGTGCAGGTGCATGGGCTGAATGCTGATGTGAGGTGGATGGCTGTTGGGTGTGTGAGTGCTTGTGTTTATCTCCTTTGGGTGGGACAGACTGGGTGGGAGAGGACAGATGGGACGCGTGCATGGCTGTTGTGGAGGTGTCTGCCAGTGAGGTGTGTGTTCTGCTTCGTGTGGTGATGCTGGTTGTCGATGTTGATGTAGTGCATGCAGGTGTGACTGTTGACGTGACTGGGAGGGAGGTGGAGGAGAAGGAGGAGAGGGAGACAGTGGAGGCAGTGGATGTTGTCGTGTCTGCAACTGTGTGCTGTTTGCATGACTGCTTGTGGGATGAAGTGTGGTGCTTGTGTTTGCCTGTGACACTCTTGGGTGTTGCCTTGTGAGCATGTTCATCTGTATTTGTGCCTGGGATGGGTTGGGGTTGAGGAGAATGGGACTGGGAAGTGGAAGTTGGAGGGGGATGGTAGAAACAGGGACAATGGCTGCCATCAGAGATGAGACCAGAGCCTGAATCAATCTTGGTTAGGCCACTAAACCAGAGTGAATGCCCTCTGGGAATGCATTGCACTGCTGTATCTCGGATACCCGCCCCTGGATGGCATTCACAATGGTTGATTGTCCTATAGAGATGGATCTCAGGAGGTCAATAGCCTCCTCACTCAGCGCAGCAGGGCTCACAGGGGCAGCGGCTGAGGTGCCTGGGCGAAGGAGATGCCTACCATCCAGGGTGAGCAGACACGGGCAACTCGCTGAGGGGCTGCTGGGAGGGCCATGCTGGTACAGGGGTGGCAGATGTACCTGCAGTTGGGGTGGTCAGAGAGGTGTCCGCCACCACCAGGGAGTTCCCATCGGAGGAGGTATCTGAGTCTGTGTTGTCTCCTCCAGTGTCTGCCGTGGTGCTCCCCTTGTCCTGTGTCCTACTGGTTCCCTCGGTGTCAGTGGATTCTGCCTCCTTGGTCCTGTGGGATGCAACTCCCTCTGTCACCAGTGCCCCTGCTCCTCCACCAGATGATGCTAGTGCACACAAGGACAGGATGACAAAACAAGAAATGGGGGTGAGAGACAAAGGATACACTGGGTCAATGACTGCACCAACACCACAATAGGCATACACATCACCGTCACACACAGGGAACAGGCGTAAGCACTAAGCATTGCACTACCAGTGATATAGCTAGTCACTAAGACAAGATGAGAAGCACACACCGCCAATGCAGCATTCCTGGAACCCACGATGCCCTGGCTAACAAGCTAGGTTACCTGTATTTGCCATACACCCATTACCCTTCAGATGACCCACACTGCAATGTCTGGCCTGGCCTTAGGGGCACCCACTAACACATGTCCACCACCCGGATACCACCCCACCAGCCAAAATATGTAATGATACCCACTGTACTCACCCCCTTGTGGCTGCTCTGATTCCCTCAAGTTCCCAACCAGCTCAGGGTAGGCCACTGCCAGTGTGCAGGCCAGCAGGGGGGTCATGTTCTGACAGGCACCCCTTCCTCGTTCGGAGGCCATCCCCAGCTAGGCCTCCGCGGTCTTCCATGCCCAGCTTTTCAGGTCCTCCCACCATTTCCGACAGTGGCTGCTCTGCCTGCCTCAAAATATCCCAGGGTCCGCACGTCCTTGGCGATGGCACGCCATATTCCATTCTTTTGATGGGCGCTGACCTACAGAGGCAATAAAGACAGGAGAACACCATTAAACAAACAGTCCAGCCTGTCACACAAATGGCGCACCATAACCATTTCCATTACCATTGGCAAACACATAGCCCAGCGCACACCATGTACACCATCACAAGACATTCCCCCCACCCTGACCCCCCTTACATGATGCTTGCACACACATCTCCATGCATCCTCCCCACATGCATTGTGCTCAAAGTGTACTCACCTGTTGGTCTGGAGGCCCATACAGCTGTCCATACTAGGGTAGGACCCCATCCCCCATTTATTCCAACTCCTCCGAAATGAAGGCTGGGGCCCTTTCCCCAGTCACACGGGCCATGGTAGGTTACAGACACAGGTCACAGTAGCACGCGCAGTGTGGGTGTTCTCCTGTTGAAGGTCGGGAAACAAGTGAGGAATCAGATAGAAAATGGTGGTCTCATCGTGGCGGTGTACACCATCACCGCCGACACAGATCCCCATTGGCCGTTGTACTCCATAGAGCCCCATATTATCCAATGAGGAATTGCACGGCGCTGCAAGATCGCCTTCCACCACGACGGCTAAAGTTGGGGGAATTACCTCACTTCCACCTGTCCTTACATACAGGACAGGCGGCGGCAATTTCAGGGGGAGGAGACGGGCAAATCGACAATTACTGTGTTACAGATTAGATTGGCACTTATTTCGCCTTTAACATTGTCCCAATACATAAGTGTGCCATGTGGACTGCAGTTGTGGTTTTGTTCTTCCAATTGAGACGGCCTACTCACTCTTGTGTCCCTTAGATACCTACCGCTGCGGATGAATAGTAGGTGACCCCTGGTGGATGTAGCTACACTGGAGGACAGGCACATTATACTCACCTTTAGACTGGACCGGGCCACAATCACAGAGCTGTGTGCACAAATGGAGTCTATTATTATCTCATCTATCCGTCGTTCAACTGGGATCCCCCCTCTTGTGCAAGTGCTATCAGTGCTCCATTTCCTGGCAACAGGTTCTTTCCAAGTGACAGTGGGCTTGGCAGCAGGAATGTCACAGATAATGTTCCCATTCGTGCTGGCAAGAGTGTTGTCTGCCCTGATAAAACACATGTGCAGCTAGATTGCTTTCCCCCAGGTAGTAGATTTGGCCACTGTGAAAGCCGGATTCTATGCAATGGGACATATCCCCAATATTATTGGGGTGATTGACGGTACACATATTGCATTTGTACCCCCGCCAGAATGAACAGGTGTACAGGAATCGTAAGAGTTTCCACTCACTGAATGTGCAGATGGTGTGCCTAGCGGACCAGTACATCTCCCACGTCAATGCTAAATATCCTGGGTCGGTGCATGATGCCTTTGTCCTGAGGAATAGCAGCATCCCAAATGTGATGGCCCAACTACAAAGGCACAGGGTGTGGCTAATAGGTGAGCCTTTGTCCTCGCCCACTGTATGTTAGTGTATGCCTCTGGTGTTGACCCCATAGGATTGTGTGCGGCTACATGTTGTCCCTCAATACTTCCAGGTGACTCTGGCTACCCAAACCTGTCAGGGCTGCTGACTCCTGGGAGGAATACCAGGACAAGGGCTGAAGAACGTTATAATGAGGCACATGGGCGAACCAGACGGATCATCGAGAGGACCTTCGGCCTCCTGAAGGCCAGGTTCATTTGCCTCCATCCGACAGGTGGAGCCCTATGCTACTCACCCAAGAAGGTCTGCCAGATAGTAGTGGCATGCTGCATGTTGCACAACCTGGCCCTCAGATGCCATTTTATGCGAGAGGAGGAGACAGGAGATGCCCCTGTGGCAGCAGTAGACCCTGATGACAGTGAGTATGAAGAGGCTGAGTATGAGGCTGAGGACAACAGAACATCAGTTATCCGTCAGTACGTCCAATGACACACAGGTGAGACAGTGCAACTGCACATTTCTATGACTATTGGTGTATTATGTGTGGTTGTGGCATGATGACATTAACTTCTTTTTACCTCTACTTACTGTTACCTATTGTTTGTCAATTTACAGATGTTGGTGATATAACAACTGTGTACTGATGTGCTTACTACAGCCAGCTACAAGTCATTATTTCTATGCTCTAATAATATACAGTTTATTTGCAATGGATGTAACTGTTTCGATAAATACACATTTGCAACACATGACATACAAGTAGTTGAATTGTGTTCAAGGGTGTCTATTGTAGTGCTAAGAAATTTAAGGGAATGTGCAATGGAATGGGGTGATGATGGAGGAAAGTCCAGGGTATTGTTCCAGTCTGTTTGTAGCACAGGTCCAGTGTCCAGGGGGGCATAGGAAGGGGAGGAACAGCAGTTCAAGGTGGACAAGGTGAAATGAGTGGGACACAAGGGGGACAATCAGGAAAGTCTTATTTATAGGCGGGTGTCTTGGCAAGTCTTTCTGGCTTCTGTCTGGGTTGCAGGGAACATTTGCGGGGTGGTTCACCTTCTGCAGGGGGAAGGATGCTGGTGGCCTATGGGTCCGGTGGTGGGGCCTCCTGCCCACTAACGGAAGCGGAAGTGGAGGGCTGGTCACTGGACTAGCTAGTGGTAGGGGCCTGCTGGTGTGCTGTTGCCTCCTTCAAGATGTTGGCCATGTCTGCCAGCACCCCTGCTATGGAGATCAGGGTGGTGTTAATGGCCTGCAAGTCCTCCCTGATCACCTGACACGGTCCCTCCTGCAGCCGCCTGTTCTCCTGCAGGTTGTCAAAGATCTGCCCCATCGTGTCCTGGGAATGTTGGTAGGCTCCCAGGTTATCGGAGAGTGCTTCCTGGAGAGTCCGTTCCCTGGTCCTGTCCTCCCCCGGGCGCACAGCAGTCCTCCCAGTGTCCCTGTTGGCCTGTGCCTCTGTACCCTGAACAGTGTGCCCAATGCCACTGACCCCAGGTCCCTGATTGTCTTGGGGGTGCGTGTGATCTGGGGTCTCTGTACAGGTGGGCACACTGCTGATTGATGTGTTCTGGGGACAGAGGTGTGGGCACACTGGGTGGGTGCTGTGGTGTTGGATCCTGATGTGGGAGGCTCTGTGGTGGTCTCTGAGTGAGCTGGGGGTACTGACTGTCCAGTGGTCCCTGATGGGCCAGGTTGTTGGTCCAGATCCTGAAGTCAGGAGTTACTGTCATCACTGGGGGCATCCTCTGTGTGGGACTGGATAGTTGTGGCACCTCCTCTCCACTTGCATTGGCTGGGGCACCTGTGGTTATGTAAGAGATGTATTATGCTTCATGCCTGTGACATATTGTACATCCCTATCCTCCCCTCTGTGGTTGCTTTTGCCCTGCCACCTTTGATTGTGTATGGTGATATATTGTGGGATTGTTAGTTCCCCTATGCTGTGCATGCTTTGGTGATAGGTGTCCATGCAGGGCTGGGAGGGCTGTCCATTCATTGGTATGGCATGCAGGGCTTGGGATTTGGGTTAGTGTGTATGAGTGTCAGGTGTGTGTTTTTTGTATTGGCCAATGTAGTGTTGTTTTGTATGTGGGTGTCCATTCTGAGCGCGGCGGTGTGTACCAATGGTTTACCGCCATTGAATGTCCACTGTGGTGATTCATAACGGTATTGGTGTTGGGACAGCAACTTTTGCACTGACCTTTGGGCTGGCAGATTTGTGTATGTGGCTGTATTCTGTCGGAATGGTGTGTGTGTGTCATAATATGGCGAATGGATATGGATTATGTTGGTGGCCGTCAGCGTGGTGGTGGGCGGCATTTACTGCCAATGTCATAATGAGGTCCATAGTCAGCAACATACTGTCCACCTGCAGATGAATCTGCACTCATTTTAGCCATTCTTTTAAAGCCTGGAAGTAGTTGCAGATTATTGAGCATGCTAATAGAGTACCAGTTAAAGCCCTGATGCAGGTGGTGCCAAAACATCTGTTTGAGCAGTACAGCCACATCCCTGACTATGTCATTCAAAGTGGAGGGCATGCAATTAAGAGAGCAAAGACCCTAGATGCAGGCAAATGGGGCCTAGACAAATGCTTGGCTAAAATGCTACTCCCTTTTAAAATTTTCACACAGGAAGTTAGCAAGAAGGACAGTATAATGTACAAGACCAGCTAATGAAGATGTCTGAAAGGTTCACACTCAGACGTGTGAACAAAAACCCAGAAGAGCATGTTCATGTCAAGGATGAGAGTTTAATCTTTTGCATGGCTTGTAATGCATGGCTACAAAAGGACATCATCTAGTTCAAAGAGTACTTGTGCCACCCAACTTGATCCACACTACAAAAACATTCTGCACACTTTCATTTCTTTTTCTTAAGGGGATATTTCAAAGTACAAGAGGTTGATTGTTGAGCAAACCAGACACCAGGAAGAAGAATGGCTGGAATTTAGGGCCTGATTTATTCTTTTTGGAGCAAAACTACACTAATGCAGTTTTGCACCAAAACATTTAGCACCGGCTTGCACCATTTCTGAGCACCAGCCGGGCACCATATTTCTGGAATGGTGCAAGTCAGTGCAAAGGGTAGCCTAGCGTAAAAAAAAATATTACTTTAGCCGGGTGGAGCTGGTGGTATGGAAGAAGGGGGTTTTACACCAAAAAATGACATTAGGCAGGTTAGAGTAAAAAAAAATGACTCTAACCAGCCTAGCGTAATTTTCTGATGCAAAACCATCTGTTGGAAACGGCCATTCTGTAGAGTCACCCCCAAACTTTTTGCCTTCCTCCTTCTCTTTTTCTGACCTAATGTTTGCTGGCTTTAGGACTCAGCGCACTTTACCACTGCTAATCAATGCTAAAGTGTTTATGCTCTCTCCTTAAAACATGGAGACATTGGCTCATAACCAATTGGCTTTTCTAATTTACTTGTAAGTCCCTAGTCAAGTGTGCTACATGTGCCGGGGCCTGTAAATTAAATGCTACTAGTGGGCTGCAGCACTGGTTGTGCCACCCACATAAGTAGCCCCCTAACCATGTCTCAGGCCTGCCACTGCAGGGCCTGTGTGTGCAGTTTCACTGCCACTTCAATTTGGCATTTAAAAGTAATTTCCAAGCCTTAAATTCCCCACATATGTCACCCCTAAGATAGACCATAGGTAGCCCATAGGGCAGGGTGCTATATAGGTAAAAGGCAGGACATGAACATGTGTGTTCTATATGTCCCAGTTGTAAAAACTTCTAAATTCGTTTTACACTGCTGTGATGCCTGCTCCTTTCATAGGATAGCATTAAGGCTACCCTCATATACTGTTTGAGTGGTAGATTCTGATCTGAAAGGAGTAACAAGGTCATACTTAGTATGGCAAGAATGGTAATACAAAATCCTGCTGACTGGTGAAGTTGGATTTAATATTACTATTTTAGAAATGACACTTTTAGAAAGTGAGCATTTCTCTACACTTAAATCCTTCTGTGCCTCACAATCCACATCTGGCTCGGTCACTTGACAGCTCCCTTGTGCATTTCACTTAGACAACCCCAAACACAGGCTGCTCAGTCACACCTGCACACATCTGCACACTGAATGGGTCTTCCTGGGCTGGGAGGGTGGAGGGCCTGACACTTACATTTGGAAGGACAGTAGCCTGCCCTCACACAATGGACTGCCAGCCCACTTCTGGGGCCCTGGCAAAGAGGATGGAACTGAAAGGGGACCTTGTGCACTTCTAGGCCACTCTTTGAAGTCTCCCCCACTTCAAAGGCACATTTGGGTATTTAAACAAGGCCTCTGACCTTACCAACTCAGACACTTCTGGACAAGATACCACTGGAGAAGAAACCCTGAACCAGAACCTGCAACCTGCCAAGAGGAACTGCCTGGCTGCCCAAAGGACTCACCTGACTTCTGTTCTGCAAAGGACTGCTGCCCTGCTGCCTGGCTGCCCTCTGGCTCTGCTGAGAAGTGCTCTCCAAGGGCTTGGATAGAGCTTGTTTCCTGTTCCTTGAAGTCTCAGGACCAAAAAGACTTCCTCCTGCAAAGAACTCCTTGTGCGGCCAAAATGCAATGCACAGCCTGCCAGAAATGACACACAGCCTGCATCGTGGGCAGAAAATCACTGCACGCCAAACTGGAACGATGCAGCTCGACGTCCTGCAAGAAGAATCAACGCAGCGCCTGCCATGTGACAGAAATTTCCACGCGACGGCCACCGGATCAACGCAGCTCCTGAGACTTCATCCCGCATGCCCAGGATTTCTCTGCATCATCAAATCATCAAATCAAATCAAATCAAAAACATTCATAAAGCGCGCTACTCACCCGTGTGGGTCTCAAGGCGCTAGGGGAAGGGGGTTACTGCTGCTCGAAGAGCCAGGTCTTGAGCTGCCTCCGGAATGCAGGGTGGTCCTGGGTGGTCCTGAGGTTGGCGGGGAGGGAGTTCCATGTCTTGGCCGGCAGGTAGGAGAAGGATTTCCCACCTGCCGTGGTGCAGCGGATGCGAGGGACGGCGGCGAGAGCGAGGTTGGCGGAGCGAAGTTGAAGGTGGTGTAAAGTAATGGCTCCCTGTTGCAGTTACCCCCCACTTTTTGCCTAAATACTGATGCTGACTTGACTGAGAAGTGTGCTGGGACCCTGCTAACCAGGCCCCAGCACCAGTGTTCTTTCACCTAAAATGTACGATTGTTTCCACAATTGGCACAACCCTGGCACCTAGGTAAGTCCCTTGTAACTGGTACCCCTGGTACCAAGGGCCCTGATGCCAGGGAAGGTCTCTAAGGGCTGCAGCTCCATAATGGCTACACTGAATATTGGGAAGTTTAGTATCAGACTTCTCAGAATAATAAACCCACACTGATGCCAGTGTTGGACTTATTAAAAAATGCACACAGAGTGCCTCTTAGAGATGCCCCCTGTATTTTACCCAATTGTTCAGTGCAGGACTGACTGGTCTGTGCCAGCCTGCTGCTGAGAGACGAGTTTCTGGCCCCATGCGGTGAGAGCCTTTGTGCTCTCTGAGGACAGAAACAAAGCCTGCTCTGGGTGGAGATGCTTCACACCTCCCCCTGCAGGAACTGTAACACCTAGCAGTGAGCTTCAAAGGCTCAAGCTTCGTGTTACAATGCCCCTGGGTACTCCAGCTAGTGGAGATGCCCGCCCCCTGGACCCAGCCCCCACTTTTGGCGGCAAGTCCAGGAGAGATAATGAGAAAAACAAGGAGGAGTCACTGGCCAGTCAGGACAGCCCCTAAGGTGTCCTGAGCTGAGGTGACTCTGACTTTTAGAAATCCTCCATCTTGTAGAAGGAGGATTCCCCCAATAGGGATAGGAATGTGACCCCCTCCCCGTGGGAGGAGGCACAAAGAGGGTGTACCCACCCTCAGGGCTAGTAGCCATTGGCTACTAACCCCCCAGACCTAAACACGCCCTTAAATTTAGGGGCATATTGAAACTCTGTTTGCGCCGAATTTGCGTCATTTTTTTCGACGCAAATTCAACGCAAAACTAACTCCATATTTATACTTTGGCGTTAGACGCGTCTAGCGCCAAAGTTCATGGAGTTAGCGTCATTTTTTTGCGTGAACACCTTCCTTGCGTTAATGATATGCAAGGTAGGCGTTCCCGTCTTAAAAAATGACTCCGATGCATATGCGTCGGATTTATACTCCCGGGCAAAAATGACGCCCGGGAGTGGGCGGGTCTAAAAAAACCGCATTAGCGCCAGATTTTAGCGCCTGGGTCAGGGCAGGCGTTAAGGGACCTGTGGGCTCAGAATGAGCCCAGAGGTGCCCTCCCCTGCCCCCAGGGACACCCCCTGCCACCCTTGCCCACCCCAGGAGGACACCCAAAGATGGAGGGACCCACCCCTGGGACATTAAGGTAAGTCCAGGTAAGTATTATTATTTTTTTTTTTTGTGGCATAGGGGGGCCTGATTTGTGCCCCCCTACATGCCACTATGCCCAATGACCATGCCCAGGGGACAGAAGTCCCCTGGGCATGGCCATTGGGCAAGGGGGCATGACTCCTGTCTTTGCTAAGACAGGAGTCATTTCAATGGGGGATGGGTGTCGTAAAAAAATGGCGCAAATCGGGTTGTGGCGATTTTTTTGCCTCAGCCTGACTTGCACCATTTGTGGACGCCCATACGCCATTTTCCCCCTACGCCGGCGCTGCCTGGTGTACGTCGTTTTTTTTAACGCACACCAGACAGCACCGGCGGCTAACGCCATTCAATAAATACGGCGCCCGCATGGCGCTTCAGAATGGCGTTAGCCTTCGCTAATTTTTTTGGCGCAAAACTGCGTTGGCGCAGTTTTGCGTCAGAAAGTATAAATATGGGCCTTAGTATTTAAGGGCTTCCCTGAACCTAAGAATTTAGATTCCTGAAACTACAAGAAGAAGAAGACTGCTGAGCTGAAAAACCCCTGCAGAGGAAGAACAGAAGACACCAACTGCTTTGGCCCCGGTCCTACCGGCCTGTCTCCTGCCTTCCAAAGAAACCTGCTCCAGCGACGCTTTCCAAAGGACCAGCGACCTCTGAATCCTCAGAGGACTGCCCTGCTTCAAGAAAGACAAGAAACTCCCGAGGACAGCGGCCCTGCTCCAAAAGACTGCAACTTTGTTTCAAAGGAGCAGATTTAAAGACCCCTGCAACTCTCCGCAAGAAGCGTGAGACTTGCAACACTGCACCCGGCGACCCCGACTCGACTGGTGGAGAACCAACACCTCAGGGAGGACCCTCCGGCGACTCCAAGACCGTGAGTAACCAAAGTTGTCCCCCCTGAGCCCCCACAGCGACGCCTGCAGAGGGAATTCCCAGGCTCCCCCTGACCGCGACTGCCTGACTCTGAAATCCCGACGGCTGGAAAAGACCCTGCACCCGCAGCCCCCAGCACCTGAAGGAATGGAACTTCAGTGCAGGAGTGACCCCCAGGAGGCCCTCTCCCTTGCCCAGGTGGTGGCTACCCCGAGGAGCCCCCCCCTTGCCTGCCTGCACCGATGAAGAGACCCCTTGGTCTCTCATTGAAAACCATTGGAAACCCGACGCGTGTTTGCACACTGCACCCGGCCGCCCCCGCGCTGCTGAGGGTGTACCTTTTGTGCTGACTTGTGTCCCCCCCGGTGCCCTACAAAACCCCCCTGGTCTGCCCTCCGAAGACGCGGGTACTTACCTGCTGGTAGACTGGAACCGGGGCACCCCCTTCTCTCCTTTGAAGCCTATGTGTTTTGGGCACTTTTTTGACCTCTGCACCTGACCGGCCCTGAGCTGCTGGTGTGGTAACTTTGGGATTGCTCTGAACCCCCAACGGTGGGCTACCTTGGACCCAAACCTGAGACTTGTAAGTGATTTACTTACCTGTTGAAACTAACAATAACTTATCTCCCCCAGGAACTGTGAAAATTGCAAAAAGTGTCCACTTTTAAAACAGCTATTTGTGTTTTATGTGAAAAGTATATATGCTACGGTAATTATTCAAAGTTCCTAAAGTACTTACCTGCAATACCTTTCAAATGAGATATTACATGTAGAATTTGAACCTGTGGTTCTTAAAATAAACTAAGAAAATATATTTTTCTATAACAAAACCTATTGGCTGGATTTGTCTCTGAGTGTGTGTTCCTCATTTATTGCCTGTGTGTATGTACAACAAATGCTTAACACTACTCCTTTGATAAGCCTACTGCTCGACCACACTACCACAAAATAGAGCATTAGTATTATCTCTTTTTGCCACTATCTTACCTCTAAGGGGAACCCTTGGACTCTGTGCATACTATTCCTTACTTTGAAATAGTACATACAGATCCAACTTCCTACAGGTGGGCGTGTAGAAACTGAGGCGACGGTTGAGGTATTCAGGTCCCTTGTTGTGGAGGGCTTTGTGTGCGTGGGTGAGGAGCCGGAAGGTGATTCTTTTGCTGATGGGAAGCCAGTGCAGGTGTCTCAGGTGGGCGGAGATGTGGCTGTTGCGGGGTATTTCGAGGACGAGGCGGGCGGAGGCGTTTTGTATTCGCTGCAGATGTTTCTGGAGTTTAGCGGTGGTTCCTGAGTATAGGGTGTTTCCGTAGTCCAGGCGGCTTGTGACGAGGTCGTGGGTCACAGTTTTTTGGTCTCGGCGTAGATCCAGCAGAAGATCTTTCGGAGCATGCGGAGAGTGAGGAAGCAGGAGGATGATACGGCGTTGACTTGTTTGGTCAAGGTGAGAAGCGGGTCCAGGATGAATCTGAGGTTGCGTGCGTGGTCTGAGGGGGTTGGGGCGGTGCCTAGGGCCGTGGGCCACCAAGAGTTGTCCCAGGCGGACGGGGTGTTTCTGAGGATGAAGACTTCAGTTTTTTCTGAGTTCAGTTTCAGACGGCTGAGTTTCATCCATTCTGCAACGTCTTTCATTCCATCTTGCAGGTTGGTCTTGGCGCCAGTCAGCTGAGTGTCGTTGGCGTAAGAGGTGATGTTGATGTTGTGTTTGCGTACGATGTCGGCGAGGGGGCTCATGTAGACATTGAAGAGAGTCGGGCTGAGCGAGGAGCCTTGTGGGACGCCGCAGATGATCTCGGTGGGGTCTGAGCGGAACGGAGGGAGGTAGACTCTTTGGGAGCGGTTAGAGAGGAAAGAGGTGATCCAGTCCAGGGCCAGTCCTTGGATACCGGTGGAGCGCAGGCGGGATGTTAGGGTTCGGTGACAGATTGTGTTGAAGGCAGCCGAGAGGTCGAGGAGGATGAGGGCGACTGTTTCTCCGTTGTCCATCAGAGTTCTGATGTCGTCTGTGACTGAGATGAGGGCGGTTTCTGTGCTGTGATTGGCTCGGAATCCGGACTGCGAGGGGTCGAGTAGGTTGTTGTCTTCAAGGAAATTGGTCAGTTGCTTGTTGACGGTCTTCTCTATGACTTTGGCAGGGAAGGGGAGGAGCGAGATGGGGCGGAAGTTCTTCAGGTCACTGGGGTCCGCCGTAGGTTTCTTCAGGAGGGCGTTGACTTCCGCGTGTTTCCAGCTCTCGAGGAAGGCGGCAGAGGCAAACGAGCTGTTGATGATGGTCTGGAGATGCGGGGCGATTATGTCGTCGGCTGTGTTGAAGATGAAGTGTGGGCAGGGGTCCGAGGGGGCACCGGAGTGGAAGGAGTTCATGGTAGCTTTGGTCTCCTCCGTGCTGATGTGAGTCCAGGTGTTGAGGGTGATGGCTGGGGTAGTGGGTTCTGTGGTGGTTGGCAGGCTCTGGTGTCCGAAGCTGTCGTGTAGGTCGGTGATCTTAAAATGGAAGAAGGTAGCGAGGGAGTTGCAGAGGTCTTGTGAGGGCGTTGGAGTTGGCATTAGGATTGGAGAGCTCTTTGACGATGTTGAAGAGTTCTTTGCTGTTGTGAGTGTTCTTGTCCAGTCTGTCTGTGAAGGAAGTTCTTTTGGTGCGCGGATCAGCTGATGGTGTTCGCGGGTGGCGTTTTTGAGGGCAGACATGTTTTCTGTGGTGTGGTCTTTGCGCGAGGCTTTCTCGAGGGTACAGCAGGTTTTTTGGGATTCCTTAAGGGTGTCTGTGAACCATTGAGGTTTCCTGGTGCTGGGCTGTCTTGGGAGGCGTCTGAGAGGTGCGAGGTTGTCCGCGCAGTTGGTGATCCAATGAGTGAGGCTGAGGGCTGCGTCGTTGGGGTCGGTGGAGAAGGTGGGTTGGTTGTCGCTGAGAGTGGAGCGAAGCTGTTCTGTGGGGGTTTTGTTCCAATGTCTGCGTGGGATGGGTTGTGTGCGGAGGTCGAGAGTCTTGCGTCTGAAGGTGAAGTGAACACATCTGTGGTCAGTCCAGTGTATTATGGAGGAGTGGCTGAAGGATACGTGGTTGCTGGCGCAGAAGATGGGGCTGAGCGTGTGTCCGGCGATGTGGGTGGGGGTGTTCACCAGTTGCTTGAGACCGAGGTTGGCGAGGTTGTCGAGCAGGGTGGTGGTGTTAGGGTCGTGGAAGGGTGGAAGTTGAGGTCACCGAGGAGGATGTAGTCCGGTGAGGCAAGGGCGTGCGGGGAGATGAAGTCTGCGATGGATTCGCTGAAGAGGGCGCGTGGACCAGGGGGTCTGTTGATGAGAGTTCCTCTGAGGGTGGTCCTGTGGTCGGTGTGGATCTGGAAGTGCATGTGTTCGGCAGTGAGGGGGGTGTCTTCGGTGGAGGTGGTGATGTTGATGGAGTCCTTGAAAACAATGGTGATTCCTCCACTGACTTGGTTGGTGCGGTCTCTCCTGGTGATCTTGTAGCCGTCGGGGATGGCTATGGCGATGTCGGGGGCCGAGGAGGCGTTCATCCAGGTCTCAGTGATGAAGGCGACGTCTGGTGCGGTGGAGTCCAGGAGGTCCCATAGTTCAATGGCGTGCTTGTGGACGTGCATTGATCAGGATGCATTTGAGGTGGTTATTGGCGCATCATCCCTGCGGTGTCCAAAAACCCCGCAACCCGAAGAGGACCCAAGTCCGCGCACCAGAAATCAACGCAAAGCCTTTCTTGCATGGAAAATTATCGACGCATCATCCGTGTGCGCCGGAGAAATCGACGCACATCTCCCTGTTTTCCATCCGTCTCCTTCTCTGTGGTCCCTTCCATAGAATTTGAACGCAAACCAGGTACTTTGTGCTTGCAAGAGACATCTGTTGCTTTTTGAAGACTAAAGACTATTTTTATCATTCTTTGAAGTGATATTTTACTTGTACTTATCAAATCTTGATCGTTTTGACCTACTTTTAACCATATAAATATTATACATTTTTCTAAACACTGTGTGGTGTATTTTTGTGGTGTTATACTGTGTTATTGCATGATTTATTGCACAATTACTTTACACATTGCCTTCTAAATTAAGCCTGACTTCTCAGTGCCAAGCTACCAGAAGGTGGGCACAGCATAATTTGGATTGTCTGTGAGTTACCCTGACTAGATTGAGGGTCCTTGCTTGGACAGGGGGTAACCTGACTGCCAACCAAAGACCCCATTTCTAACACCATCCATACCACTTGACTCCTGTTTTAGAAAAGACAGGAGTCATGCCCACCACCCCAGTGGCCAGCACAGGTGACCAGGGTCCCCTGGGCATGACCATTGCACCCAGTGACATGTAGGGGGCCCATTTCAGGGCCCCATTGGCACTTTGAAAAACATACTTACCTGTACTTACCTATACTCATCTGCGATGGAGTCCCCCATCCTCCGCTGTCCCTCTGGTGTGGGTGGGGGTGTCTCTGGGGCCTGGGGAGGGCACCTCTGGGCTTATTCCATAGTGTTCCACCATGGAAATAGGCCCACAGGTCCACTAACACCTGCCCTGACCCAGAAGTTAAATAATGGTGCAAAGCAAGCTTTCCACCTTTATTTGACCCCACTTCCCCCCGTGCGTGACTTTAAAATGGGGGATAAATATGGCGCTAAGGTAATAGAGTCATTTTTTTGCACAGGAACACCTACTTTGCATCTCAATGACACAAAGTAGGTTTCCATGTTCAAAAAATGACTTTAACTCCATAAATTTGGCGCTAGACGGGTCTAGCGTCAAAGTATAAATATGGAGTTTGTTTTGCACTGAATTTGCATCCAAAAAATGACGCAAATTTGGTGCAAAACAAGTATAAATATGCCCCTTAGGGTCCCACTCCACAGTTCTGGGGTGTGCCTTCAACTTCCAGAAAGAATAATCTTGTCTTATCACAGCAGCCAACACCAGCAACAAGAACCCAGGCAGCAGCAGCAAAGGAAGAATAGGACCTATCCTCTGCATTGGCTTGGTTACAAGTGGCAGGTCCTACGTCCAGTGCAGAGGCAAAGGTAAAAGACTTAAATTAAATGGAAGCATGACTAACCATTCAGAGCATGTTCCAGAGTATCTGGACAGCCCAAAAGAGGTGTATGTGGATCAAAACTCATTAGTGTATTGTATGGAAAGATGTGCCAATGGCCAGAGCTCAACAGACAGACAATAACGTATCTAGCTTGTCCTGTAGGCATGTGTCTGCTCAGTGTGTGTTCAGTGCAGCTGGTGCAATTGTTACAGTTAGAAAGACCAGTCTCTCACTTCAAATTATAAAGAGACTGACAATGATTAAAATAAACCAACATTTCATACCACTTGATTACACCATTCCTGAAACAACACAGAACGAGGAGGTGACTGGGTAGAATCTAGTGTGTTTTAGCTCTACCAGCTTCTGGGTGAACCGCCTGAGCTTGAGGACAAAGGGGGTCATTCTGACTGGAACCGCCAGAATACCGCTGCGCGGTCAAAAGACCGCCGCGGGTATTCTGGGTTTCCCGCTGGGCTGGCGGGCGACCGCCAAAAGGCCGCCCGCCAGCCCAGCGGGAAACACCCTTCCATGAGGATGCCGGCTCCGAATGGAGCCGGCGGAGTGGAAGGGGTGCGACGGGTGCAGTTGCACCCGTCGCGATTTTCAGTGTCTGCATGGCAGACACTTAAAATCTTTGTGGGGCCCTGTTACGGGGGCCCCTGCAGTGCCCATGCCATTGGCATGGGCACTGCAGGGGCCCCACGACACCCCATACCGCCATCCTATTCCTGGCGGCCAAAACCGCCAGGAACAGGATGGCGGTATGGGGGTCGGAATCCCCATGGCGGCGCAGCAAGCTGCGCCGCCATGGAGGATTCCCCAGGGCAGCGGGAAACCGGCGGTACACCGCCGGTTTTCCGTTTCTGACCGCGGCTGTACCGCCGCGGTCAGAATGCCCATGGGAGCACCGCCAGCCTGTTGGCGGTGCTCCCGCGGTCGTTGGCCCTGGCGGATTTTACCGCCAGGGTCAGAATGACCCCCAAAGTCTGCTTTCTGGACTAAGTATGCCAGTTTCACCATAGAACTTGTTAATTATTTCTTGTTGAACTTCTTTCTTTGTAAAAAAAGAAGTAGCTTGTAGAGCATTATGTTTGTGTCAGATTTATGCTGCTCCACCATTTTCTTGTCACATATATGGCTGGATTGAAGTTAGATAGGTGTGTTGATAAGAAGCCTCAACATTCTCTTCAGGACATTGGAGACAATGTATGCCCCCCTCACATGTCAATGCCTATCCATTTTTTGCATCACCTAGCAGGGCTGCCCCTGAAGATCATTGACTATAAGGCTGCCAGTGCCAATGTCAAATTCCAATGTATTGCTAACATCAAAAAGGAGATCAACTTTTGCATCTACCACTGTGCTTGGATTGGAACAGCTAATTACTAACTATTGCACCAGTGAGTGATGATATATTGAGTGATTGTGAGTCTTGATTGATAATGATTGACGATGCATGTGGTGCCAGACAGTAAGGGAGATATTCAACAGATTTGTAAAACTTGATTTTGATGATTTGCAATGTTTAGAGACTGATGGGTGATCAGTTTTCTTGAAGGTGACTGGCCTTTCAAACTTAGGAAAATTACCTGCAGTGTCCACTCCTTTATCCTGGTTATTCAAAAACCAGCTTAGTCACTTTAATTAACAAACACAAATCTACACAAAATACTCCAATTCTGTTTCTCTATTTGTTCCTCAACAGCAGTGCACTACACAGGTCTATCCCGCTCTGGTCGGGAATGGGACAGAGTTACTCTGAATCAGGAGAAGGGGGATGGAAGAGTTCAGGGCGGTACTACCTCAACAGCTAGAAGAAAGTTCCTGGCTTCAAAGAAAATCCATGATGACAATGAAGAGTCTGAGGCCTACTACACACTCAGCTCCGTGGACTGGAGAAAGATGCATTGATCCCGGAAATGCTGCTGAGTGTGTGGTTGCTGTAGTCCTTGCTCAAACGTGAAACTCTTCCTTATCTTCTAATTCTGCCTCTGAATCTTCTTGACACACTCCTGACTCCTCATGAAACATACCTTGCTTCCTTCTATCCTTCTCCTTTACTCTATAATACAGTCACTCTTTTTCAGTATGCAGACGTTCTCCTAGTCCTCTCCTGCATGAACAAAACTTGGTGAAAGCTCAACACTTCAGCTTACCTCCAGGGCAGGTTCAGCCAGGCACCCAAGGGTGAAGGACATTCAGAGAAAAATGCAGATGTACTGCCCAATTTGGTAATACAGTATAGTTTTCCATTTAACAATTCTTTTCAGAACAGGGTGGACTAGCTTAACTCCTCCATTATTGTATTTTTCAAACCTAGAAGACAGAACATTTGGAGATATACTATCTTGGGTCTCTCTGAGGCTGAATAACTGTTAACTGTATCATACTCATTCCTTAATTTCCTCCCACAACAAATTGATGATGGTGTGTTGCTCAGCACCCAGATGAATATTGTCATTGATTCTTTTGTGTAGTGTTTGTCTTTGTCACACCTTTCCTAAAATCCCCTTTCCCATCCATTAATCATAACCTTAACCCTCTTTTCCCGAGCTGTATGATTTTTATTGAGGTGTGACATAATTTTACACCATAAATGGATCAAACACTTGGTGGGGCAGATGTGGTGAAAGTGACACCAACTTATTGCATGATCTTGCATTACCTGAGCAACAGCCTACATCGGCCCTATTTATCCACCCATGCATCATTCATCAGCATCATCATTCAGACCTTGTGTTGTGTGTTGAGTAAATTCTTAACCTTGTCCACACCACTCCTGACTCTGAGCCCACTTCTCTTGACTCAAGAATTTTATTTCTAAGTTTTGTTTTCACTAAATACTAGCTCCTCATTGCTCAGAGGAAGTTGGTATTGCTAGTTTTTATTATCATATCAGGTCTTCTTTGTTTAGGTGTGTGCCATCAATCATACTGCCACAGTGGTAGTCTGAGCTCAGTCCTTCTAAAGTTATGATATAATGTAACCTAGTAACTCTCTCTTTTCTTTCAATATAGTTGAGAGTGATGGATAACCCTTTGATTAATCCTACAGTTGGGGATTTGCATAGGTGAGAGTGGCACCTTGCTTGTGATGCCTTCCCTGTTAATGTGCTAGCCTGCTTCTACTGTTACCACCACCATAAGATTGCACCTTTAAAAAAAAACTGGGGTAACAAGACTGAAGTAGCAGACTTCACTTCATCTATTCAGGTAGGAGCACACTGGATTAAAGTGAACTTGTTTAGTTAGTGATTAACATCTATTGAAGATGTTGTGTGTGTATCTCAGATTTTTTGTAGGCAAAATAGGCAATGGCAATCACCCTCTATTGGTCAATATAGTTAGACAAGGCAGTAGAGCAAGGGTATAACTGAATGACATACACTTTTGGAAGCAGATTTTAAACAACAGACTACATCAAAAGAAAGCAGTGTAAACTAAAACACCAAAATAAAGATTTGAGCCATAAATAAAGAAAAATGAAATAGTCCCCTTTAATGATTTACAACTATAAAACCAACCCTTTCTACCCAACCTTTCCACCCGCACCCCTCTCCCCAGACAAATTGCCCAGTCACCACAAAAGACCAGCAAAACTAAGTCCAAAGTCCAAATAAAATGTCCAAATTGAAAAAACACAGTCCTAACATCCCACCCTCTCTACCCATAACTAGTGTTCCTTCCACCAAAACAAAAAAATTAAAAAAGTGTTTAATAGAGGGTGTTCTTCATTCAGGTTTGGAGATACTTGAGGGCTGACTCTATCTGTGTCACCCGGCAGCTGCTTGGGCCTCGTCTTCCTCCTTCTGAAGAGCCACCAGCCACTAGTATTCTGCGTTGATTGGCTCCAGCATCTGCCGCTGCAGCCAAGCTGTTATCTCCTGGTGTGTAGGAGGATGTCTACCAGAAGTAGCTATAACAAGAAAGAGGAAAGAAAATGACAAATTGAAGACAGTGCTCTCTCCAAACCAAACAATTGTTTAAAAAGTAGAATGGTACAATAACAGTACATTGATGGTCCTGTAGGGCCTTTGGAATTTGATGTGACTGATTATGAGTCACAGGCCACTTTTTTACCCAAACATGCCTCTATGTAGTTGATGAATGTTGAAAGGGTAAATTTTGAACTGAAATGAATCCACTATGTTAGCCATGAAATATAAATCACTTATACATAAATGTGTCACATGCCAAAAACTGATTTTTCAGGGTATTTTTTGGGTGTCTGGGACAGAAGTTGGGAAAGAATAAAGGACTGAAGTTGTAGGAAGTGACAACATGGCCACTAGGAGGGAAGGGAAACACACCTTGTTTTAAGTTTGCAATGCATTGACAACTTTGTAAATGCTGCATTAACTGAAGCAGATGTACATTGCACAGAGAACACTACTGTACTGCTGAATTTAACCTCACTGTAGTAACATCATAGTAGTATGGCTGACTAATGAGCAGGGAAGTAATGATGATGGTTAATGGGAGGATAGCTATCTGCCTTGCTTAACATATACAGTGAGTGAAGGGAGTAAATAGAAAATTAAAATACCCCCCACTTTAAAACAAAGCTTTGATAACCAACCAAATCTACTAAAGTAGGTGAACAGACATATCCCTCTCCAGAATAGCTCCCTTATTTCTTGATCCAAGCAATTATCCATTCATATTTTTACTGTTATATTCACTCTTTGCTACCTACCGTTCAGGCTTTACATTCTCTCTAATCCAATCTTTCATCTTTCCCATCTATCAATCCAGATATCCATCAATCCATCCATACACTCACCTGTCCAGCATCCACCCTATCAACCTTCCTTTCACCTGTCCTTCCATTTACCCACACATAGTTCATTACCATCCACCCAAAATGTAACCCACCTTTTACCCATCAACCCTTCACCCATCGAGACATCCTTTCTCCCATATACCCTTTCGTCCATCCTTTTACCCACTCATGCATTTACTGTCACCCATCCATGCATCATTTCACCCACCCACACATTCTTTCACGCATATACCATTTCACCCATCATTTCTTTTTTCTGTTCATCCTTTTTTCTCTTTTTCATCAACTCATCATTTGTAGCATCCATTCTTCATGAGCTTTTGTCTGCTGAGTTGCAGATAGAAGTGGCCATTAGGGGTGCAACCCACACTGTAGGTGCTAAAGCAGAGGGTTCACTAGTAACACGCTTGCAGTGAGTATATTAATAATTGTCAAAAAGCAAGCAATATGACTTACCAACGCCTCTCCCTGCTACCGACGGATCTCCTGCTCCGACCGCTGCTGTATACGGCACACTAGTTCTGCCTCTGGCCCCTGCACTGGTGGTCGGTGCGGCCAGAAAAAACATTACACATTTTAGATTCTGGATACGCCTCTCCTTGTTATTTTTTAAGAACTAATTCAACAAACTGCAATAGATCACTGCAATTCTATCTTCTTCTATAATTCACTTTATCAATTTTGTAGTTAACTACGTTAGAAAAGCCAGGTTGTCAAGTCAACCACAAATGTTTCATTATGTAGGGGGCAGAACTACGTCACTGAAGCACATGAAGGTGTGTAATATTTGGTCAATCCAGGAGAACCTGTTGTGATTTGGTGAAGTCTTGGTTGGCAAATGCAATGAGACCATCCTTGTACTACATTCCAGCCATGCTGTATAGGACGAATCTGCTAACTCTGCTCACCCCTCTTTGGTTTCAGCATTATTGAGGTCAAGATTACTCAAATTGATGACTGCTTTGGGATCTATTGTTTATTTCTGCCCCATTTCCCTTTGGGTCCAGTCACCATTGTGTTTTTCCCTGACTCTTCTCCTACACCTCCGCCTTTTGGAAATATTTTGTTATGGCCTCTAGAAATGGACATTACAGGATGCTTATAAGCAATTTAATGATGAGAACTGTTAAGAAGGAGCATGCACCAAGAGAAATGGAAGGTCAATCTTGAATACACAAAAGCACTTAATGACTAAAGAGAACAGGGCTTGCTGAGCCAAGAGGAGTTCTTTTTACAGAAAGATTTCCCTAAGATACCGAATTTCTACTTGTTTCCAAAAATTCATAAAAATGAAATCAAACCTCCATGGTGTCCAATAATGGACAGTTGATGTAACATTGTTATGCATGAGTATCATAAGGATGGATTGAATGATATTGAATACTTTTTAGGGACATGTCCAATGCACACATGAAAACATACAAGAATGCTGTTGGAGATGATTGAGTGGTGCTTAACATTTTTTTTTTCATATTTAACCATTTCGCTGCCATGCCTTTTTCCCCCTCCTGTGCAGAGCCTTTTTTTGGCTATTTGGGGCAGTTTGCGCTTAGGCCCTCAAAATCTTTTGTCCACATAAGCTAGCCAAGCCAAATTTGCGTCCTGTTTTTCCAACATCCTAGGAATTCTAGAGGTACCCAGACTTTGTGGGTTCCCTTGAAGGAGACCAAGAAATTAGCCAAAATACAGTGAATTTTCTTTTAGTTTTTTTAAATGGGAAAAAGTGGCTGCAGAAGAAGGCTTGTGGTTTTTTCCCTGAAAATGGCATCAACAAAGGGTTTGCGGTGCTAAAATCATCAGCTTCCCAGCTTTCAGGAACAGGCAGACTTGAATCAGAAAACCCAATTTTTCAACACAAATTTGGCATTTTACTGGGACATACCCCATTTTTACAATCTTTTGTGCGTTCAGCCTCCTTCCAGTCAGTGACAGAAATGGGCGTGAAACCAATGCTGGATCCCAGACACCTAAACATTTCTGAAAAGTAGACAAAATTCTAAATTCAGCAAGGGGTCATTTTTGTAGATCCTACAAGGGTTTCCTACAGAAAATAACAACTGAAAAAGAAAAATATTGAAATCAAGGTGAAAAAAACATCACTTTTTCTCTACGTTAGGTCTGCTGGACTCCTCTGGTTGCGGGGATACATAGGGCTTGTAGGTTCATCAAGAACCCTAGGTACCCAGAGCCAATAAATGAGCTGCACCCTGCAGTGCATTTTCACTCTATACCGGCTATACAGCAATTCATTTGCTGGAATATAAAGAGTGAAAAATAGCTATCAATAAAACCTTTGTATTTCCAAAAAGGGCACAAGATAAGGTGTTGAGGAGCAGTGGTTATTTGCACATCTCTGAATTCCGGGGTGACCATACTAGCATGTGAATTACAGGGCATTTCTCAAATAGATGTCTTTTTTACACACTCTCTTATATTGGGAAGGAAAAAATGTAGAGAAAGACAAGGGGCAATAACACTTGTTTTGCTAATCTATGTTCCCCCAAGTCTCCCGATAAAAATAATACCTCACTTGTGTGGGTAGGCCTAGTGCCCGCGATAGGAAATGCCCCAAAACGCAACGTGGACACATCACATTTTTTTTAAAGAAAACAGAGGTGTTTTTTGCAAAGTGCCTACCTGTAGATTTTGGCCTCTAGCTCAGCCGGCACCTAGGGAAACCTACCAAACCTGTGCATTTTTGAAAACTAGAGACCTAGGGGAATCTAAGAGGGGGTGACTTGTGGGGCTCTGACCAGGTTCTGTTACCCAGAATACTTTGCAAACCTCAAAATTTGGCTAACAAAACACATTTTCCTCACATTTTGGTGACAGAAAGTTCTGGAATCAGAGAGGAGCCACAAATTTCCTTCCACCCAGCGTTCCCCCAAGTCTCCCGATAAAAATGATACCTCACTTGTGTGGGTAGGCCTAGCGCCCGCAACAGGAAATGCCCCAAAACGCAACGTGGACACATCAAATTTTTTGAAAGAAAACAGAGGTGTTTTTTGCAAAGTGCCTACCTGTAGATTTTGGCCTCTAGCTCAGCCGGCACCTAGGGAAACCTACCAAACCTGTGCATTTTTGAAAACTAGAGACCTAGGGGAATCCAAGATGGGGTAACTTTTGGGGCTCTGACCAGGTTCTGTTACCCAGAATGCTTTGCAAACCTCAAAATTTGGCTAAAAAAACACATTTTCCTCACATTTTGGTGACAGAAAGTTCTGGAATCTAAGAGGAGCCACAAATTTCCTTCCACTCAGTGTTCCTCCAAGTCTCCTGATAAAAATGATACCTCACTTGTGTGGGTAGGCCTAGCGCCCGCGACAGGAAATGGCCCAAAACACAACTTGGACACATTTTTTCATAGAAAACAGTGCCTACCTGTGGATTTTGGCCTCTAGCTCAGCCGGCCCCAAGGGGGGCAGAAATGGCCTAAAATAAATTTGTTCCCCACCTCCCAACCCCCCCCCCCGGGAGTGACCCTTGCCTACGGGGTCGCTCCCCCTGCGTGACATTGGTGCCAAAAAAGAAATCCCCGTTGCCTAGTGGTTTCTGCCCCCTTGGGGGCAGATTGACCTAAAATCGGCCAATCTGCCCCCCAGAGGGGGCAGAAATGGTCTAAATACAATTTGCCCCCCAGGGGAGCGACCCTTGCCTAATGGGTCGCTCCCCATCTCTGAAAAAAATAAAACAAACAAAAAAAAAAAAAAAAGAAATTTTCTTCCCTGGCGCCTAGCAGTTTCTGCCCCCCAAGGGGCAGATCGGCCTTATAACAATGGCCTAAAATAAATTGTCCCCCACCTCCCAACCCCTCCCCCGGAGCGACCCTTGCCTACGAGGTCGCTCCCCTTGCGTGAAATTCAGGTAAAAAAAAAAAATCCCTGGTGTCTAGTGGTTTCTGTCCCCCTTGGGGGCAGATTGGCCTCATAAAAATAGGCCAATCTGCCCCCAAGGGGAGCAGAAATGGCCTAAATATAATTTGCCCCCTAGGGGAGTGACCCTTCCCTAAGGGGTCACTCCCCACACCTAAATCAAAAACATAAACAAAAACAAAAGAAAAAAATATATATATCCCTGGGGCCCCTCTTGGGGCCCCAGATCAGCCTAATAATAGGCTGATCTGCCCCCAGGGGTGGCAGAAAAGACCTTCCCAAAAAATGCCCCCCCTGGGAGCGACCCTTGCCCCTTATGTCCATTTCAAAAAAATAAATAAATCCCTGGTGTCTAGTGGTTTCTGCCCCCCTTGGGGGCAGATTGGCCTCATCAAAATAGGCCAATCTGCCCCCACGGGGGGCAGAAATGGCCTAAATATAATTTGCCCCCTAGGGGAGCGACCCTTGCCTAAGGGGTCGCTCCCCACCTAAAAAAGAACCAAAACAAAACAAAAAGAAAACATTTTTTTTATCCCTGGTGACTAGAGGTTTCTGCCCCCCCTGAGGGCAGATCGGCCTAATAATAGGCCGATCTGCCCCCAGGGGGGGGCAGAAAAGGCCTTCCCAAAAAAATGCCCCCCCTGGGAGCGACCCTTGCCCAAGGCGCCGCTCCCTTATGTCCATTTAAAAAAAAAAAAAAATCCCTGGTGTCTAGTGGGGTTTCAAAAGCCGGATTGCAAGCAATCCGGCTTTTGAAATGCTGGGAGGGACTTCAAAGGGAAGGAAATAAATTTCCTTCCCTTTGAAGCCTCTCCGGGCCTCCCCCATGTGATTGAAAGAGAAATGCTGGGCATTTCTCTTTCAATCGCGCTGGAAGCTCTGCTTCCAGAGCGATGGGGGAGACCCTGTGACAAATCAGCGTGCGCTCGCGCGCTGACGTCACAGGGGGGTGGTGGGGGTCGGGGTGGAAGGGGAAGGGCTCCCTCTGGGCTCTGTGACCAGGACGTAATGGTTACGTCCTGGGCACAGCAGCACTGTGCCTCAGGACGTAAACATTACGTCCTGGGCACAGAACCGGTTAACCATGAGATCTTTCAACAGGTCACTGGGATGCGATTGGCACCTGCTTTGCCCCCAGGTATGTAAATGTGCATATGTGTTAGTGGGAGGAGCAGGGCTCCATCAAAACTTTGAAAAAGAAAGGTCTGAAAATGTAATCTTATGGCTTTGTTTTGTTGACAATCTGTTTGTAATTTGAAGAGGATTTTTAAAAGAGCTGAATGTTTTGAAAGAGATTTAAATAAGAATGATCTTATTCTCAGGTTGACCAGCACCATAGTAAGGAGGAAGTTAACTTCCAAGACATAACAATATATGTTAAAGAAGGAAGGTTACACAGTAAGATTTACCATAAACCTACTTCAGGAAATATCATTCTCCATGCGACTAGCTTCCATCCAGCTAGTTTAAAGCAATGCATTCCACATTGGGAGATTTTGAGAATGAAGAGAAATTGTAGTGTGACAGAGGAAGCTCTTCAAGCACTCAGGCCCAAGTTTATACTTTTTTAGCGCAAAAGCAGCGCAAACGTACAAAACATAATTGCATTTTTAAGTTTGCGCTGATTTTGGTAAAAAAATTACGCAAATGCAGCACTAGAAAAGTATAAATATGGGCCTCAGTGTGTAAGAGAGCAGACTTAAAAGAAGGGGATGCTCGAAATCCATATTATTAGCAACAATTAAAAGGACACATCCAATAAAGAGAGAAAAACAAAAAAACAAAATCCACCAATGTGAGACATTTCATATCAAACTACAGCACAGAATGGCAATAGGATACAGGAATCATGTCCAGATGTTAGCATCTGCTAAAGAGCTCCCTGAGATTGGTGAAAGGTTCCCAAAAAATGGATTAATCACCTGTGGAGGAGGAAAATCTATGAGAGATGCTCTAGTCAACACGGTTTTCTGGGAAAGGTGATAAAATCAATTCACTAAGTAAAAGTAGTGGCTTCAGAAGATGCTCTAGGTTGCAAAGCATGCCAGTATGGAATAAATAAGACAGATAATTCCACAAAATTTCTGAAAACAGAAGAGAAGATTAAGGAAGCTTTTACTTGTAAGACTGATTTTGCAGTTTATATACTTACCTGTCCGTGCACGTACATAGGCAGCACGATGAACCAAGCGTAAATGCTCATCTTGCATCATGTGCGTGCCATAAAGAATCTGGTTAGGGTCTACCAGGTTGCACGCCATTTTGATAGAGCACATAACGGTGAAGTGAAAGGACTTCAGAATTATGCGGTTGACAGTGTTCCCAAACAGCAGAGAGGTGGCAACAGTGACTAAATGCTGCTCCAGTTAGAATCTAGATAGATAATCAAGCTGGAAAGTAAAAATCCTCCATGAGGTTGAGACACCGAAAGTTGATTGAATTGTTATATATACACCCTCTTCTCAAGAGGCGTAAAGCATGACTGGGTTCTTTCTCAAAGTAATATTGAGAGTTAACACACATAGCTGTGTGATTATAACCAACTTGGGATTTTCACTTGTTTGCATTTTTAAGTAATATGATTCAATTTCAATATGACAATCATCACAACTCATTTGAATACTTTGTATTCTAAAAGGCATTGACATAAAGATTGTAATATGAATTAATTATAAAAAGGTTTTTGCAACACAAACCATGTTCAAAATGTTTTTAATATTCACTGACAAATTGATTGATTATTTGCGATGATTGCATTAATTTATGCACTTATTAAGTTCTGATAAGTTTCAATACAATGGCACTCTTGCACTTTGCATAATGAATTGTTGTCTGAGAAGCTTGAGCGAGTGCAATACAACATTAATAAATTGTGATAATGAGTAGGATTTTAGTTTTGAAGTATTACGTTATGATTTGGAAGATTTAGTTAAAATATTTAGATATTTGCATAATTTACATTGTGAAAAGATTTTTTCTTTTCAGGAGAGTCATAATGATGACTAACTTCTATGTCCATGATGATGCAATAAGTCATGTGAGCATATATAACTATACTGTATGTGGTGTCACGGTGAAGAAGGTCGTTGTGTATGGTTGAAAGGCGTTAGGTGGTCTTTTTTTGGATTAAAGTAGAATTCTTTAACCATCTTGAAGTGCTTGCACCTGTTTTGAACATGGTGTTATTTAAGAAGAAAGTTGGCTTTGTGTATTGCTGACACTCCCCCATGGTTTGGTGGACAGCAGAGTAACAGCATTCTGTGCGTGGATAAAATATATATATATTATTTATATACATTTCAGTCTTGTAAGTTTAGGGGAGATCCGTCAAGTGAAAGAAACGGGAGGCAAAACACTTTTTCTCTTCTTACGTTAATGGGATTTTTCAAATTTTTTAACATGACTACAGCCGGAACCACTGAACAGAAATAATCCAAATTTGGCAGAAAGCTAGCTCTTGGTCCAGAATGCATGATTTGGTGTAAATCTGTTTAGTAGTTTTGGAGATATTAGAGGTAACAAAATAGAGCTAGCTAGGGACACGGATTCATCATGGATCTAAGTGGCCCGATGCTGATATCTGATTGGCTGCCAGCACTTTAACCAGGAAGTGTTGTCAGTCATCTTGGGACTCAGCTTCCATCAAGTCTCACAAAAAAAGTGAAAAAAAGAAAAGGGGCCAGAATAGGGACATCATGAGCCCCTAGCCTTGGTCTAGAGAACTCTGGGTAGTTCCCAAGTGCCTTGAGTGGTGAAAGGCTTTTGTCATTCACAGCTTGACAAGGATAGCACTCTGCTATTCCTATGCTTAAAAACTTTGCTAGAAAAACAGACATTTGAGGTGAGTACATCTAGAATGTTGCTGGCATTGTAGGGTGCTCTATACTCGAGCTGCTTTGCACCTAAACTTGGGAACTGCCCAGAGTTCCCTCTTGTCTACTTGTTTGTGTCAACATGTGTTATGTAGCACTGATTTATTGCACATATCAAGGCATTAAGGCCACTCGTACCAATGTCTGACAAGGATGAGAAAGAAAACACGTGTAATAATGAGGGAACAGAAATGTGACATAATCCACTATGACAGGATGTTTATGCCATGGTCTTCTGACACAACATAATTTCTAACTTTTCCCGAATTAACCTACATTCAAATTGAACAGTTTATTTGTAAGTAACAAATAATACAAAATAAAGGTTACATGAAATTTTAATCCCCAAAGTTAATTTTGCCACTCATAGACCTCATGCTTTGGCAGCACAGAGGGGCCTGACGCTATGCAAAGGGACCCCTACCCACATGCTCTCCCCCAAACACTTTAGTGGAGCTCTCATCAGCACAAGGCCAATGAAAAGGTGTGATATATGGAAGAATGAAGAGCCCCACATCACATTATGCAGGGAGCCTCGTCGTTTTGTTTTACACTGCTGGCAGCACCATCTTCCCTTCCACCCTAACACTATTAGACCAGCTGCATTGCAGATTCAATCTATCCATACATTAACTCCAACAGACTAATTTGCTGCATGCAATGTGCTACACTCGTCTTATCTCCAACAATCGTGTCCTGCAGGTGTACCACTACACCCACTAATGAAAATATCTTGGTAGGTTATTTGTCAATCATACTGGAGAGTTTTTCACATGGGCAGATCACCTTTTGACCGATGGTGGGAACATCTTGCATGAATTTTAAGGTAATGAGCAGCTGACAGTGAATGTTGTCCGGCTGTTCCGTGCACAAAGCCCTGACTTTTGGATCTCAATCATTCTCCTGCTTGTTCAGGAACATTGTCCATCTCTTAAATGCTGCCCAAATAGGATAATTCCCCTGCGATCTGTCACCCATTATGAAGACATATTGTTCTCTCAGGATATGACAACCTGATGAGTATGAACCCCTCCCACAATGTACAGAAAGACTTACAAAGTGTGAGCCTGTTCACTGTGCATTACCGTGGCTTCATTAGTGCCAGTGTTCTGCCCTTTAATGATGGGTGGACATGGCCTCCTCTATTAGAGGGTCTTGGTTTTCAGTCTGCATTTATGCACAAGCGTACAGGATGTCTGCACTCTACAGTCAATTGCATCAGCATTGATGCGTGGCACGAATCCACAGAGGTCCTACTCTTGTGAAATTCGCGAGCAAATCATAAATGGGTGACTGACCTGGTAGTGTTGTATAGCTATTTTAGCTATATTTTTGATATGTTATTTTAGCAAACTAGGCCTGCTGCTGTGTACTTTAGCTCTGTTACATTTTATTCAGCATTGCTTTATTTTTCTAGCAATAGCCACATTTGTGGTGTTGTTTTAATTTCTATATCTATTTGTTCCTTTGCCTAGGAAAGCATCATGTTTTTAGCATTGCACTCTGTGCTTTCCTCAAGGCTGCAGTCAGATAGGGTTGCCAGCAAAAGTGGTACGTTGTGTCTCTGACATTCACAGAAACATACACAGCCTTCTGTGGGGACATTTTCTTAGAACATCAGTTGTTTTATTATGAAACACTTCTCCATCTCAAACATGTTAAAGGAAGATTCCAGATAGATGACCACGATTGCATGCTTTTTGCTGAACGTCCTCGCTACAGCTGCTTGCTTAGACTGCTGAACACCTGGCCTACATGGGAACGGTGTCTCTTTAGACAACAGACTTCCTTGCTCAGGTATGGGGATGATGTCTTCCCAGGGGGGAAACCTGAAGGGCAGATTAGGGCTTATCACGTTGTGCTCTAAAATAGCTTAGGTAGGAAATATATATATCATTCCTAGTGACAGTATGGCGGGACTGTTTTTGTGTTTCACTCTTCTTGTCACAATTTTGCTTCTAGTGTGTTTTATCCTCCTAGGTATTGCAATACATGCAATATTTGTAAGATGCAGTTACTTCAATAAACCCTTATTGTACCATACTCTGCCTCTGTTGTCTTTGCCTGTGTGAGACTAATGTAACTGAGAGAAAGGGATGAGATCTGATCGACTGCAGTTCCCCTGAGGAGTCTTCTCTGCCATGTGCCAGTTGCCACAATCATCCCTGTTCTTTGGCAGAGATGAGGCACTGCTAGTTAGCCGGAAAACCCGGATTAGGCCGACAGGAGTCACATGGTATGGAATTGTACTGAGCACCCCACATCTCAGGTGATTCTGCTGCCCAAATCCAGTAGCCTCATTAGGATAAGGAGAACCTACGCAACAGTAGAGGACCACTGTTGGATGCTGCAGATATTTATATTTCAGCAGAGATTATTTTTTTGACAAGCTCTTTCACTCCATCTACTGTTGACTACTGTAGGACCTGGTGTTTGGGTCATGTGGTAAGTTTGGTTTGTGGAGGATTGCAGAAGCATATTTTGGGTCTAGTTTGGCCATCACCATGCCCCCCACAATGAGCTCATTATTTTTTCACATGTAAACCCTGAGCCATTTATCTTTAGGAAACTTACACCTGCCTGTCAGCTGTTGGAAGGTGCCTAAAGCCTTAAGCACCTCCTGTGACCTCAACCAGACCTGAAAGGTGTCTGTGATTCACACAGCCCTGTCCTTTAAAAGTAGGAGAGTCAGTTAAGGTGGGAGCCTGTAGTGCTTTCCTCTTATTTAGTTTCTAAGCACTAACATAACACAACAGAAATGCACTTCTGAGGTCAAAGAAGACTTTTATTGTTATTTTATTCTTCCCCAACCACAATGTTTATGAATGAATGACGAATTAGTAGCTTTCAAGTCCGCGTTAATCAAACAAAATATATCAGTTTGCAATATACACAGCAGGTTATATTTATAAAATATTGAATGCAAAGCAAAACAAATACTTCACCGTGTAGGAACTATTTACAGCTACATCTTTCTAAGGTCTGCAAGCTGATGACCCCTGTCAGCCGCGAGAAAGAGTGTCATCTACCCACACGGGATGCTGGCAGCTGGCGCCAAGCTCCAGCACGAGGTCCGGCAGATTCGAATCTGACTCTCTGCAGCCTGTTACATTCGTTACAAAGGTGTGCCCCCTCCTCTCAGACCCGGGAAACTGAGCAAGCCTTTTGGAGACTGGCCAGGTCTCCAAGACTACTCCTGTTCCCAAGCTCAAGGGAAGAGAAACGACGCCCATGTACTCTCTCTTATCAGGTCTAGTCTACTGTGAGAGCAAAACATCTTGGTTCTCTGGTGCAAAAACACAGCTTGGAAAAATACAGAACTCCACGTTAAAGGCAATGGGCAGCTAACCTAAATATCAAATGCAATGTCATGTTAAAGGCAATAGGCAGCTAACCTAAATATCAAATGCAATGTCTAGTGTCATGTCAAAGCCAATAGGCATCTAAGCTGAATACAAAATGCAATGTCTTATATCATGTCAAAGCCCATAGGCAGCTGAGCTGAATACAAAATGCAATGTATAATATCATGTCAAAGCCAATAGGCAGCTGAGCTGAATACAAAATGCAATGTATAATATCATGTCAAAGCCAATAGGCAGTTAAGCTGAATATCATGTCAAAGCCAATAGGCAGTTAAGCTGAATACAAAATGCAATATATAATATCATGTCAAAGCCCATAGGCAGAATATCTAATAGCATGTCAAAGTCAATAGGCAGCTAAATTGAATACATCATGTCAAAGTCAATAGGCATGCAATGTCAAAGCCAATAGGCGGCTAGACTGGATACAGCATGTCAAAGCCAATAGGCAGAATACAGAATGTAATGGCTAATGCAATGTCAAAGCCCATAGGCGGCTAAACTGAATACAGAAAGCAATGGCTAATGCCATGTCAAAGCCAATAGGCACAATACAGAATGTAATGACTAATGCAATGTCAAAGCCCATAGGCGGCTAAACTGAACAAAACATACCATGTGCTACTGGTGAACATTGAGCAACTAATATGCGCAGTGGTGAAACACAAAGTCATTGGTCAAAACAAAACTTATCAAATGGCAGGACATTCCGCCCTTTGACCAATGAATTTTTGTTTCACATATCTCATATTTCAAACAAACAAAAAAAAACATCAGCACAAAAAAAACATTATGATCAAAGCAATCCCTGTAAAGCAATAGAAGTGAATTAACACATTGATCTCATGACCTTTCACATCAGATACATCTACATAAAAAAAGACTGGGCAATTTTTTTTTTTTTTCTGAATGAGTCTCTAATTCAACAGTGTTAGCAATTTGATGTGGCATGAGTTCTGCTCATGTAAAGGTGCACGGTCCACCTGAAAGGTTTGCTGGAAGATAAGCAAAAGTCAGAGTTCCATACGAGAGGGAAAAAAAAAAAAAAACACAGCAAACAAGTTGAACTTGAACTGAAGGCGCAGTTTGCGCAAAATGGATCCATGGTGCTGGCACTTTACTCAGCCAGGTTCAGGTTGGGGATTCGGTCCCTTCCCCGACCCCACACGCACACACCGGAAGGGGGACCACACAGCACACTCAGGGACAGTGGCGAAACGTGGTAGGATCTGCAAAAGAAACAAGTATGACTTTTCTTGCAAATAACATTTTTCATTTAAACTGCACCCTTCCTCTTCCTTTCCCTGTTTTATAATCAGCAGGACGTTTTTGGGGCCCTTTGTTATATTCTCTGCAGGTTCTGGAGGGTCACTTGGGGCTTCAGCCCACACATCAGTACTGAAGTTTTTATCTGCTGCGCCACAGCTTCCCTTTTCTTGCACTGTCAGAAGGGCTGGGGCAGACTCATTCTTTACCAAACCTCCATTCACTGCACTTTTGTCAATTTGGGCCATTCTGTCTCCAATTTGAATGAATGAATCAGATTATTTTCTAGGTATCAGCATAATTTCGATTTTTCCTTGGTAATTTGCAGCAATCACTCTCCCTAAAACCTGATCAATTTGCCATTTCTGTTCTGGTAACTTTCCTCTCCCCAACTGCTCTGTGACTGCTTGCATGACAGATTGCTTTTGTGCATGCTGCACAGTTTTTATCAAATCTAGGGGAATGGGCATCTCTCTCATCTCTGCCCACCTGTAAGTGGCCTTTTCACATTTCTGGGGCACCCACATAGCTATCCCCACTAAGGCAGAATTCTGGGTGTACACTTCTCTCTCTGCATTTTTCTCATTAACATCTGCAAGGTAATTGAACCAGTTAGGTACAAGCCATGTGGCTAAAACATTATCAAAGAACCAAAAATCAGCGTAAAAATGACACATCTCACGTAGCTCTTGCTTTAAAATCTGACACACATTATACAACTCTGTTCCTTCTACTGTGCCAGAAAGCAACATTTCAGTCAATGGATCATTAGTAAAACAAACATGCTTTTTATCTTCAGTAGACACGAATTCAAATGGTGCACACAATTTCATTGGTAACTCTTTTATCTGTGGTACTCTAGCCCTGTCTTGCAAGTACCAGATCCATTGTATGATTCTAGCTAGGGGCAGTATTTTCTTCCCTTGTTCTTGAATTACATGTACATAAGTATTTCCTTCTTGCACTGCGCAGAAACCTAAAGTCTGCATTATTTCATTTGCCAAATCACAAGCGCGCAACTGCATATAATTTTTCACAGTGACCATATACAAAAGTGTTAGGATTTCACTCAAATGAGGGCTATTCTTTTTCCAAAAATCAAACAAGCTAATGAAACTCGGTGTCTCTTTCTCTAAAATCTTTCCTTTTACTTGGGCATTTTGCAACGGTAACTCATAAATCACATTCTGAGCTCTCTCGTCCGTGTTATCAGTTAAGGAATGCATTTTGGCTGCCAAAAACCCTGGCTCACACGGAAACTCAGTGCAGCTCGGAGCTGTCTTAACCCCCTCATTACTGGAATGGGACAAGAAAGATTCTTCAAAAACAGCCCTTTTATAACTTTCAGTCTTATTTTGAATTATTGTATCCTGGCTAATTTGCTCACGTAAATTCCTATTTTCATGTTCCAACTGCCTACATTTCTCCTGCATTTCTCTGTAAGCAGATAAAGGTATCCAGACCTTTCTGTCATCATTACTTCCAAAACACACTTTTTCTACATATATACAACGGAAATTATTTCTCAAAACAACATCAGGCATTTTAGCTACACATGCATTTTCTTCTGTAATTCCCCAAACAGAAAACAATTCACAGTTTTTCTTAGCACCATCAGGCAGTTCATCAACACATGTATTCTCAGAAATGGTCTGCCGTGCTACTGTGATTCTCCAAACAGAAAACAATTTCTGTAATTCTCCAAACAACAAAAAAACAATTACACTTTTAAAGTGTGCACTTAGAAATCTACTAACTCCTCAAACCCTTTAATCACCTCTTAATGACCGACCCCACGACTCCAGGTACCAATTGTAGTGCTTTCCTCTTATTTAGTTTCTAAGCACTAACATAACACAACAGAAATGCACTTCTGAGGTCAAAGAAGACTTTTATTGTTATTTTATTCTTCCCCAACCACAATGTTTATGAATGAATGACGAATTAGTAGCTTTCAAGTCCGCGTTAATCAAACAAAATATATCAGTTTGCAATATACACAGCAGGTTATATTTATAAAATATTGAATGCAAAGCAAAACAAATACTTCACCGTGTAGGAACTATTTACAGCTACATCTTTCTAAGGTCTGCAAGCTGATGACCCCTGTCAGCCGCGAGAAAGAGTGTCATCTACCCACACGGGATGCTGGCAGCTGGCGCCAAGCTCCAGCACGAGGTCCGGCAGATTCGAATCTGACTCTCTGCAGCCTGTTACATTCGTTACAAAGGTGTGCCCCCTCCTCTCAGACCCGGGAAACTGAGCAAGCCTTTTGGAGACTGGCCAGGTCTCCAAGACTACTCCTGTTCCCAAGCTCAAGGGAAGAGAAACGACGCCCATGTACTCTCTCTTATCAGTTCTAGTCTACTGTGAGAGCAAAACATCTTGGTTCTCTGGTGCAAAAACACAGCTTGGAAAAATACAGAACTCCACGTTAAAGGCAATGGGCAGCTAACCTAAATATCAAATGCAATGTCATGTTAAAGGCAATAGGCAGCTAACCTAAATATCAAATGCAATGTCTAGTGTCATGTCAAAGCCAATAGGCATCTAAGCTGAATACAAAATGCAATGTCTTATATCATGTCAAAGCCCATAGGCAGCTGAGCTGAATACAAAATGCAATGTATAATATCATGTCAAAGCCAATAGGCAGCTGAGCTGAATACAAAATGCAATGTATAATATCATGTCAAAGCCAATAGGCAGTTAAGCTGAATATCATGTCAAAGCCAATAGGCAGTTAAACTGAATACAAAATGCAATATATAATATCATGTCAAAGCCCATAGGCAGAATATCTAATAGCATGTCAAAGTCAATAGGCAGCTAAATTGAATACATCATGTCAAAGTCAATAGGCATGCAATGTCAAAGCCAATAGGCGGCTAGACTGGATACAGCATGTCAAAGCCAATAGGCAGAATACAGAATGTAATGGCTAATGCAATGTCAAAGCCCATAGGCGGCTAAACTGAATACAGAAAGCAATGGCTAATGCCATGTCAAAGCCAATAGGCACAATACAGAATGTAATGACTAATGCAATGTCAAAGCCCATAGGCGGCTAAACTGAACAAAACATACCATGTGCTACTGGTGAACATTGAGCAACTAATATGCGCAGTGGTGAAACACAAAGTCATTGGTCAAAACAAAACTTATCAAATGGCAGGACAGAGCCCCACCTTGTTGTAAGGCTATTGAAGCAGTGCACACTTCTCTTTAAGTCTCTCCACATTTTTAAATTACATTAGTACTGCTACTGTGCTTTAATTTTAGGCATATTCGCGTTTTGTCGATGGGGAGGTTTCTCACGTTTTTGCTGATTAACCTAGAGTTAGGCTGTTAGTGCCTAATTGTTTTGATTGTACTTATCAATAGACATATTGTCCTTAGCAAATGTCCACTGAGTTTTTTTTTGCTGTCTGGTTTAAGCTGAAGACCTTATATGCATACATATATGGCCACATCCAGAGAAAGACATGTAGAAGTTGTTGGTGCAACCCTGAATTTGAAAATTTTCATCAAACTAGGCCTAGGTGAGATTTTAACACCACTAGCATAATTCAAGAAATTTGTGAACTTTGCGTAATAGTTAATTCATGAAATTTAATAACATTTTACATCATGCAATTTTGTATAATTTTCAGCTATGGGAGATTAGTTAGTGAAGAAAAATTATTTCTCAAAAGATATTTCCTGCTTGAAACGTTACCATGCAATAGTTTTGTGTGACAAGTTTACGCAAGATATTCCCTCACGTGAAATTTTCACATGAGATACCACCAGACCAAATTACTCAATAGTTTATTTCCCCACCAACGTAAAATTGCATAGCAATTACATAGTTTATTACACCTAAAAGGTAATAGGACATTTCGATTACTTCTGGGAGAGGTTTTCTGCCAATTGGTTCATGTGTGAAATCAGGTACTGTGGAGTCCAGGCAAATCAAGTTTCTGGGTCCCGATTGTCTCAATTGAGGCTCTTAACCTCCGATATGCTTGGGCTTCTGTACTGAAGACCCTGTAACTGGGAAGAAAGTACCTCATTTAGCTTTTGACAATCGGGATAATAAGGCATTGTAGCGCAAATCTGAATCAAGAGGTCGCTGAGTGATAGAAACTCAGACATCAGCAACACAGAACAAGAACAATTAATAAATGTCGAACCAGTGGTTTACTTCAAAAAGGAAAAGTATTTTATTCACACACACACACATACACGAAAATGCTATGCAAAAAAACTGAGTGTTGCACACAGTACAGTGGCAACAACTACTCAGAAACCCTCCAAAGGATCCTCCGAAAAATAACCATGGTGCAAATGAACTTCCGTAAGGGCTCATCAAAGTGTGTAACTAATTCTGTACGCTTTGTTTTTTTTACTTATCTGTACAATTCCATGGTGCAATTAAAACACTGGAAGTCTTATTAACGTAAGTCTGCAATCACCACTTACAGTTATAAATGCTTGGCATCAGCTCTTCACATTTAAAACACAGGCCTATCGACTTTGTCAACCTATTCATATTATACAATTAAAGATGGACTGACACAGAAGGATCACTTCTGGTCAACTTACAAGTATACTGAGTGCTGATGTGCACCCGGTGTTTCCTCTTTTGTTTCAGCACAGTTACTGCTCTTCAAAGTAGGAGCGATTCCTGTAAGTAAACAGGCCCAGAAGCAGGAATCTCCATGCAAAAAAAGCTGGTAATTCTGGTCAGTGTATGTTAGCCATCATTCTAGGCTCAGGAACTCAGAATAGTGCAGAATGAAGGACGAATGTCAAACAAAATATTGGTTTGCATTTGGGTCGGGAAACAGTTAATGCAGATTTTTTTCCCTTCATACACCTGTTTTAAACATGCGCATGTTCTTAGCACTTTGTTTTTATGATTAATTTCCAATGCTGATTCTGCCACAACATGGCTGTTGTGCCAGGAAGGTGGCTACAATGAGGACCAGAGGTTGTTTCAATCACTCCTGTTTATCCCATGGGCCTTCCTTACCAGGTATTTATCTACTTCTGGCAGCACTTGTCTTCCACCATGTCGTTTTTGTTCGGACATATTAAGTAGTACTGATTTGCACCACCACTTCCTGCTTGGTCATCACAGCAGGAAGTCCTGCCAATATCTACATTTGCAGTCAGAAGTGCTAACGTGTCTGACCTTAATAAGTAAACTTACAAGGGAACGCAAATAGGTTGATGAACCTTTTGACTCACAATTAAAATAGTCCTACCACAGCTGCAGTACATAATCAATAACCAATACACAATATCAATAAAAAATACACAATATCAATAATCAACATCAATCAATAACAGTAATAATCAATGAAGTCAGTAATTGTCACACACCATGACCTTTCAGTCATGAATAACCATACCATTTAGTAAAAGTTAGAATATTTATTTCCCTATATTAACAATGGTAAGGTCATGTAGATTAATCTCAAAATTAAATGAAACACCTACAGAAACAATACTGGTTGTCGAAAGCGGCGGAAGAAACGTAATCTAATTGAAGCTTGAACTACAACATTCTAAGGTTACAGTGCAAATTATTAACAAAGTCAACTACGTCTGAGTAATTACGTACATTCGAATTCAGCAGAGAAATTCATCAGGCATTATTCCCTTTTAGCATAATTTCATTAGTGAGGATCCTTAACTAACATCAGATTTGCATCAGCATGTTGGGCTTCATGCAAAATAATTTAGTAACACAAATTTGGAAAAACATCTAACGATGGCTCTATCAAAACAGTGCAGTTGGTACCTAGAAAGGAAAAGCAAATACGCATATTAATCAACAGTCTAATTCATAATACCTATTCTCAATGTGGATCAGCAAGCAGAGTCAATCTTTGTTGTCAGGACATCAGTCGATCAGAAAGGCATCAGGATTCAGCATCAAAGATCAGAAAATGCAAAGACTTTAAGCATTAAAGTTAGGCATGTCTCTTGTCAAGATGCAAAAGAAATATTGGCCTTTCGGTCAGCAAGGAAATGGGCAATGAATGGGCTAATACAAATGTAGAATGCTGTGTTCTTCTCAGTGCAGTTCTGTTGAATTAAAACCCACTAAATTATTTCCCAAATTCCCATTGGTCAATTAATCGCATGTTCACAATTTGTCCAATAAAACTAAAATTCCAAATCTATGAATTCTACCATTACTCCGTTCACATGTCGTTGATTGGTTTGTCCTGCAATGTCCTCATCATCCGGCTTGTCAGGTAACAATATTGTTGCAGCTTCTACTCCAGTCAGTATCTCCATTGTTCTTCTCCTGAGGAAGTCAGTCTCACACGTATTACCCACAAAATGTTACAATAGCAAAAACAGCATCTTCTAGCTGTCGGTTCTCATAAGAAACTTCCATTATGAGCACATTTAAACAATGCAAAATGGAAAATCACAGTTTAACTCTCTAGGACAGCCATTTATTAAACTTTAAGAAATACAGATTTGACATAAGGCCTGGCAAGTAGGCCAAGACATTTGCTAAGATAAGGCCTGCAATTAATAAAACTGGAGCATAATGCATAACCTTTAGTATGACATATTACTACTTTAGTCAAACATATATTCAACATTTCACAATATTAATCTACTAATAAGTACACTTTGTGAACATTGGCAGCCACTCTTCGTAATCACATTTTCAACTGTGTGCATTATTTTTCTATGTTATTATATTTTCTACACAAATCACTTATTCAGAATACATGAACACTCGTTAATAAATTTGTATTAATACACCTGCGCTAGCAGAAGTCTCATGGGTCCAAATGGCCAACTGTATAAGCACAATAGCATGACATTTGCATATCATAGTGTGGTGTTTGTGGTTTATAAAGTACAGCTGTATGTTTTTTATAAACCAGCCTGGGAGAAGAGATTTCAAATATTTTCTCCAAAACTGTTTTCTAGATAGCCAGCCACACAGCCTATGACTGAAATGTGATGCTGCAATGGCACTGGCCCAGGAGGCTTCATACATTGATAAAAGAGTTAAGTAGACAATCTGAAAACTAGATTATACAAGTTGATTTTCCTAAGAAAAGGTTACAAATAATTCCAAGCATCCAACCGCAAGGATTTCCCTCAAAGCAACACTTTTCTGCCTGTTAAGCTTCATCTGAGCCCGAACAATCATTTCTAAACTCATGTTTTACAAATCAGAACTCTTTGAAAAGGGATATTCCACAACATTTGACACCCTGAAATGTGCTGGTCCAAGGCAGCTGGAAGTCTGCAAATAAAATGCATTAGGTTGTATAAATCCATAAACCTCAGAACTAGTTAATTTATAATTATAGAAAGTGTACTTTAATCTTCCATTCGACAGAAGCACTGCGAAAGTTAACAACACACTGAACTTCACCCGGCACTGAACGTGACTGATATAAATGCTAACATATGGCATGCGCTCACTAGAATCAATAATGATTCACGACTTTACAAAACCTATGATTAATTCTGAATTTTACATTTGAAACATCTGCTTTCAAACTCAAAGGGCCACGATCATTCTGTGAAGTTGAACAATTACCAGAACTACAGAAATATACAATTGAGTATTTTATCTTTCAGTACAAACTCTACCATAGGGCTCCGCACCATTTATTCACCATGGTAACCCAAACACTTTCAGGGAGGTAGCTACTAAATATTTCAACAGTTTAATGCCTTAAAATCGAACATAAAACGCCCGGTGCTTTAACCCTGAATAGTACTTTGCTCTAATTTCGATGTATGTGGCATTGATGCAGGTATCATTATACATTGCCACGCAATCAGACAAATCACTTGAAAATAAATGTATTCCTTATTGAATACAATTTACTTCTATCAAGGACTAGGGGAATTAACTCATTCTTTTTCTCCACTTCTATCTTGATACAATTCAGTAAGACATGCATTATGGCGTGAATCCTCTCACCACGCAATAGCCGAACTGCTTATCAACCATAGTCAAAGATAAGATCCAGTCACTGATTGCATAGTTAACTGGCTCTAGATTCCACACTTTAAAAAAATGTCATGATACTTCGCAATCACTTCCTCCACTGGTGCCTCGTTTCTTTTACCTGCCAAAGATGTGCTTACATGCAGATTTGTAAGGCAAACTCATTGAGTAATCTTGCTAAGATTTTAGACTGTAGGTTATACATAGAGAATAATCTCTATCACTACTCATAATGGCAGTGCCTTTTTCATATCACACTTCTCCTATTTTCCACACAGTGGCCGCAAATCTAAAGGGGAACGGCGGGGCGTGGGGGCGGGAGCTGGGACAGGGGAAATAATAACACATTTTAAAAAAATACCTTGTCGACGATGACGTCGCCAACACCAGCCTCGTTGCTCCTTTTCTCTCTGGAGTCCCAGAAGTCCCCGGAACACCACAGGCTCCCCCATGCAATCCTGGCTCTGCTCTCATGCTAAGCCTAGCATGAGAGCAGCACCAGGATTGGTCTGACACTGCGTGGAAGTCTGTGCAGTTTCTCAAACCCGGCTGCTAAGTGGGCATGTGTGTTTGGCCAGCCTGAGATGGCCAGCCAAACACACATGCGCACTTAAGTGCACAGATGTCACTCCCCCTCCCTTCGCGCACACCACAAATGGCCCAGCCCATCCCTCCCTTCACACACTGGTTCAGATGAGCCACCAGCTGAAAAAAATAAAACAATAGCGCAATAGCATTTTGTTTTTTTCTGCTGCTATCTTAGCCACTGGGGGACCCTCCTTTGCCATTGTGAAGGAGCTACCCCTGTAATATTCTGATAAAAAAGCCCCAATGATGAGCATCTAACAAGCATCTCGGAAAATATTGCCCAGGTTTCAAGAATTACACTAAAACAGCCTGGTTAACTTGAAAGAGTGATTAAAAGTCTGTCATTATATAGTTCACCAGTTTGGTGTGAAAAAACTTTAAGTTATAGATGATTCCTTATATTATGTAAACTTGTGATGTGCAGTTTACACATGGATTGTGAAAGTAGGTTCACTTCATTTTATGAAGACTGTAACCCGTCACTTTCAAGATGCACACAGATCTCTGCAGCAGAGGCATTATTTTAACTCACTCTGTCTCCAGCCCTAATAGATGACCACATGTGCTCACAAATCAAAATAAGGTCAGCAGTCGCTTTGAACAGGGATATCTTTGCAGAACAGGAAGAATGGTAAAACCTGTAAAGTTTCAACATAATGACAATTTATCACTACTTGAAAAAAGTCAATGGAGTGGCATATTTTAAGAAAAAGACTGCACAGCAGAAAGTAGCTTGATCTATCTCACATTCTTACATTGTCAAGGGACTGCATCTTTTGCAATGTTTTACTTATGTAGCATCAACAAGTGGCAGTGGAAGAGCACTGCTAATTTTACACAAATCACCATCTTGCAATGCTAGCCAGCCATTTTTAAACAGAGGAGATACAAGTGTTTTTAATTCAGTATTCTCCCTCTTTTTAGTGCCTTCTTCTCTCTATTACTTTGCCAGCAGTTTTATGACACAGGTTAATGTCTTCTCAGAAGGATAATGTGAGGGATTTCCTGAGATTCCCACAGTTAGCTCCCTACATCTGAAATTTTCCCCGAAACCATTAGTTGCTAAGCAGGGTGGATAGGAAAGGAGGAGTGTAGAAAGTAGTTTGAAGAAGTAACTCCTGTAAGAAATTGGTTTTCTGGTTGATGGGGTGTGAACCCTTCTCAAGCAACAGCCACAATCCTGTCATGGTGAACCACAAACAGTCACTAAATTAACATGTGCTTCACTCAATGGTACCTTGGCACAAAAGCTGTGAGGCTTAACTAAGGGGCAATGTGAGGGTTGCAATGCCAGGACCTATGTGAAGTGCATCATGCTCATGTTGTGTTGGTTCCCAAGAAACCCACAGTTGGGCCAGAAGGAGCAAACTCTGATGTCAGACACCGGTCAAGGACCTTGGGAGTACTTCTTGGGAATTAGGACACACTACAGCAAAGGCCTGCAGCAAGACACAGGCAAGCCCTATTGAGTTTCAGCAGTTGGGTCTCTGGAACCTGTTAAGCCCCTGTAGCTCAGCACAGGAAGCCGATCAGCTAGCCCTTAGAGTCACTCTGGTAGCTCCAGGTCCAAGAAGCAGGTCCAGTCTTCCTTCCTCAGGCAGCAGGGCAGCAGGGCAGCAGGGCAGCAGGGCAGTCATTCCAGCAGCGGGGCAGCAGAGCAGCCCTTCTTCTGATTCTTCTGCACGTCCAGAAATGATCTGAAAAGTTGGACTGAGTGTTCAATATTTATGGCGGGTTCTAGCTTTGAAGTGGGGAAAACCTCTTAGCTTCCAACACATCTAGTTCTGGAATTTCCAGCCTCCTTGCCATGGCTCCAACTAGGCCGGTGTTCACAAAAGGCAATTATTTGTGTGTGGTCTGAGACAGTGTCTTTGAAGTGCAATTGTGGCAGTTGAAAGTTCTTCTCCTCCCATCAAATGGGGATGCCCTCAGCTGCCAACACCCAGCCCATGTATTGTGGGGTTGTCAGGGTGGAATATACAAATGCCAGCTGCCAGCTACACCTAGTCATGTGTCCCAGGAACAGGCTGCAGGCACCAAATGGTTAGGAGAAGAAAATGCCAGCTCCTAAAAGGGGACTTTTCATAATTGTGACTTAAGATCCGATTTTACCACTAAAGAGGGTTTAAAAGTAAAATTTATTTGAGGGTAAAGTTGACATTTCTACCCTACCTGTTCCCAACCAAAGGTTATCACTTATTACATGTAATAAAGTAACCCAATGTTATCCTAATGGAGCAGCAGGCCTCACAGTATTTGAACATTATTTTGTGAGTTTTCACTAGCACGAAATGTAAAACTTAAAGGTACATATCCTACTTTTCAAATCCTATGCACCCTGCCCAATGGGCTATTTAGGGCCTCCAATAGAAACAACATATGAATTAAAAAGGTTTGTTTTGCCTGGCCAGAATGGTAGTTTAAAGCTGCAAACCGTCTGCAATAACAAACCTGAGACATATTTTTAAAAGGATATTTAAGTGGGTGGCACAATATGTACCCCAGGCCCACTAGTAGCATTTCATTTACAGGCCCTAAGTATATGTAGTATGCCTTTACTAGGGACTTACAAGTAAATTAAATGTGCCAGTAACGTGTAAGGCAATTGTACCATGTTTAGAGGACAGAACACAAGCACTTTAGCCATGCTTAGCAATGGTGAAGTGCATGGAGTCCTAAAGCCAACAAAAAGGAATTCAGAAAAACAGAAGGAAAGAAGGCAAAATGCTTGGGAGTGACACTGCAGACAGGGCCACATCCAACAGCTCTTGACAGGAATTGAAGACTATTTTAGATAATGCTTGGGTGCTCCTCTAAAATGAGATTTTTGGGAACACAGAAGATATATTTTGCATTCTGAAGTGCATTTGGTCAGCACAATTAACTAGGCCTACAGGACTTAAATGCACCTGTTATAGTAACTTTGTGGGCTCTTCCACAAGGATTAGACGTGTGATGAATTGAGTATTTTAAGACACCCTACTGAAGGCATTATAGGATTTTTAAACAACTTTAAAGTGGCAAGGAGTGGTTCTCCACATTGTTCTGTGATTATTGCCAGTGACACTTGCCAAGTAGATGCTACTGCAAGTTCCCATATGGCAAGACAAGGTATCCTACACTCTCATGAGCTGTACCTGTCCCTTTCTCTCAAACACATCTCAGATGTTACACTCAAGCAAAAACATCAGTTCACACTGAAACATTACCTAACTCATAGTCATACATGTTCATGCTCCCACATACCTTCTCACACAGAAACACTAATTCAAAGTTTCTCTTTCTCTCCTCTTTCACACTTCACTCACTCTCTCTCTCACACACACACACGTGCACATACACACAGTTGCCCCGTGCACATACTGTCACACACAGATTCACTCATTTCTCAGAAGAGAAGTTGGAGATGAGAATGTAGGCTGCACTGCAAGACTGGTACGGAAGCCACCAGTTTAGGCTGTAGAATACAAATTAATTAAATAACCCTGACATCTCTGGGACATAAAAAGAAGGGTCAAAGAACAAGTGTTGCCACTCTTGGCAAAGCTGCACTTTTCTGTCTGTCAAATGATCTGTTCAATATGAACAACTTCAAATTGTGAACTACTGATGGCAAATATCCAAGCACTGCGCCCCAATCTCCAATATGCTGTCACTGCCCTTCACTCAACATGTCATTTTAATTCTGTTCTTGAGACACTAAAACTGTGTATGAAAAGGTGTACACATCTATGTCACTTTCTAGGCATGCATGTATTTATACAGCTAGTACGAACACATTTACTGCAAAATATCAATGAAAGTATCAGTGCATGAAAGTAGGCGCTGAGAGCACAGTTGACATTGTTGATGAGTAAAGAGAGTTAGTGATTTAAGTGGTCTAGTATTGCCCGGCAGTATTGTGAAATAATTACCACCCCTAGGCACAGTCTCCCACATTAAGTACAGTCTTTCCCATCAGGTACAATCATCAAACAATCAGCTCATATCAGGCCTGATTACCCGTGGCATCACCATTACATCCCAGCCATCCACATCATACTCACTGAATCAGACATTCCCTGCAGAGAAATCAAAACGAAGCAAGAAGACTAACTAAAAAGAAAAGACGAGAAGGGAACAAACGCTGATATCCAAGGGGATGCAGCAAAAGTTATAGTGAAAGTGTATGAGAAAGAGAGAGACAGAGAGAGAGGGAAAGAGCGAAATAGAGACATTGCTGGACAAAAGAGACTGGCGCATTGATAAGGGATAATCAAGGAGGAGACAGCCAGTGAGTAAGGGTAGTCAAAGAGGGGGTGATAGCAATATACATAGCCAAGGAGGAAAAAGAGGCAGAAAACTGGATGATAAAAGATGAGGTAAAGGACAACGATAGAAAGGTATATTGAGAAGAACAGTAATAACATAACGATCACGGACAATAAAAGTGAAGAGTAAGAGAGGGATGTTGGTTAATAGCAGTAGTGTGTCTGAAAGCTTGTGTGTGTGTGTGCGAGTCCGCGTGTGTGTGCGGGTGTGTTCGTGCCTGTGTGTTAAAGAGAGCAATAGGAGAAAATGAAGGAGAGAGAAATTGACATGAAGTGAGAATGGGGGTATCAAGGATTAAGGAACCACCAGCGTGCAGAAGCAGTCAAGAGAATAAGACTTCACAAAAGAGGTGCATTCAACAGAGAATGACATGACTAAATAGAAGAAAGGAGAGGCACAGACCAAGGTACATTACACTGCCAGTCAATGAGAGGAAAGAAAAGAGACATAAAACTGACTTTCAAGGGAAAAAAGAGAATAACATGGGAAACTTCACACTAAAAGGTGCGGGAGAGGAGGTGTCCTGCAGAATGGAAAGTGAGTGACATTAAAGAGAAGGCAATGGGTGAGAGAAGTGTGTTAAATGAAGAAACACATGAGCAGTATAAACGCAGTGTTAAGCAATGCAATTATCTTTCAAAACCATATTTAAAGTTAAGCAACATAGCTCTTACATTTTTCACGGGCCCACTTGCAGAATTTAGATCATGCATTTTAAAGGTGTCCAAGCGAAGTCATTATGATTCGGGCATTCAGAACCAGAGAGTTCTCCCAACGTCCATCCGCAATATCAATAATTGAAGAAAACAAATCTACATTTAAAAAAAGTTCTGTCATTCTCAAGTTAGTAGGACAGACCTACAGGTAGTCTGAAGAAGCATTCGCAGTAACAAGGGAGCGAGCCATCCAGGAGCACTTGCAGAATCCCAGGATCAGGATCAGGATCAGACCTTCTTCTCCTGTCCTCAGGCACACGCTTGGGGAGTATGCACATGTGTGCTGTTTGACAAAACAAAGGCATTTTCCCTTCGCCTTTCCTTTCTATTGATTAAGGAAGGCGCAGATGCTCATCTGTGACTTGATAAGGATTCAGAGCAGGACGTTGGAACATTCTACAGTCTCATTTTCTCATCTATGCAAATGCGAGTGACTGTGGCTTTCCAGCAGGGAGGGCTTCCACTGAAAATTATTCAGTCAGGCTCCTTGAAAGTTGCACTTCTTTGAATCAATGTTTGTTAGAAAAGACCACTGCAGGTGGAATCATCCAGGACACTCTAAATTTAGGGCCCACATAGGTTCACTTAACAAGCAGTAGAAGCAAGGTTGTTTGGGAAGCTTTAAGAATGTATTACACACATTAATATAATTTGCATAAATTAGGTGGTACTATAAACAACTACTTGCAAGCCATTAAGACATGTTCAACGACTGATTGGCCTATTGTTGAAATTTGTGTGCAACTGCCAGGCTATTTTTGAGCCCACTTTAACCAAACGTTCTCTCATACTTTTGAGGTCGGTAAAATAGCTATCGGTAAGTTACCTAGCACTAGTGTGCATTTTTACAAGCCTAAGAAACGGCAAACCAATATGTGTGCAAGTATCACATAAAATGCATATAATAAATTATTTATTTACAGAAAATTAAGAGAGTGCGAGTGAGGTTCATGGACCTTGTAAAGCTGCTAAAATTAATAAGCAGAGCATAAACCACTTTGTACGGTTGTTTAAAGCTTGTTCTTTGTTAGGTCTGGTAAAGACAGTGGGCCTCAAGTCAGTCCTTTTCAACCATTGGATTGCCTGGGCCAGTCGCCTTCAGCCACAGCTCAGTATATTATCAATTATATTGTCAATTATATTTTGGATCAGCCAGATGAGTATTTTAGCCTGATCGTGATACTTAATGTTTGGATGTATCATTCCAATTCTTTGGGAGTGCTTCTATTAGATTACATGAGTGAGTGTCATCTGTTCAGCTTTCGGAAAAGCACAGTAATTCGCGCAGCAAGTACACTGACAAGAGTTCGAAGTGCCTGAGTGGTCTTTGCACCCAGTTTCTGCTACCTTATACGACTAGGGCCCAGGGGACCCTTGCTTAACCGCTGCGCCCTGTATTGTTGTCTTAACATTATGTACCGTTTCTTACTCAGCATACTCTAAAATGCATAATTTGTGCATTAAGGGAGGCCACAGGCCCACCCCCAAAATAAATGCACGTCTAAGGCCTTGTTTATCAGGATAGAGTAAAACGATATCTTTCGTAATGTTGAAGGGCAATGGTTGCATCCGGAATTTTTGTATGAGTAGGATTTGTTTTCAGTCTATGTTTAAATTTAAAAAGTAAAACAACAATTGAAGAACATATACTAGTATAAAAGGCAACAGGAAAGCTCAAGATATGTCCCATTATAACAACAAGCGTTGGTAAAGCCACTAGATCTTAACTTCAAAAGTCTAAGCTATTGATAAATTCTCACCTTGTTTATCGTAATCTCAACTTCCCTATCTGTCAAAGGGGCCCAACAGGGTCAAAGCCACGATTCGACCAATGGGAAAAAGGGTAAAGAGAGGCAGAGAACATAGAAGGCCTGATTACGACTTTGAGGATGGGATACTATGTCACAAACGTGAGGGATACCCCGCCCCCCGTTTTACAAGTTTCATAGGATAAAATGGAACTTGTAATACAGTGGATGGGATTTCCGAGTATCCCATCTGCCAAGGTCGTAATCAGGTCGTAATCAGGAGAAACTCAGAAAACGCATTGTACATCATGCATTAAAAACAACAAGTCTCTTTTTCTAGGAGCTTGAGATATCACCCCAAAATAAGAGCGTATCTGTCTACTAATGTTTTATCATCCCTTTGTTTTTTGCAGTTCACCATATAACAGAATTTTTGAGAGCTAGCAGTGCGAGCAGAAATTCCCAAGTGCTCTCCAAATTAGATAAGTATTTCCAAAGTTTATATATTGCCTTTAGAGCTAAAGTTACCAGCAATTATGATACAAGTACTGATGCTTGTTTTATTAATTTTGCTTATAGAGATTCGTGGGATGAAGCTCCACCAATGCCGAAGAAGATCAGCCGGATGCAACGCTTACACAGGGACTGCAGACATGGATGCGGTATGCCAGTGAATCAGGTAAGTGCCTCAGGGACATATTTCTGCTCCGTTTGCACCAAATGAGCTTAATTTTTTTGACTCTAATTCGGTGCAAAACTAACTTCATATTTATACTTTGGCGCTAGACCCGTCTAGCACCAAATTTATGGAGTTAAAGTCATTTTTTGTAAGTGGAAACCTACCTTGCCTTAATGAGATGCAAAGTAGGAGTTCCTGTGCACAACATGTCTCTATGGCCTTCACACCACATTTATACTTCCTTGCAAAAATGGTGCACAGGAGGGAGGAGGGGTAAAAAAATGTGGCAAAGCTTGCTTTGCCCCATTTTTTCACGCCTGGGTCAGGGCAGGCGTTAGGGGACCTGTGGTCCTATTTCCATGGTGGAACACCATGGAATAAGCCAACAGGTGCCCTCCCAGGCCCCAGGGACATCCCCCCAACACCAGAGGGACTGTGGAGGATGGGGGACCCCATCCCAGGTAAGTACAGGTAAGAATTGCATTTTATTTTTTAAAGTACCATAGGGGACCCTGAAATGGGCCCCCCACATGGCACTGGGTGCAATGGCCATGCCCACGGGACCCTAGTCCCCTGTGCTAGCCATTGGGGTGGTGGGCATGACTCCTGTCTTTTATACGCCAGACGTTATGTGGTATGGATGGTTCTGCGTCAGAAAATGATTCTAGGCATGTTAGAGTCATTGTTTTTTACTCTAACCTGCCTAATGTCATTTTTTGGTGCAAAACCCCCTTCTGCCATAGCGCCAGCCCCACCCGACTAATGTCATTTTTTTTTTACGCTAGCCCACCCTTTGCACCAGCTTCCACCATTCCATAAATATGGTGCCTGGCTGGTGAACAGAAATGGTGCAAGCCGGTGCTAAACTTTTTGGTGCAAAACTGCGTTAGTGTAGTCTTGCACAAAATAATATAAACAGGGCCTCAGTTTGTTAGGAAGCTGCAGCAAAGGGCATGGTAAGCCAAGAATTCCAGTAAATGCCCCATTCACAGGAAACCACCAACAAGAATGCAGAAATACCGAAGGAGAACACAGGTGAGTGCCCGACCAAACAAGGGTGTGACGCAACTCCAGGAAGCTGCAGCAGGAAAGACTAGAACGGCAATAAGCTTCCTGGAAGATGGTAAGCATCTTATGGACCTTCATCGCTGACAAAGACGGTGGCCATGCCCTCAATGTGCACACAGACTGGAGTCACTCGCCAGCAGGCTTAACAGCTGTTGACTTTGTCAATGGATGTTTCCACGCAAGTGCTTCCTGGCTTACAGTTTTGCAGTGGGTTTTTTGTTTAGGAAAATTCACTCTAAGGTGGCTGCTGAACACACACATGCATAGTGAGGCATGTAAAAGCAAGCATCGTGATGCTTGTCTCGAGACACGTCTATGTACATGTTGTTGTTGCCACTGGAAAAAAGTATGTGTTATGGGATGGGGAACACATGAACCTGAAAAGACCTTTATTCTATTGTCAAGCCTTCTCTATCTCTATTTCCTTTATGTATTAGCTTATAGAATCCCAAAAGACTTTTGAGCATTTGCCTACTGTATTTTCTTTTTTAAATTCCATATCTTTTGGGGGGATCGGGGTATAAATGCTTACAGTTGCTTATTGCTACAGTTTGTTTATTGGCATTTCACATCATCTTTCTGGTTCGCTGGTGAATCAGGGCTGGCTTTAGGGTGGTGCACTGGGTACTGACCTGAAAAGGGGGCACTGACCTGAAGAGCAGCTGCTGTGTTTAGGAACAACTTATGATTTAAAATCACCTGCTGCAGAGCTCCTTGTGCATTCAGCATTCATGCAGCAATGCACATAATAAGATAACTATTGTGAATAATGTTCCTGCTAGAGACAGAGAAATCAAGTTTTGTCTAGTGGCTACTTCTGACTCACTATAAAGTAGCTCACAGGGTTAAAATGTTTGGTGCAAGGAACAGGTCTGTATTTTATATGGATAGTGGAATGGAGTAGTAAGGTCAGCCTTTACCAGCACTTTAAAACAAATGAAATGTATGTGAGAGAGGGGCTATGGATAGATGAGAGGCACTTTTTCCAGGTGGTACTGAGGGACTGTTGTCGGTATACTAGCACATCCAAGAGCTCAATTACCATAAGATGCTGTGGTTTGCAACATTCAGACTTATTTGGGTACATTCATTACATCCTTGAATATCAAGTTTGCAATAACCAATGCTTGTTAAATGTCTCTTTTATTGTAACCAATGCTTGAGGACTATGCACATTGTATTGCAAGTGCTCCAACTGTAGCTGCCAAAACATGTGCTCTTCAGAACGTCATCTGTATTGGAAACGTGCCACAATCACAAGGATAATTGCTCATTTCCTTAACAAGCAATAAGGCACATGTGCACATTTGATTATTTATGGATGCTTGTGAGCCTGAAGCTTTGCTTGGCTGTGTACCTATTGCTCTGCCCACCTGTTTCCAGTCAAGTCGAGTTCCTTGTCCTCCAGTGTACCACCAGTCGAGTTATAGTGCAAGTCAAGTTCCTTGTTCGCCAGTCTGCCTTCAGTCCAGTTTCAGTGTTCCTTGTTCTCTTCCAATCAAGTTCCAATCAAGTTCCAGCATTTCTTATCCTCCGGACAGCCTCCAGTCGGGTTCCGGTGATCCTCACCCTCCAGTCAGCTTCCTGCAGAGTCCCAGTTCTTCTCTTCCATCTTCTGCTGACGATCCCATATTTCCTATAAAAGAAAGAAAATAAGAAAGATGATAAAACCCAGTTTGGGTTCTTCTGAAATTTCCAAACAAGTAACTACATTTCAAGGTAAAGAAAGATTAATCGCTTAAATGAAACAAAACAGAGCTCTGTCTTCTAAATAATTTATGACAATTGGAATTAGCATGATGTATCGTTTGGGTGAGAATCAAGATACCGCTAAACAGACATTTAAGGAAAGATGTATTTCCTGTAACAAGAGCTCCCCTGAGAATTAGGAGACTGGAAATAGAGCAAGTTAATCAGAACAAGAGATTACGTTGGAACACAAAGAAGCCCTTTAGTCAAGTTGGTTGTTTTTGGGTTTGGACATTGCTTCAGAGACTTAGAAAGTATTGTAAAAAGAGGAAGAGACTTGTTCAGCCTTGTAGAAATGTATGCACAATGTGTCAACAATAACTGACATTATGCACAGTACAATAGTTTATGCAAGTTCGATGTATTAATGAAGTAATTCTTTTGCAGCTCGGAATTCTAAAAAACCCAATAACCCAGTATTTTGAGAAATCAGAAGTGCTGATGCCCAACTCAATTCTGATTCTGCAGCCCACAAAGCAGAAGCAGGTATTCTTTGTCTCTTCCCAAAACCCCCTTCCCCTTGAGGACTTGTGAGAGGGCAATGTACTCTTCATCACAGTCTCATTAGTCCTCACCGGAATTGAAGAATTGTCATTGCCCCATTGAAACACCTGGAATTCAGTTGAATGCCTCGCAAAGAACAGGGAATCCGAGGAGGAGGTTTTATATATATATATATATATATATATATATATATATATATATATATAGATAGATAGATAGACAGACAGACATAGATATATATATAGATATAATTTTTTTTTTTTACTAAAGTTTACAGGGACGTTATAGTTAGGGTCTGAAATTCCTTGGTAGTTATGGTTAACTCAAGAAACTATAACTCTCGCTCTAAGGTAATTATAGCTCGCGCCCCTACCATGAACAGTTTTCTCATCAATAATTGTATTGCAAATGTTGTAGTAATAATATCAATGATGCCATAGAAGGTGTCATTGATGATGCAATATGTGGAGTATTTAGCTGTGCATTGTGAAGGCACAAGTTATAGTTACCTTAGAGTGCAAGTTATAGTTGCTTGAGTTACCCATAACTGTAACTGTTGAATTTCTCAACCAACAGCTAGCTTTATGCTAAATTTGGTGTATTTGCGTTTAGTGATTCGGGCTGTAATCGTGTTTGAAATTCTGAAAAATCCCAATGAAGTAGAATGGAGAAAAAGTGTCTTGTCACCCCTGCTTTTTCATGGCCCCTGCTTGGCGGATCACCTCGAAACATTCAAGACAGCAGCTGAACTTTTTTGAGTTTTGAAATATTTTTGAAGATTCATCAAAGTTATTGGCAAAACAAAAAATCTCTGACTATGGAAAAAAAGGTCTTAAATATATATTTATGTTTGTGTGTGCGTTGGAAAGCTGGAAAGTGGAATATTGGTAAGGACAGGTAAGTATCCACACTGAGCAATTGGCCACTAACCCTCCACTAGGTCCAGTTAGGTCTCAATAAATTAAACCCAGCCCAAATCCTTGGTAGAGTGGCAAGAAGCATCAAGGCTTAACCTTGGAGTAAAGTGTGGAAAGCATTTGACAATCACAAAACAGTTAATAAATTAAACACAAAACACAATAAAAATCCAACACCAACTTATAAAAATAGATTATACTTTTATCTTGAAAATCACACTAAAACAATTAAAATCAGATAAGGGAACCAGAGATATTTAAAAAAAGAATTAGGCCCATATTTATACTTTTCGACGCACAACTGCGCCAACGCAGTTGTGTGTCAAAAAATGTAACGCCGGCTAACGCCCTTCTGAAGCGCCATGCGGGCGCCGTATTTATTCAATGACGTTAGCCGGCGTTAGCCGGCGGAGCTGCCTGGTGTGCGTAAAAAAAAATGACTTACACCAGGTAGCGCCGGCGTGGGGGAATATGGAGCTTGGGCGTCAAAAAATGGGGCAAGTCAGGCTGAGGCAAAATTTTCGCCTCAACCCGATTTGCGCCATTTTTTTAGACTCCCAACCCCCATTGAAATGACTCCTGTCTTAGCAAAGACAGGAGTCATGCCCTCTAGCCCAATGGCATCATTGGGCATAGTGGCATGTAGGGGGGCGCAAATCAGGCCCCCCTATGCCACAAAAAAAAAAAAAAAAAAACACACCAGCACTTACCTTAATGTCCCAGGGGTGGGTCCCTCCATCCTTGGGCGTCCTCCTGGGGTGGGCAAGGGTGGCAGGGGGTGTCCCTGGGGGAATGGGAGGGCACCTCTGGGCTCCTTCCGAGCCCACAGGTCCCTTAACGCCTGCCCTGACCAGGCGCTAAAAAACGACGCAAAAGCGGCTGGATGTCATTTTTTTTGACCCGCCCACTCCCGGGCGTCATTTTTGCCCGGGAGTATAAATACGGCGCACATGCCTCGGAGTCATTTTTTAGATGGGAACGCCTACCTTGCATATCATTAACGCAAGGAAGGTGTCCACGCAAAAAAATTACGCAAACTCCATGAACTTTGGCGCTAGATGCGTCTAACGCCAAAGTATAAATATGGAGTTCGTTTTGCGTCGAATTTGCGTAAAAAAAAATGACGCAAATCCGGCGCAAACAGAGTATAAATATGGCCCTTAATGTTTTGTAGAGCATAGCAACTAAAAGTGCTAATCCGGACGCACTCGACTCTGACAAAGTCAAAATTTGAGGCCAACCACAATGGAGCCCTGCTCAACTACAGGAGGTCTCGGTCAAACGTTTACCTTCGGACTTAGGGCCCTATGTATGTATCTTTTTACTTGTCGTAAATGGCCCGATTAACAGAATCGGGCTGTTTGTGACAAGAAAAAAGCATTTTGGTATGTACAAACCCTATTTTGCTATTCAGTGATCTATTTACTGAATTGTAAAATAGGTTTGCGAGTCGCAATTAGGAAAGGGTGTTCCTTTCCTAATTGCGAGTTGCAGTGCAATGTATGATAGTTTTGTGAGCATGAATGCAGTCACAAAATAATCACAGATAGCACTGATTTCAAATTGGTGCTAGAACATTCGCAAACAGGAAGGGGTTCCCATGGGACCCCTTCCCCTTTGTGAATGGTAGCAAAAATATTTTTTCAGAGCAGTCAGTGGTCCCAAGGACTACTGCATGCACTAAAAAAATGAAAAGAAAACATTTCATTTTTGTTTTTGAAATGCAGCCCATTTAAGGAAAATGGGCTGCATTTAAAAAAAATGCTTTATTTAAAAGCAGTCACAGTCATGGTGGTTTGCTGTCCCCAGCATGCCACCATCCCTGTGACGGAGGCTATTCCCAAAAGGGTCGCAAATTGTGACCTACTTCATGATTATTTCTGAGGTAGGACATTTGTGACCCCATTGGGAATCGTAAATAGTGTCATTGACAATGTTCTACATCAGGTTTTGCGACTCGCAAAACCTAATATTTGTACATGTGGCCCTTAGTCTTTTTCTTGAAGATTTTCTTCAGCGGGACAAAGTCACCAATCCGATTTGACCTCCCTGGAGCCCTCTTCGGATAAGCGTCACAGGAGACCTCTGTGAAGAATTCTGCCTTCGGACTTAGATGATTTTTCAGGACGGAAATCTTCGTCCGGGCCAATGTTGAACTTGGATCCGACGTCCCTGGAGCCCTCCTCAGATATGCTGCGTGGCAAGTCATGGTCAACTTTTTATGTTTGGACTTTTTCACTTTTATTGAAGATTTTCCTTCCAAGGGCAGTCGACCCTCCACAACAAGCCGATTTCGATGCAAGGATGTCGGATTACCGTTCCTGGAGCCCCCAGTGAAATCCTGGTAATCTGGGGCTCCGGAGCTTTTTAGTGGGACAAACCTGCAAGTCAGGCTGGGCCGCAGTTGAGGTAAGCCGGCTTCACTCACCATGGCGGCACAGTCCCTTTATGGAGTTTTTTTTCAAATGTTTTCCAAACTTCTCCAAACTTATGACTCTTCTGTCAGAAGGTATTTGAAGGTCCTTTAGGAGTCCGCAGTTCACCCCAAGGTTCCAGAAGTGTTGATTTTCTCCTTGAGGGCAGGACTCCAAGTCCCAGAATGCATCTAAGTCAAACTCCAAAATGGCCACTAGACAGTAGTCAGCTGGTCAGTTTCTTCAGGATTTGATGCAGGGGACTCTGGTTAGCGATTTTTCATCTGTAGCAAGCAAGGAGTCCCTTCTTGAACCAGTTGAAGTGAGGCAAAGTCCTTTGTGTGTTGAAGCGCAAGTGTGTAGCTGGTGCAGTCCTTTAGAATGCAGTGCTAAGGTGCAGGTCAGGGGCCAGTAGGGCAGTCCTTCTTCTTCTGATGTTGTTCCTTTTATTTAGAGATCTGAGGGGTGGGTGCAGCTCTGCCAAATTTACCCTTGCTCCTGGGGTTAAAAGCAGGGGGGGAACTGTCCAATCACAGGCAGAAAACTACCCTTTTCAATGACCACTTCCTGAGTAGTGTGGCAAAAATCAATCCCAGGTAGCAACATTCCTTAAAAATCCAAAATGGCAAAATGTAAATTTTGGAGGTTAGGTCTGGTGGAGTCCACCCACTGGTGTGGCTAAACATCCATTACACACCCCTCTCTTGCCCTCTTTTAATCTAATCAAGAGGGCACCTGGTTGTCTGGGTTTGGAGGAAATGAGGGAGGTCCTGAGCTGCTACAAATGTCCTTGCCTGTTTTGAAGTCCAGTTGGTTGCTCTCCCCACACCCAGTTTTACCCATCTGCTGAGGCAGATCTCCTCCGCAGGCACATTCTTTGTCTTCAGCCCAAGCCACTTCACATCTCATCAAGGCAGTCTGTTCAGGCTGCCAGAGGCAGGCCAAAGCAGAGAAGGCCACTACAGAGCTGAAGTTGGCAACTTTCAGGTAGAGTCTTAAAACTCTTTCCCTGAACTAGTTATATTAAATTCAACCATGGCAAGCTATTGGATTTATTATAACAATATGTTTGATACTAAACTTGATATACCTAGCTCCCTTTGGGACTTTAATAATTAAAATTAAGTCTCCTCATTTTAGCCTATCGAGCCCATTCACTAGGGAAAAACAAATGTAGCTCTTTTTTCTCACCAAGGTTTATAAAACACTTTTATAAAAAACTTTTTATAAGGTCCCTGCTTACAGTTGCATAGCACCCAGCCATAAGGGCACTTAGGGCGCACTTTAGGGGTGACTTGCATGCAAAAATAAGGTAATTTAAGGCTTTGGAAGTACTTTTTTCCAAAGTCAAATTTGAAAATAACTTTAGTTTAAAAGCATCCCTCAAGGCATAGCTTGCCTTTAAAACAACACTGGGCACCCCAGCAGTGCACTTATGGGTGCAACACCTATTCTAGTGTCCCTAAACCTACATGCCGCACCATACACCAGGGACTTACAGGTAGGTTGACACAGCCAATTATAATTAGCCTGATTTGCTTACTCATTTTACACAGAGCACAGGCCCTGGGAATGGTTAGAAGTACCCAGGGCACCACCAGAGTCAGGAAAACACAAGCAAAATGTAAACAAAATGGGAGCAAAAAGTTAGGGGGCTTCAGCAAACAGCCCAGTTGCCTCACATAAGCCCCATCCCCCCAAGCCTACATGCCAAGAAGACTCAGCCCAACGCTGTGAGAGTCTCCCTGGCTTGTCAGACAAGGAAGACAGTGAGGAAAATTGGCTGTACCTTTTCCAGGGCCTACTCTGCCTTACATCCTCCTCTCAGGGTCACTCCCTCTGTAGAGACCCATCCCAACAGTAAAATGACCTATTTTAAACTGTAACTTCCCTCTAGGAGGTCTTCCTCCCTCTCTCTGCCAACTTGGGTTGTGAGGTGCCCACCTCCCCTATCCCTAACTTTGCTACGGCAACACCTAGTTTACCCAAAGAGGTCACCGAACTCTTGAGCACCCGATTCATGACCAACAGGGTCGGGGGCTACTTTTCTTTTGGCTCTGGTGTCTTCCTCCCAGGCCAACTGCAGTGCTGTCGTAAAGACCAGCACCCAACAGAGGCTACTGACAGCTGTTAGAACCCAGAACCACACCCTAAGCTCTCAACTAACAGGTGGGTGAGCTGCATTAGGGGCAACTTTGGGGTTCTGGCACCCTTCTTGTTGCTTAGAGTGAGAGTATACCACATCCTGTGGCAGACACTCTTCTTCCACTCTCTCTTCTCTCAGTGCAGGGGCAACACCCTACAGTGGACAGCTGCCTGACTACTCAGGACTTCCTTGGGGTCAGGTGAGGCCTCAGTAGTGCCAACTCTGGGCTCCCCCTCTACTGGGGCAGAAGGCTTGGGCTCACTGCAACTCTCTTTAAGAGTGGCCTACTCTTCTTTTTCTTTTTACCTTTTCTTTGGGACCCCTGCTTCCTAACTGTAGGGAATAGCTCCCCAGGACTTTGGTTTGTGGGGTTGTCCTGGGTGATCACCCCTGCTGGGACCAGACTGACATCTGGGAGGTCATTGCCCAGGATACAATCTAAGGGGAGGTTAGTACTGGCCACCACCCTATACCAATCAAGGATACCCTCCCTTTCTATGGGCACTATGGCTACAGGTTTGGTGGTGACCTTACCTGTGGCTACCTTGATTCTTCTTGTCTCCCTCAGGACATACATGTCTGGGTCACCAACTCATCACTCACTATAGTGTGACTGGCACAGGTGTCTCTCAGGCCAGTGGTAGAAATATCATTCACTTGAATGGGGTAAAAGCGCCTACCCCCATCCTCAGGGATCACCAGCTTACCATCTGGTCTGGTCTCACAGCCCAATGCTATGAGGACCTCATCATGTGAGGAGTCCCCCTCTAAGGCTAAAATGGACAGCCCAGTGCTAACCACCTTCTTGGAACAGGCTGCATTTCCCCTGAAGTGACCTGTCTGGTGCCAGTCAAAGCAGGCCTTACTGTCCAAGAGATTCATTAACCCTGGGTCTCCCTTTCTCTACTTGTCAGAGTGTGAGTGGGTCTTGCTTTCCTCCTTCTTAGGGTTCTGGGGTACAGAGGGAGTCTCTGTCCTGCCACTGCCATGGGACACAACCTTGACACAGGGCAAACACAACCTTACTCATTGCATAGACAGATCTGTGGAATCCACATTAGTATGGATGAGAACATATGCAGCTAAGGCTGTAGGTCCACCACACAAAACCAACAACCATTGGTAAATGCAATGAGCTATATCAAAGATTTTTGATCAGACAATATTCTGGGTAGAATGTAGGCATAGTGTGTCATACACACTATGTACCAAAGATGTACACATGTCAGACAACTATGATGTCTTCACACAGGTCTCTAGTAACTCAAAATCTATATACGGAGAGAGATGGCAGGTCAGATTTCCTAGGTAGCATTACTTCACCAATAATCAAAAATGCCTGACCTGGGTATACAGCTTTAAATAGTATGCTCAGTATGGCAACATCACATATCACATACAAAATCACGATTCAAAACTATTGCATTGTACTGAATACAAACCATATGTCGACACACTGTTGTCACACATGCATATATATGCACGACTTGCAAAAAATTGCATGCTGTTGACTCCATAACACACACATTGGTGGAACTGACCAATCACACCCTTACCAAGTTGCTATATGGGCTTCCACATGTGGCCATAACCCACATGTCACTTTGCAGCACAGCCCATGTCATATGTAAGGTGAATCAGGGTGCATCGAAGGACAATGCAAAAGAACACGCAATCAGGAAATGAGGCAAAAATTATAACGCAAATGTGTCAAAAAAATCCACAAACATTAAGAAAATGACACATGGGACCTTAGCGTGAATTCTACGTTCACACTCCTCTTAATGCAGCCTTCTGTGAAATCGACGCATTACTGACATGCGTCAATGTAAACGACGCATGTGCATTATATGTCTAAAACAAAACCACGCATATGCTAAATGTGTCAAATAAAAATGCGCATAAGTGGAAAACAGAACGCACACACCCAGTAAGTAATGTATTAGGAAATCCAGTCCATAAGCAAGGCACAGTGGTTGTAGTTTCACTCTCTCTTTACAGTCTGTGCCTTTGTGACTGTGTGGTTGAGAAATGGAGCTCTTGGTTGATTGTTGGTTGTGTTTGGAAGTTTGTGGTGTCCCTTGTGCTGTGTCCTGTTGAATTTTGTGTGCATTTTGTCCTAGAAGTTTTGTTTTTGGGTACTTTTTGTCCAGTTTTGTATTTGTACTGCCTGGTGTCTGTTTGGGGTTGTTAGTTATTTGGGATAGTCGAAATAAGTTAATGGGGTTAAGTTTCCTTTCTTTTTTTTATTCTTACCTCTTGGGGTCAATTCTGACCATCAGTCGACATGTCTGGCAAGGGGAGGATGTCCAGAATGTCAGCAGATGAGCTTGGTGGGTTTATTTGTCTATTTGTGCACTACCTGCCAATGATGCTGAAAATGGGTTGCATAGTGATCCTCGGCTACCGGACAGAGGCAAGGTGGCTGTGGTGGGGCAAGGTGCTCCACCACCGGAAACGTATCTACAAAACAGGCTGGAATGACCACCAGCTAAAGCATTGCTGGGCAGATCTGGTGGCCAGGGAGCAGGATCTGCTAGATCACCTGGGCATCGAGATCGGTGGAACTGTTGGTAAGTCTCCCATTGCCATTCTATTGACTGTTAACTGCTTTTAAATGACAGTAGCAGATAAGTTGGAGTGCTGCATGCAACGCTTGTGAACAGGTTGTATACAACTGGTATGAAGAATATCTGTGCCAGTTCAGGCCTGGAGTTCACATGTCCAACAATTATACCAATGCACGTCACATGTCTGATGAGTCCTGCACAACCATCACAAAGGCATACATTTCAGAGCTCATAGTGTCATCTGTGCACTGGCATAGTGTCATGTATGAAACGCCAAGGCACCTCCACCCTACCATATTTTCCCAGGATGGTGTTAACGAAGTGGCGCAATGCATGCATAGCGCAACTTTGTCAACATTTCACTCACATGAGCCCTGGCCCAGCCATTATGTTTACAAAGGGGGTTTACCCACATTTGGGGCCAATGTATATGTGGCATTTGATCCCATGAGACCACTTTGCCACATCAGTCATGAATTAATCAATGCATGATCATTGCAGACTTTCAATTGAGCCTCATTTCGACCAAAAGCGCCTCTGGGTGCCTTGCAAGACAAGCATAAGTATTTGAGTCCTGGACGGCCCACATATAGTGTTGTCAGGAGTGTGCTAAGGGGCACACATCATGTGGGGCAGCATTAGGGGCCAGATTCATGTGAGGCTAGCACCGCCCTTGCATCATTGTGTGACGAATTAGCAGCACAAAATTAACCTCAAACACATGATTTGTAATTTAGCGTTGCTTATGCATCAGAAAATTACGCAAAGGTGGTGTTTACTTTTCATTACTCAAGTCCCAGGTGCTGCACTACTGTTGCCCTATTGGCCCCTTTGTGTCATTGGGCAAGGCCATGTAAGGAATATTGAACATGAATTGGGAAGAGATGTCGCGCCGCACCGCGCGGCGCGGGCCGAGCGTTCGGCACAAGCCGCGCGTTCGGCTCGGGCCGCGCTTTGCGTCTTTAAGACGCGGCGCGCCCCGAGCCTTTCCTGCACCCTACGAGGCCCCAGGGCTTACTTGGGGCCTCGCTCTGCTCTCTCCCTCCGTTTTGTTGGGGTCTCCTGACCCCTCTTACCTGTTTGGGCTCCTTTTCTTCTTTCTTCTGTCTTCTTTCTTTTTGGGTCTGTTTTTTGCACTTTCCTTTATGCCTTTTCCCCTTCCCAGGTTACCCTTGTTTTCCCAGCATTCCTCCTTCCCTATTCTCTATGGTTTCTACTCCATTCTATTCTATCTACTTTTCCCTATCTAAGATGGTGTCCTTTTTCTTCCTGTGGGTCACTTCCTGTTTTATGGTATTTAAGGGTGGTGTTTTCTTCTCCTCTTTGCGCTGCAATACTCTCTGTTCAGTTAGTGTCCTCGCTCCTGATTTTCTAGCCTTTGGTTCTGGATTTCGCCATTTCTGTGTATTACGTCAGTTCTTTTTGATTCCTGTTCCTCTGTTCTTGTTTCAGGAATCCTCTGTGAATCTTCTTTGGAGGTTTTTTCCTCTTCTTCTGAAGGGGTTTTTTCCCTCTGGCGCTACTTTCTTACGGTCACGGTCTGTCCTTGGCGTTCCTTTGCCTACAGCACCGTGGCTACCAGAAAGAGTCGCCTCTTTTTGGGCCAAAGTCAAACTCTCAAGATCCATGCCTCAAGATCTGCAAACTCCAGGCGCAAGCAGCACGTGAGTCGTGACAGATTGCAGCGCCAAACCATCCCGACGTCTTCTAACACCATGGAAGACACAGTGGTAGCTGCTGCAGATCCGGATCAAGCTCTTCTGACGACAATTCAGCAACAAGCTCAAGAATTACAGCAACTACATAGTGAGAATGCTGTGTTGCGACAGGCTTTGGCTTTCCGTAGTGGTGATGTTCCGACGCTCTCCGCCTCGACCCATCGTTTTTCTGGTGAGCCAACCAAGCTGCGTGAGTTCCTTGATTCCTTAACAGTGTACTTCGCCTTCCGACCCACCCAATTCTCCCATGACAGAACAAAGGTGGGTTATCTCATCAGTGCCTTATCCGGTCCTGCCTTGGCCTGGGCAACCCCGATGGTATCATCTAACGATCCGGTATTGTCAGATTATTCCGCCTTCGTGAACCGCTTCAAGCTGATGTTTAGTCGTCCGGGATTGGAGGCTTCAGCGGAAGAAGCCTTATGCGATATTCATCAAGGTTCACAAGATGTCCTTCAATACATTACACGCTTTCGTCAGCTAGCGGCAGAGACCATCTGGGTGGAACGTACTTTGGTGACTTTGTTTCGTAAAGGACTCAAAGAAGAAATAAAAGATGAACTAGTACATTCCACCAGAGTGGAAGATCTTCGTGGCCTGATGGATCAAGCCCTCTCCATCGAGTATCGCCTTCAGGAACGGAGAGCAGAGAAGAGAAAGAGCAGAGGGTCTTTTCAACCAAGCACCTCACGAGTTTTTCCGCATCGTTCTGAGGAACCTCGCCCTCCTGTCAGAGATACCGAAGGAGAACCCGTGCAGGTGGATACAACTCGAGGCCCTCTCTCCGCTAGCGAGCGAGAAGATAGACAAAAGAAGGGTTTGTGTTTGTACTGCGGTTCTGCCGGCCACATACTGCGTACCTGTCCAGTACGTCCATCAAGGCCATCGGGAAACGCCGCTTCCCGTCCTCTGTAAGAAGGGAGGGGACGGGATTAGCAGCTATACCTTCCATCAGTTCTTTCAATGACAATACCACAACCTTGTTCATTATACCAGTCATGTTACAATTACCTGATGGCCGTCAAGAGAAGACTATGGCACTACTAGATTGTGGAGCTAGTGGTATTTATATGGATAAGAAGTGGGCCACTACTCAACAAGTTCCTACACAACCTAAGGAGATTCCCGAACAAGTACACACGGTGGACGGATCCTTGATATCATCGGGTCCAGTTGATACAACTACCCTGATGCTGAATTTACAGATCGGTAACCATCAGGAACACATCTCTTTTGATCTTATAACTTCCCCCAACCATACCATCATTCTTGGAATCCCGTGGTTCATCAGACATAATCCATATGTGAACTGGGCTACCCGGACGATTTCCTTGTCTTCACAGTTCTGTCACGAACACTGTTTTGCTTCTGACAAGTATTGGTCATCTAAGAGATCAATAGTCATGGAAGGTACTACCGGTTCGACCATAAATACAGTCCAAGGAGTTCCTGAACACTATTTGGATTTTCAAGATGTATTCCAAAAACCTTCCAAACCTGTGTTACCTCCACATCGAGATTACGATTGTGCTATTCCCTTGGAACCTGGTACTATCGTTCCTTTTGGAAGGATGTATTCCCTCACGGAAACTGAAAAGGAAGTACTAAAGGAGTATTTGGATGAAAATATTCAAAGTGGTCTTATTGTTCCATCGTCTTCTCCGGCCGGGGCTCCTCTCTTTTTCGTACCCAAGAAGACAAAGGATCTTCGCCCTTGCCTGGATTTTCGAGGCCTGAATAAAATAACTATTAAAGATCGTTATCCTTTGCCTCTCATAAGGGACATTTTAGAGGCAGTCAGAGGGGCCCAACGGTTTACCAAACTAGATCTACGGGGAGCCTACCACCTTTTACGCATTAAAGAAGGAGATGAGTGGAAAACGGCCTTTAGGACTCCATTTGGTCACTTTGAATACAGGGTAATGCCTTTCGGTCTTACTAATGCCCCGGCAATCTTTCAGAGATTTATGGACTCAGTATTTTCTGATCTCCTGAATCATACAGTTGTAATCTACCTTGATGATATTCTTATTTATTCTTGAAATCCCGAACTCCATTCTTCCCATGTGAAACAAGTCCTTCAACGACTCCGGGCACATCAACTATTTTGCAAACCCGAAAAGTGTGAGTTTGACAAGACGGAAGTCAAATATCTGGGTTATCATTTAAGTCCCACAGGTGTAGCTATGGATCAAGAAAAGGTACAAGCTATTCTAGATTGGCCTTCTCCATCTTCTATTAAAGAAACACAATGCTTTCTAGGATTAGCGAACTTCTATCGACAATTCATCGCAGACTTTGCAAAGCAAACTAGCCATATAACTCACACTTTAAAGAAGGAAAGTCTTATTAAAGGGTTTGTCTGGACTAAAGCTGCCGAAACAGCCTTTCAGGATTTAAAGAAGGCATTTACGCAAGCTCCCATCTTAAGACATCCAGATACCAATAAACAATTTATTGTCGTCACTGATGCTTCTGAAAAGGCCATTGGAGCCGTCCTACTCCAACAACAAGAGGATGATGGCCTTGAACATCCTGTTTTCTATTTGTCTCATATACTCTCTACTGCAGAACAACATTACTCAGTACTGGAAAGAGAATTGTTGGCTCTGAAAACAGCTTGTATTGAATGGAGACTGTTTCTGATGGGTTCCAAGGAGCCTTTTGAAGTAAGAACAGACCATCGAAACTTACAATGTTTACGAAATTTCGTATGCCAGAATAGTCGTCAAGCTAGTTGGGCCTTCTTCTTCAGCCAGTATGATTTCTACCTTACACATATTCTGGCTCCCAAAACATTCTGGCTGATGCTCTGTCGCGTCGTTATCCAGATTGTACTCCTGCCCCAGCTCAACATCTACTAGAACCTAATAAGATCATTGGGGTAGCTCAGTCTTTTCTGGAGGAGGTACAACTGGAATACTCCAATCTATCTGATGACGAAGTAGAGAACTTAAGGCCTCTTTTACATAAGAGACAAGGATACTATTATTATCACGATCTGTTATGCATCCCTACTAACAGAGTTAGAGAAAAGGCATTACAAATGTGTCATGATTCACCGGTTGCTGGTCATAGAGGCATCAAGGCCACACAAGAACTGTTGTCACGATTTTTCTGGTGGCCTACTTGGAAACTGGATATTGAAACATACGTTCAGGCTTGTCCCACATGCGCTCAAGTCAAGATTCCCCGAACCAGACCTGCAGGATTACTCCAGCCCTTGCCGGTTCCGCCAACTCCATGGCACACCATCTCTACTGATTTTATGTGTTCGTTACCACTTTCAGCAGGAAACCGGGTAATCATGGTCACTGTGGACTCCTTTACTAAGATGGCTCACTTCACTGCCTTGAAAAAGCTACCTACATCCCAAGAATTAAGCCAGATATTCATCGACCATATCTTCCGTCTTCATGGACTTCCTCATACCATTATATCTGATAGAGGACCTCAGTACATTTCCCGGTTTTGGAGGTATTTTTGTAAGACACTAAATATCAATAGAGCTCTGTCATCGGGCTTCCATCCTCAGACCAATGGACAGATCGAGCGTCTGAATCAAGGCTTAGAACAATACCTTCGTTGTTTTTGTAACTCTACTCAAAGCAACTGGAACACTTATCTCCCTATTGCTGAATTCTCTTACAATAATTCAGTCCATAGTGCCTCCAAGACCACTCCTTTTTTCTGTTCTTATGGTTTTCATCCTACCTCTTTTCCTACTTCTTCTCAGTCTCCCACTCCCTTGCCCGCTATTACTTATTTTTCCAAACGTCTTCTACAAATCCATAGACTGATTCGTTCCAATCTCTTACACACCAAGAGATATATGAAGAAAGTAGCAGACAAGAAACGTAGGGCCACTCCGGACTACCATACACAAGATAAAGTTTGGCTTTCTTCTAAATTCTTACCCTCACGTCTTTCTCAGAACAAGTTCACACCTCGCTACTACGGGCCTTTCCGTATTCTCCAGTTGCTTAATCCTGTCACTGTCCGTCTTCACTTACCTCACACGTGGAAGATTCATCCAGTCTTCCATGTCTTCCAACTCAAACCTTATGTACCTGATCCGTATTCTCGTCAGTTTTCCTGTCCTCCTCCTGTCTTAGTGGATGATGTTCCTGAATATGAGGTTCAGGAAATTTGTGACTCTCGACTTTTTCACAAACGTCTGCAGTATCTGATTCATTGGAAGGGTTATCCTCTCAGTGAATGTTCTTGGGAAGATGCATCTTCTGTTCACGCTCCTCTTCTGACTCAGCGCTTTCACTGTTTATTTCCTTTCAAACCAGGGCCTTCGGGAGGGGGGCCTACTGTCGCGCCGCACCGCGCGGCGCGGGCCGAGCGTTCGGCACAAGCCGCGCGTTCGGCTCGGGCCGCGCTTCGCGTCTTTAAGAAGCAGTGCGCCCCGAGCCTTTCCTGCACCCTACGAGGCCCCAGGGCTTACTTGGGGCCTCGCTCTGCTCTCTCCCTCCGTTTTGTTGGGGTCTCCTGACCCCTCTTACCTGTTTGGGCTCCTTTTCTTCTTTCTTCTGTCTTCTTTCTTTTTGGGTCTGTTTTTTGCACTTTCCTTTATGCCTTTTCCCCTTCCCAGGTTACCCTTGTTTTCCCAGCATTCCTCCTTCCCTATTCTCTATGGTTTCTACTCCATTCTATTCTATCTACTTTTCCCTATCTAAGATGGTGTCCTTTTTCTTCCTGTGGGTCACTTCCTGTTTTATGGTATTTAAGGGTGGTGTTTTCTTCTCCTCTTTGCGCTGCAACACTCTCTGTTCAGTTAGTGTCCTCGCTCCTGATTTTCTAGCCTTTGGTTCTGGATTTCGCCATTTCTGTGTATTACGTCAGTTCTTTTTGATTCCTGTTCCTCTGTTCTTGTTTCAGGAATCCTCTGTGAATCTTCTTTGGAGGTTTTTTCCTCTTCTTCTGAAGGGGTTTTTTCCCTCTGGCGCTACTTTCTTACGGTCACGGTCTGTCCTTGGCGTTCCTTTGCCTACAGCACCGTGGCTACCAGAAAGAGTCGCCCCTTTTTGGCCCAAAGTCGAACTCTCAAGATCCACGCCTCAAGATCTGCAAACTCCAGGCGCAAGCAGCACGTGAGTCGTGACAAGAGAATACTGGCAGTTCCATGCTCCAGTTCATGTTCTGTCACAGACAGCTTCTACCGCCCCATACCACACACATGTGCAGAGCGTAGTCCACTGGCCTACAACTCCTCACTGACAGTATGAGGCTGCACTGCATCAGCTCCATCTCTCCCACATCATTCACTAACATGCAACTCAGATGCATCCTCTGAAAACAGAGCAAGTCTGTCTGTGTTGAACGCTATGTCTATGCCCATGTACTTCTCCTTCACTGGATTGGCAATGGTGTGCAATGGTAACAATGGCAGGCCAACCACAATTTGCAATACATATATGTCACAATGCTGTCAATGTGCAGGTAGATTAAGCAATTGCACATGAGTCCACAGTTATAGCAATTTCTTAAGTGTGTCTGCCTTATGATGGCACACACATTTAACTCTGTTCATTGCAAGGTGTGACTGCAAATCCCCAACACCTTGCAATACCACACAATCCCAGGGTAGTAGCGTGTCTGTGAGCTATGATGATGACCATAGTTGTTTCCTACATCTGTTGCAGGCAGAAATGCCATGGGTGTGACAATGGTCCTGCCACTTCTACAACCATAGCATGGCCATCAGATGGAAAAGACATGATCAAACAGTCCCATTTGACAACAGAGGTGTCGTGCCCATAGACAGCCACATGGCAATGCCACATATTAATGTTGCAGGGTGTAGCACCACAGGAGTCTGTGGGCCAGTGCTAGTGTTCAGATGTGTGGCTCTAACCCACCTGAGTGTATGTGTCATTGTGAGATCATAGTAGTGTGTCTGTTGCAATGATTTCCACTAGGATGACTAGCTCACTCCTCTTAACTAGTTCACACTGAAATTTGTTGTCCACTTGCAGTGACTATGATTTGACACTAAGCATGGTTTACCATTCATGTCTTACAGGTGGACCAGCCCCCTACACGATTGGTGAAGTGGTGCATTTCGAAGACCCATATGAATCCAGTAAGTGTGATAATGTGTGTCCTGTGAAGTCATCCAGGGTTTGGTGTGAGTAAGTCATGGGTGTCGAATACAATGTCAGATGTGATAAGCTGTCCAATGATCAGATAGCATGATGGGCTGTATGGTGACATAATGGCCCATTTGAAAGAGTCCCATGCACCACCAGAGGGTCACGTCTTGTGAGGCTTGTGATGTGGAATGGTCAGCATCATGTATACAAGGTGGTGACAAGCCACATGTAGGGCCATGTGTAAGTAAGAATGACAGCGTGCAATGCTGTGAGAGAATTGGCAGTGGTACACTCCATCATTCTTACAACATAGGGATGCAGCATATTAAATCACATGCAGTGCAGCCCTGTGTTGTCCCCTGTGTTGTTTCTAAATTTGTACCCAAGCCCCAACGCAGCCACATTTGTGCCATAGTGCACCGATGGCTGCATTGAGAGGGGGGTTAGTTGTTGTGCAGGAGGGGTACCCTCCTGCACAAAATAGCATCTCCATATGTGATTTGCTGTTACTCTGTGTGTTTCAGAGTGCAGCACGCATAATAAGAACAACAAACAAGGGGTCATGCCAACTTTTCTACTTATTGCACCCTGCTAACGCCACCATTAGCATGGGCTTAGCCAAATTTGCTGTGACTGAGGTGTGAGTAGACTTTGATATCTGGGGCAGTGTGATAAGCTGCAATGGATGTTGCTGTGGCAACACAGAGGGGGCCTTAGCAATGTCTCATATATCCTCATATCCTCAGATTGGGATGTTCCAATGGCTGATTCATGAGGCAGCACACATCTATTGAATGTCCTCTTTCTTGGTTACTGTAATGTGTTGTAAGGTGTCCCTTCCGGCACATGATCAAACGACTCCTCAAGGCAGCCAACTATACACTATGGGGCAAGGCTCCCTGGATTGATGTATGTTAGCAATATGTGCCCAGGCATAGGTGACAACACAGGGATGCACCATATTGATCCTAATTTGGTGCATCCCTGTATTGTCATGAAGGTGAAGGACTGGGCTGGCAATTGTCCACCAGCATGGTGCCCCATCTTTTGCACTCCCTGTATGTCCCACTTTTGTAGAATATATTTGGCTTGCATGCAGGTCAAGGCCCAACGTGTGCTGGCATGGAAGTGAGTGTGAATGTAATAGTAGTGGCATATCCCGTATTGATGGGTATCTACACCTGGACACATGAATGTATATGTTATTGACCTATGGATACCAGCTTCCTAGTTGGCAGCCCTCCTAACATATGGTCCACTCCTTGAATCCATGTATGAGTGGTCATGCCTTGGAGGATGACCAGGACTGTTGGGATGATGGATAGCATGGCCACCCCCCTTAGGCTAAGGGGGAGAGGAATACCAAATGTGTAGGTAGATGTGATGTTCACAGTGTAGGTGACAGTAATGTAGACCAGACCTGCATGTGTACCTATCAGCTCTGACCTCTTATGTTTACCAACAGCATGCCATCCTCCCAATGACATGTTCAAGTTACTGTTGATGTATAGTTGGAAATAGACACAGATGATGAGGAAATGTGGGACTGATCAATGTAAAGTTAGCTCAGCCTTTGCATCATTTTTTTATGCATAAGTGGTGCACACAACCAAAACTTTGGTTCATTTTGTAGGTTTGCATCGCTTTAGCATCAAAAATATGATGGAAAGTCAGTGTTGACGTTACATTTGTCTGGGCCTTTGTATTTTCTGCAATGTGAGTTGGAGTGCATGTGTAATTAGATGTAGCAGTAAAAGCTAGTAATCTGTACAGACTCCACACTATGCTGACACTGATGGTTGCTTGTCTCCATGTTACAGCTGCCAACATGACCAATGAGGAGAGGCGTGATTTTCAGAAGAGGGCAGTAAGGTACCGCCACTTCCTGAAAGTGGAGTCTGGGTCGCCGCTTCCCTGTAGAGAAGGCCACAGACGAATGGCGGGTATTCCCACATGGGACCCCCACACTGCCTAAAAGGCTTAGCAGGCTTGAGGCTTATCAGCAGAGCAGGGGGGCACAGCTGGCACTACCCCATTGACATCGGCTGCAACAGTCACAACAGCAGGGCAATAGCCCACCTGCTGCCATTGCCGCACAGTTGCTGCAGGATCTGCAGAGGGACATGTCCCTCGTTCTAAAACGTTTGGACAGGTTGGAGGAAGAGGGAGCTAGAAATAAGAAGATGTTAAGATACGTAAATAAACAAAGGCAAAACTGTGACTTTCATTTGATCTGCAAACCTCCAAATTCTGTCCCCTCCCTTACAATGTTCCTAGATATTTTATTGTGGGTTTTAGTGGGTTAGTTTTAGGTTAGTGTAGGTTTATAGGTTAGATATGATGTTTACTTGGAAGGTGGGTTTTTTACATCTTATGTGTTAATTTATGGGTCGTTGGGTGGGGGTTCAAGTTGGGGTATCTATGTGTATTCTTAATAAAATAATGAAAAAAAAAAAAGAAAAAAAAAAAAATATATATATATATATATATATATATTTGTTTAGGATTAGTTAGTATATGTGTAGTATTAGTATTTGCTGTCCTGCATGTGTCTTGTAATTTAAGGGGGGTGGGGAGGGCAATGTTTATAGTGGGGTGTTCAATGTGTACGTTAAGGTTAGCATGGGGTAGATAGCTTTAGACGTTGAATAAGTATAGTTAGAATAGGTTAGTTTAGGACAGGGTAGGTTTTAGTTATTTTTAGGTTACTTGTAATTTTAATAAACATTTTTCCATTCTCCCATACATTTTGTGTTATATGTCTGTGTCGCTGGGTCTTCCCATGAGTGCACAGTGCAAATTGGGGGTTGGTCTAGGGATTCCGTCCTGCCTCCAAATACCTCCCTTGACATGTGCATCAACTATTGACAACTGAGCTGTCACATTGGCAGCAACAACACATCTACTAGACCATGCACCTGCCATCTAGTGTACCCACCACTCAAGATGACTATGTTTACTTTGTAATGGACAGGTAGGTGTGGTACTTCAGCTGTCAGTGTTGGGGTCATGTGTAGGAGTGTTGGGAACTGTGGCACATCTGACAACAGCCTAAATTGGAACTCTATCCTGGAAAACTGACCGGTGGCAATTCCTAATGAGATTAGCTACCTCTGTATCACACCGATGTGTTTTACTGGTACTCCCAGCTGATGATATTGCCCTAGACTTGCTTTACAGCCGTTCCTGCCGTAGAAAGTGAGGGTAGCATACATGTGTTCTTTATTTGTGACATACTCAGTGAATTGCTTGTAGGTGATGAGACCAGCATACACATTTGTCATGTAAGGGACCTTGTGTGCAGCTATGTGCCCTACACAGTCCTGCACTCTTGTGCTGATATTCTGTGACCCATGACATGGATACACACATCACAATTATTTTGCGTACTTGATGGATCACAATACACGTAGACATGCTGATTGTGTAGTAGGTGTTTATTTACAAGTGTTGTAGTGCAATATTTATAATGTCCAGGTCAGTAATCCCATTTGTGAAATCCATACAATTGTGACACAACACAACTCCAGGGTTGAGGCACATGTCATGGGACCTGCTTGGTAGAAGTGTTGTTAAGTGCGGAGGAACAATAATTGAATATTGGTAAGTGAGAGAAAATGACAGTCCATAGCAGGCAGGTCAACAGTATGCGGGGGAAGAGTGCACATATCCAACTGTGCTCACACTGGCATAATCTCAAACAGAGGACAAAGAACACTGCCCACGTGGCATGGGCTGGTGCTGCCAGGAACTCTTATGAGTGAAGCTGATCTGTTCCACATCTTCATCCTCCGATGGGTGTGGTGTCTCCTCTGCCCTTGATAGTGGTGGTGGGGTGGTAGAGGTGGTCCCACACACTTCAGTGGTTGAAGATGTGGAATCCCAATTCCCGGTAGCTGCCATTTGTGGAACAATGTATGGCATCTCTGCAGCAAGGAGGAGCTGCTGATTTTTCAGGATAGCAGCAACATCCCGGTGGTAGGCAGCCATATCTGCTCTGAGGGAGGCCACTTCCCACTGCATGGAGTCCAGCTTCTTCTCAATCACGCTGCTGCCAGTTTGGGAGGGCAGCTGTTGTGGCCTCTCCCTCATGGCTGCAGCTCTGTCCCTCAGACACTGCTGGACTCCATGCAGTTTGGCAGCTGCATGCTTATTGGCTGTCACAAGGCATGTGTGCATTCCTTCTAGGCTGGCAGCCACAGTCTCCATCCCCACCCACACCTGCTTGGCTAGGTCCCGCTGGACTCCTACCACTGTCCTCTCAAAGCTTGTCCCTGGGTCCTCGGAGTCCTCAGCTGTGTCAGTGCTGGCAGATTGTTCTATGGGGGTGTTGGGTGGGGCATCTGGGATGGCTGCTAGTTTATTTGTCCTCCTTGCAACTGGAGGTGGTGTCTAGAGGGATTCCAGGACTTCTTGGAGGGTCTCTTGGCTGATGGTTGCTGGCTGGTCATCCAGGTCATCCGGGAACTCCAGAACAGGCAGATCAGCAGGAGAGCCATCACCCTTTGCAATGAGATGGTGTAATATCAATCTTCCAATGTTGTGGCAGTTAACATGTCATGTAACTGACTTATTATAGGAGGCTCATTGTCAACTTACTTCCCAAACATCGTTCCTGTACATCATGGTTGCAGTCTATCAGGCCTTTGCCCCACCTGAGTATCACATGAGAGGAAGCTCAGGTGGTGCAATTGGCTGCGTCATATTTACAAGGTGTGATGTATATCCTTTTGGTGGCTTGACACCATCTTGGTATTGTGGACCCTTCCTATGTATCCATTTGCATGGTAGGGCTTTGCAATGGGTGTTGCAGTGGTCAAGCCACAGCAACACACATTGCAATATTCCTCTCCCAGTTTTACATGTTTCACATATTCACATACACCAGAGTGGTACCGAAAGCTTACACCACCCCAGGGCATTACCAAGGCACTATGTTGTTGTTTCCTTTGATTGTTCCTCATGTTGATGTATGTGTATGTGTGCTAAATTACACAGCATATATGGACCTAGCAGATTTCCATTTCAGTTTCTGTCTGTGCTGGAAGGTGTTCCTTCCTACACAACTATGATCTCCCCCTCATTGCAGCCATCCTTGTACTATGGTACAGCATTGTAGCAGTGCACCTAATTTGACACAGGCACAGAGGTGGACCCGAGGATGGCCAACATGGGTATCATTTGTTGATGTCTATATAATTTTCTACATGGCAGTGCCTGATGAAAAAAAAATGAATGGACATAGCCAGTTGACTAAAGTTGAACTTAGGTCAGGGTCTTGAGCAAGTTTGATGGTGATTTTGCAAGTAGTTATACTGGTACATGCATGGACTCTCATTAAAAGTCTGGCAGTCCTATGAACACCTGACTGCCATTGTCAATATGGCCACCTCCAACAGCACAAATGGTAGTGGCACATGTTGACCATGGGGAATGCCAGATGGGTCAATTGCCTGGCACTGGCTGGTTGGCGGAAGCTTACAGACTGGCAATGCCACCTGTCTTGTGACACCAGACCAGTATTACGATGAGCGCTACCCTCTAGGTATGTTCCCGCTTTTCCGCCAGCCTTTGCATGGTGGTGAAAACCACATGCAATGATTGGTGGTGATGTGGTGTGTGTGCCCCTGGGTGCCCTTGCACAGCCCATGCACCTTGCATGGGCAGTGCAGGGGGCCCCATGCCCAGGCCCTTTGTGCTTACTAATGCCTGACTTGCAGAGCTAAGAGCAGCGTGTCCTGTCACACCCAATGCACCCCAAGACTGGTGCTGTCTCTATTTGATCCATCAACAATGTAGTGGTAAGTGCCCCACAGAGCAGCCATGAGCAGACAGATTTCTACCCACCATTCCAGTGTGTAACTCATATTGCCAACCGCAAAGGGTACACTGCACTAGCAGTCTTACCAACACCAGACTTGCCCATACACTATCCCCAGCCCGGCAATGTGAAATTGTACACCATTATGTTTAAAGACATAGACCATGTGTTGAGTTTGTGTGGTTATTTCCCCATTCCTATGTGTCTCACATGGTTGTGTCAGAGTAGTTGTGGGCTCAGCCTGTATTTGTTGTGACCTACAGATTGCAGTCTGTAGTACATATTTTCTCTAGTGGCACAGTTCTGATCAATGTCAAAATGTGTGGCTCCACACTACACCAGTTTAGTTACACTGGGTAGTGGCATGTTTCCCCAGTGGCTGCCCAGATTACCTTTCCCTGCACCCAGAGAGGCATCCTTACTGCATGATGGAGTAGTGGCTGCCTTATGAGGATGTGTTATTTATGTGCAGGGTGGTGGTGCTTCGAAAAAGGTTGAAACGAATTGGATGCTGTAAGATGCAGCACACGTGTTTTGTAAATGGAACAAGGCAGTTGCAAGGTGTTTCTACAAGAGCACCACCATGACGTGACCCCAGGAATGGTATTGACTGACTTCCTAGTCTCTAATGTCTTGGTTGTGTTGATAGGGCTTGTTTGACTATATGCAAGGGATGTTGTGATTACACAACCAGAGGTTCAGTAATTACACATGCCTTCCATCCTATGTGCTGCATATGTACATTTAGGTATGTAGCCCTGGTGATTGACATATGCCCAGGTTGTGTATGTGTTGTGGTGCATGGCACTACCAAGGCATATGTACATGTTTTGCTTATGTTTGAATGGTGCAACTTGATTCATGTGCAATGTGTCCCTCTGCGCTCCTTTGACATACATTGTGTGTGTCCTATGTGCCTCCTTCTTCTTGCACCTGACAATTTTTCATTAATTTCCCCCATGCAACTTACCCTGCATTTGTGGTGTTTCCTGGTACTCTACGCTGACCTGCGATTACAGTGACCAGTTCCTCTGGGATGACCGCTGCAACCATCTCCTCCATCTCGTACAGGTCATCCTGTGGTGCTGGACTTCCACCTCCAGTTTGCAGTGCTACCTTCCTGTTCGTTGCCATTTTCTCCTTTGTCCTTCTCATACAATCATGCAGGCATTTCGTCCACTCGGTTACGGTTCTCCTCACCTTTGCCACACTGTTAATCTTGTCAACTATCTGCTGCCACATTGCCTCTCTCCTGCCAATTGGCAATTTGGAGGTGCTGAAGAGTTGATGTTGGTGCTCCATCACGTCTCTCACAAGTATTTCATGCGCCTCCACACTAAAACGACACTTGCGCTTTTTCTTCTCCCTCCCCTGGAATTGTGTGTGCACTCCTGGCTGGTTCCTGGTCGACTTGGGTCACCCTGGGGTTTCTCCTGGCTTTCTGGGTCCATTTTGCCTCTCTTTTGCAATTTATCTACATTAGCGTCTGAAGTTGAAAAATGGTGCATATCCATTTTGCGGCATATTTACCTGCCGTAAAACAGGTTAGAGTCATTTTTGTGGCGTTAACGTCAGTTTGCCTTATGACAAGGCACAATGGTTAACGTCAGCATTTTTTACTCTAACCTGTTTTTAGTGCCTGTCATGCGTCATAGTATAAGCATAAAGTATAAATCTGGGCCTAAATGTTTTCTAGCGCACAGAAACTAAAGTGCCAATCTGGTCATCTGGTCACCCTCGATCGGGCCGAGTCAAAATTTGAGGCCGAACACTATGGAGCCCTGCTTGGCTACAGCAAGCGGGAGGCCTCAGTCAAAAGTTTACCTTTGGACTTGGGGGAATATTTATGGGCCCCTAGCATCACCGGAGTGTCACTTTGCGTGATGCTCCGGTGGCGCAATGCCCTGGGCGTATTTGCAAGGTTGCTTTAAGACACTTTTTGCGGCTTAACCCCACCTTGCAGATACAACCCCTTCACATGCAGCCCTTTGCATGTAAGGGACGTGGAATGTGTATTGCTGTGGACGTGCCACAGCAACACCTATTGCATTTTGACACCATCTCAGATTTAGGAGTTTGCCTAAATCTGAGACAGTGCCAAAATGTAATGCCATCCCAGGGGTGGCGTTAGCAAGGCGAAACAAAGAGGAATACTTTTGTTCCTCCTATTTTTTTTGCTTTTTCTATATGTGCTGCATACTGCAGCACACATAGAAAGAGCAAAATGCCAGACATGATTGTTTATGTGAGGGAAGGTGTCCCTTCCTGCACATAAACAATCATTTCAAAATGACGCTTTGGCACTTCTGTGTGTTCTGCATTCTGCAGCACACACAGAAGTGCCAAATCATCATTAAGTGATTGTCTATGTTCAGGAAGGGACACCTTCCCACTCATAAACAATCAAACCCCTCAACGCAGACATCCTTGCACGATGGTGCAAGGATACCTGCGTTGGCATTAGGTAGCTCAATTTAGCGCTAGCGCAGGTGACAACACAGGGGCATGCCGTTTTCAAATAAATATGGCTCAACCCTGCATTGTGAAAATGATTTAGCGTGACGCTGCCAATTTTGGTGCAGTGTCGTGCTCTGTTATTTTCCTTTAAATATGGGCCTTAACCTTTTTCTTGAAGATTTTCTTCAGTTGGTCGAAGACACCATTCCGATCTGACCTCCCTGGAGCCCTCTTCAGATAGCGTTGCAGAAGACCTCGATGAAGAATTCTACCTTTGTACTTTTCAGGACAGAAATCTTAGTCTGGGCCAAAGTTGAATTTGGATCCGATGTCCCTGGAGCGCTCCTCGGATATGCTGCGCTGGAAGTCCCGGTCAACTTTTTACGTTTGGTCTTTGTCACTTTTTGGGAGATTTTTCCTTCCGACAGCGGTCGACCCTCCACAGCAAGCTGATTTTGATGCAAGGTCGTTGGATTATCTTTCCTGGAGCTCCGGTGAAATCCTGGAAGTCTGGGGCTCCTGAGCTTTTTAGCCGGAAGAACCTGCAAGTCAGACCAGGTCCCGGTTCAGGGCAGCTGACTTGACTCAGCATGGCGGGTCAGTCCTATTATGGAGATCTTTTTCAAAAGTTCTCCAAACTTCTCCAAACCTCTGGATCTTGTTCCAGAAGGTCCTTGCATGTCTTTTAGGAGTCCACAGCCCACCCCAAGGTTTCAGAAGCTCTGAGTTGCTCCTTGAGGCCTAGGACGCCAACTCCCAGAATGCACCTAGCTCAAACTCCAAAATGACCACTGGACAGTGGTCAGCTGGTCAGTTCCTTCAGGAGTTGATGTAGGGGACTCTGGTTAGCTATTTTTCACCTGTAGCAAGCAGGGAGTCTCTTGAACCAGTTGAAGCGAGGCAAAGTCCTTTGTGTGGTGAAGCCCAAGTGTGCACCTGGTGAAGTCCTTCAGAGTGCAGTGTCCAGGTGCAGGTCACGGGTCCTACAGGGCAGTCCTTCTTCTTCTGATGTTGTTCCTTCTAGGGATCTGAGGAGTGTTTGAAGCTCTGCCAATTTTATCCTTGCTCCTGGGGTGAAAAGCAGGAGGGGGCATCTGTCCAATCCCAGGTAGGCCACCACCCTCTTGGATGGCCACTTCCTGGGAAATGTGGCAAAAATCAAACCCAGGGAGCAACATTCCTAAAAGTCCAAAATGGCAGAAGGTGATTTTTGGAGGCTAGGTCTTGCTGAGTCCACCCACTAGTGTGGTTAAAATCCTTCACACACCTGTCTCTTGCCCTCTCCTAATCCATTCAAGAGGGCACCTGGTTGTCTGTGTTTGCAGGAAATGAGGGAGGTCCTGAACTGCTTCAAATGTCCTTCCGTCTTCTGAAGTCCAGTTGGCTGCTTTCCCCCATCCTGTATTCCCCATCTGCTGAGGCAGATCTCCTTTCCCAGGCGCATTCTTTTTCCTCAGTCCAGGCCACTTCACACCTCATCAAGGCAGCCTGGCAAGGCTGCCAGAAACTGTTCAATCATAGAAGGGCACACCAGAGCTGAAGATGGCAACTTTCAGGTAGAGTTCCAAAACCCTTTACCTGAATTAGTTATATTAATTTCAACTCTGGCAAGTTGTTGGATTTATTATAACAATATGTTTGATACCAAACTTAACCTATCTAGCTCCTTTTGGGACGGTATTATTTACAATTAAGTCTCCCCATTTTAGCCCATGGAGCCCATTCACAATAGTGAGGGAAAAATCAAATTTGGCTATTTTTCCTCACCAGTGTTTAGAAAACACTTATTATATGGCCCTTGCTTATAGTTACCTAGCACCCAGCCGTAGGGGCACTTAGGGCACACCTTTGAGGTGACATATGTAAAAATAAGGTAGATTAAGACTTTGGATGTACTTTTAATTCCAAAGTCGAATTTGCATTTAACGTTTTTATAGAGCAAGAGATTTCTTCATGTATATATATATATATACACACACTATATGTGTATTTATATGTGTGTGTGTGTGTATAGATAGATAAAACTGTCTCTGTCTCAATATATATATATATATATATATATAAGTAAGTATATATATATATATATATATATATATATATATAGCCTAGGTAGTTATGGTTAGGACCTAGTTTCTATATAAAAAGCGTTTTTTTACTTGCCTATATCTTTGGCGTCGCTCGATGACTCTTCATGAAACTTTCCAAAAGAATTTGCCAGTCCCGTCAGCTGCTGCCTGAAACTTTCAGGGTGATCTGTCTGGGGAAGAGGGGGCGAGAAAAATGGGGGGTCCCCAAAAGGGGTATGTAGGATTCACAACCCCTAACAATCTTGTGCTAAGATCTCATTGGCTGATAACACTTCAACAATAGAAGCTGTTGAAATGTTGTCAGCCATCTTTGGACAAAAGGGGTTATGAACACCCTGACCCCTTAGCTCAGGTGGTGGGGTCCTAAAGGGACCCCCCAGGTCTAAAAATATATATTTTTTAAATTTTACGAGCAGAGATGCAGTGGATTCGCAAATCTGACAAATAAAAAAGAATTAAGCAGGGTCTCCGGGGCTTACCAGGCCTAATGCCCCCAGGTACTTTTTAAGAAAAAAAAGAGGGATAGGGCCTCCTGGCCCCCTCCCGATGCCCCGTGGACCACCACCTCCCCAGGGCTTATTGTTTTCTATGCTGGGGACCTGTGGCCCCTTGCTGTCTAGAGACCTCCACCTCCCAGGGCACACATGCGGGGGACAGAGAAGAAATGCTTCAGCAAGTACAGAGCTGCTGTCAAAGCAGCACTGTGTTTGCTGACTCAATGGCTCTGCAGGGGAAGCCTTAAGTCTACCCCTGCAGTGTTAGGTAGCCCGTAAAGAGGGCATTTTATCAAAAACGTAAAAAAATAAACTTTAAAAAAAATAATAAGAGAAAAAATACCATGGACTTCGGGGGAGCTGTTAAGAGCTTTCCTGCTGTCCAAGGTGGCCCGTACAGGGCAGTCTAGTGAATTTTATTTTTAAATAAATGAGGATGACCACGGGGAAGCCCTTCAGGGCTCCCCCAAGGTCCCAGATAGCCCACAAGGGGCTAACAAAAAAAACAAAAAAAAAAAAAAAACATATCTTAGTGTGAAGGTCGCAGACCTTCACACAAGCTTTAGGGGTTCGAGTCAGCTTAACTAATTTCCACTTTTTTGAAATTAAAAAAAAATTTATTTTAATAAAATTATATTTTTGATTTTAAGTTGGAAATAAATAACTCTTTCTTAGTATTTCAGACATCAAAGACTAAAAAACTCTATATCTCTCCCTTTCCCTTTTTTTGCTCTCTCTGTCTCTATTTCAATGAATTTTCCCACTCAACCAGTTACAAACCCGCTCACAGTCCCCTCACACACCCATGCACAGACCCACTCAGACACTCACGCACCCACTCACAGACCCAGTCAGAGCCTCATGCACTCACTCACAGCCCCAGTCGGACCCTCACGCACCCACTCAGACAGTTACACACCCACTCACACACCCACTCAGACCATTACACACTCACAGATCCACTGACCCCCCTGATGCACCCCCTCACAGACCAGCACACCCAGTAAAACACTGATGTTCACACTCTCACACTCAGACAATCTGACAACCACTCTCACCACCAGATAACCTTCTCACACCTATTCTCTCATCCAGAGAAGCCATGGCCAACTCTCGCCTTGCAGGGACAAAGCATTGTGCACATCGTGGTTTTGGGTTAGGAGGTGTTAGCCACAGGATCTGGCTGCATGCCAGGTCTTGTGGGAGACCTCTCTTGCAAATGGTTAAAGGCTGTGCACAGTTAGATGCATTTAGGGGGTTGGCCTCAGGGCCTGGCTGCTGTCCAAGCCCTGTGGCCAACCACCACCACCCATGGCCAAAGGTCATGCACGGCGGTGGTTGGTTTAACATATATTAATTGAAATTACTGCATTTAAAAAAAAACATAGCAATTCACTGAAAAAAAACAAAGGTTACAGGGACGTTATGGTTAGGAAATAGACCAAAAAAAATCGTAGAAATTAACTTTAAAAAAACAAAGGTTACAGGGAGGTTATGGTCAGGCTCAGATTTCAACCATGCCAAGCAATCAAGGCATAGAAATTCACCAGTTATAGTTACCACAAGTAACTATAACTCTATAACTCGTAATATATATGTATATGTGTGGATAGATAGATAGATAGATTATATTCATGCTGAAGAAAGAGATCCAGCTTTTGTCTATTGTCAGTTTTGACGTGCCATAAAGTAATGCAGAGGGTTAATATGCCTGTTGCAAAGAACAAATCTATTTTATTTGGATAGCTGAGTGGACTGGTAAAGCTAGCCTTTACCAGCACTTTAAAAACAAATGAAATGTATGTGATAGAGAGGCTATGGAGAGATGAGGAGAACTTTTTTCCTGGTGGTAGTGAGGGAATCCATGGAAGAGGTCATGGGTGCCACCAGTACTAAAGGCTGTGATGGTGTTTTTTTTGCAAGGTGAAGTAATACTGTGTCTTTTTTCTGTCTTTTTTAGTGTATTTGGAGAACCTGCTGATTTAGGGAAGAAGACAAGGTAAAGTGACTGTTGTTATTAATGTTGCACACATCACTCACCTGCACACCCACCAACTGTTCTAGAAGAGAATGCCTGCCTTCTATGTAGGACAGTGTTTCAGAGGGGACATTTTAGCCAGTAGCAGAGATAGGTGGTCATTCTGACCTCGGCGGTAAAAGGCACCTACCGCCGGTCAGAAATCCTCCATAATTCCGCCGCGGTCGCGGTAACCCGCCACGGTCATTCTGACCCGCAGCAGTCAAACCTCCGAAAATCCGACAGCCACAACAGACCGCCAGACCAGCGTCGGCGGAAAAGTGGAGGTGACCAAACCTCCACCGTCACGCCAACAGAAATACGCCCATGCCATTACGACCCACGAATCCACGCGGCGGTCTTTCAAACGCGGTTTTCCATTGGCGGTACACACCGCCGCGGTCAGAATACACACAAACGAGCAAAACTCAGCCACATTGGACGATTTGAATTCCACACACCTGATACACATACACACACCACTCCCACACACACAATACAATATAAAACACACACCCACATCACCCACAAACCCCTACGACCAAAATCCGAAAAGAAGCACTGAGAGACACATCAGCGATCACAGAATACCATCACACAGAGGCACACTACACCATCACCCACACAATATCCACACACAAAACAACACACACCACCACACTCAACACACTTAACTACACATACTCCACCCCACACATCATACACACCACTCCATGGCACCCCAAAGACACCCCCGCTTCTCAGACGAAGAACTCAGGGTCATGGTGGAGGAAATAGTTCGGGTAGAGCCCCAGCTCTTCGGCACACAGGTCCAATACACCAGCATTGCCCGGAGGACGGAGCTATGGCAGAGGATTGTCGACAGGGTCAACGCTGTGGGACAGCACCCCAGAAATCGGGAAGACATCAGGAAGCGATGGAACGACCTACGGGGGAAGGTGCGTTCCATGGTATCCAGGCACAACATCGCCGTGCAGAAGACTGGCGGAGGACCCCCACCTCAACCCCCACAATTTACAACATGGGAGGAGGAAGTCTTGAACATCCTGCATCCTGACGGCCTCGCAGGAGTCGGCGGAGGAATGGATTCTGGTAAGTTGAAGCTTCAATACTGCTTCCCCCCCACCTGCATGCCAAATCATACCCCAACCCTCACCCCCACCCTCACCCCCACCACCATCCTCACCCCCACCCCCAGCACACCTATTCCCTGCCAATGTCTCACCATCACAACCCACACATTCCAAAACCTAGGCCTGCATGCGTCCACTAAGCATGGACACCCATCACCAAAGCATGCCCAATGCATATACACATCCCCCCCACAAGCCACCCTCACCAAAGCCCCCACACACGAATGCCAGCACTTGGGGACACGGGAACCCACAGATACACCCATATGGCACACATTGAAACTATAACCATACCTCTATACCCCTGCAGGACCCGACCGCCAACACACCGCCACGGAGGGCCCAGAATTCTCCACACCCCCCACCCAAGAGGCCGTCAGCGATGACAGCAGCTCTGTCGACCTGGACACTGATGACCAGCCCGGACCATCGGGGACCTCTGGACAGTCGGTTCCCCTCACACAGGCACAGGCCACTACAGACCCAAACCCCTCTGGGAACACCAGCACAGCTCCCACCCAGCGGGCCCATGCCTCTGTCTCCAGGGCGCGTCAATCTGCGGTGTGTCTACCACTACAGGGCACCCAGGATAACCCACCATCCCAACAACAACAGGGACCTGGGGGCAGTGGTAGTGGGCACACCGGCCAGGGGGCAGAGGCCCAGGGAAACAGGGCAACTCGGAGGGCAGCTGTGCGACAGGGGGGGGACGGGCCCAGGGAACCCACTCTCCACAAGGCCCTCACCACCATCATGGGAGCATACAACCGCTCCCAGGAGACGATGGCGACGGTACTGGCCCGGTTCCAGGAGATCCAGGTACTGCAGGAGGAACACTATCGGGGGTACAGGGAGGACATCAGAGCCCTCACCTCCACCCTGGTTACCATGGTAGGGCTGCTGCAGGACCTCATCAACACCAGGATGGACACTCAACAACAACAAAGGGCCCCTGCCACTAGCCTGGACCAAGAACAGCCAACCACCTCCGCCGGCGCTAGTGGACAGGAGGCCCCCGCACAACAGCAGCCCACCAGACCCCCACCTCCTGCAGGAGAAGAGCCACCCCGCAAGAGGGCCCTGAGATCTCGCAAGAAGACAGAGTAGGATGTCAAGACCCCCGCCAGCAAAGGATACCACCTGATGTCATCCCACTGTCCCACATTGTCACCCTGTCCATCCTTGAACTGCCCATGCTCCATCTCTCCACAGGCCTATGGACAATGCACCTGTGTGACTGTTACTCTGGACTCTGCCATGGACATTCCTTCACCATAGCCCCCACCCACTTGAAACCACCCATCCCATTTTGAGCACTGAAATAAACACCTATTTTGCACAAAACTATCTGGAGTCTGGCTGTGATTTCAAAATATTGTAATTGACATGACAGTGCAAATATGTCCTTGTACATAGTGAAGTCAACAAACAGCTGCCACAAAGCTGTAGTCCATGGGGAAACAAAGCACAGGACTCGTAGTGGGGACCCCAGATCTGAAATAGGGAGGGAAAAGCCACAACTCAGTCATCATACACTGGGGCAAATAGACAGGCAGCAGAGATGCAGGAGAGTAGTTCACATTTACTAAATTATGTTTGAATTGTTACCTGTGTCCTATTGGAAGTACTGTTCAATGATTCTGTCCCTGTTGTCTGTTTCAGCCCCGTCGTCTTCCTCCTCGTCACTCTCCACAGGTTCCACAGCTGCCACAACACCACCGTCTCGACCATCCTCCTGCAGGAAAGGCACCTGGCGGCGCAAAGCCAGGTTGTGAAGCATGCAGCAGGCCACGATGATGTGACACACCTTCTTAGGTGAGTACATTAGGGATCCACCTGTCATATGCAGGCACCGAAACCTGGCCTTTAGGAGGCCGAAGGTGCGTTCGATCACCCTCCTAGTACGCCCATGGGCCTCATTGTACCGTTCCTCTGCCCTGGTCCGGGGATTCCTTACTGGGGTCAGTAGCCACGACAGGTTGGGGTACCCAGAGTCCCCCAATAGCCATACACGGTGTCTCTCTAGCTGTTCCATCACGTAAGGGATGCTGCTATTCCTTAGGATGTAGGCGTCATGCACTGACCCAGGGAATTTGGCATTTACATGCGAGATGTACTGGTCAGCCAAACACACCACCTGGATGTTCATGGAATGGTAACTTTTTCTGTTCCTGTACACCTGCTCCCTGTCTCTTGGGGGAACCAAAGCCACATGGGTCCCATCAATGGCACCAATGACGTTGGGAATATGTCCAAGGGCGTAGAAATCACCCTTCACTGTAGCCAATTCGCCCACCTCAGGGAAAATGATGTAGCTCCTCTCGTATTTCATCAGGGCAGACAACACTCTGGATAACACCTTCGAAAACATGGGCTGAGACATCCCAGAAGCAATTCCCACTGTTGTCTGAAATGACCCACTTGCCAAGAAATGAAGTACTGACAGGACCTGCACCAGAGGGGGAATCCCTGTGGGTTGGCGGATGGGGGACATCAGGTCGGGCTCCAGCTGGGCACACAGTTCTTGTATAGTGGCACGGTCAAGCCGGTAGGTCAGGATAATGTGGCGTGCTTCCATTGTCGACAGGTCCACCAGCGGCCTGTACACGGGAGGATTCATCCGTCTCCTCGCCAAACCCAGCGGACGGTGCCTAGGAAGGACAACATGGAGCACACAGTCAAGCAACCCACAGGTACGTACTCACAGCTAGCACAGTAAACGATTCTCTATGCAGTGAATGGCGTGTCTGAGTGGCTATGCAAGGCCTAGGCCTGTGTGACGCAGTTGAAATTGAGCCATGTGGACCCTCGAAATGGCGGCTGCCTGACCTGTGAAGTGTGACAATGGGATGTGAGGTCAATGCGCTGGCGTGGCACACCGCGGCGGTCGGCGGTCGAAGACCGCGGCGCGAAGCCGCATTGGTTAACATTGAAGCCTATGGGTTTCAGGAGCCAATGGCGAAGGGCGCCGGCGGTGGTGGTACGCACCGCCGCGGACGTGACCGCCATTTTCTATCTACTTATTCACTTGCGACTTGAACTTTCACAGGAGAGGACCTATACTGCAAGTGTTGCTGTGACCTCGGTCTGGAAGGGACAATGGCTGCTGCGCCTGGGGAAAGGGCCCCTGCCTTCACTGGAGAAGAGTTGGAGAAACTTGTGGATGGGGTCCTCCCCCAGTATGCGCTACTCTACGGTCCTCCAGACCAACAAGTGAGTTTAATTCAATATGGATTTGGGGCCACTGGCTGGCTTGGGGGCCTGGCGGGGGGCCTGGCGGGGATGGGGGGCATGTTGGGCCTGGCGGGGATGGGGGGCATGTTGGGCCTGGCGGGGATGGGGGGCATGTTGGGCCTGGCGGGGGGCCTGGCGGGGGGCATGGCGGGGATGGGGGGCATGTTGGGCCTGGCGGGGGGCCTGGCGGGGGGCCTGGCGGGGATGGGGGGCATGTTGGGCCTGGCGGGGGGCCTGGCGGGGATGGGGGGCATGTTGGGCCTGGCGGGGGGCCTGGCGGGGATGGGGGGCATGTTGGGCCTGGCGGGGGGCCTGGAGGGGGGCCTGGCGGGGATGGGGGGCGTTGGGCCACTGGCAACGAAAATGCAGACAAACTTGAACGTGGTATTTCTCCCTCCCTGTACGTGTCACATAGGTCCGCGCCCATGAGAAGATCGGGATTTGGCGTGCCATCGCCAAGGAAGTCCGGACCCTGGGGGTCCACCATCGACGGGGCACCCACTGCCGCAAGAGGTGGGAGGACATCCGCCGCGGGACCAAGAAGACCGCCGAGTCTCTGCTGGGGATGGCCTCCCAACGTAGGCGGGGTGCCTGCCGTCAACTGACCCCCCTGATGTTCCGGATCCTGGCGGTGGCCTACCCTGATTTGGATGGGCGCGTGAGGGCAGCCCAGCAGACACAAGGGGGTGAGTACAAGCATTATCTACTCTGTTGTCGCGCAGTGGAGGTGTCTGGGTGGGGGAGGAGGGCTGTGGGTCCCCCTAGGCCAGGGCGATATCTGTAGGCTGGGCACCCCCGTAAGCCCCTGTGTCCCCAGCCACCACCCTCAGTAGTGTGTCAGTACAGCCATCCCTGGGCCGTGTCATCCATGGGTGCAGTTGTCAACTCTAGGCGTGTAGGGCATGTTCCACGGAATGCGTAGCGGACCCCAAGTGCGCAACTTAGTGCAGGGGGCATCTGTGTCTGTCATGTCCGCTAACTGTACCGGTGATCCATGTACTCAAAATCTCTTTATTTCTCTCTCCCCCCCCCTTTTTGTTTGTCTTTCTGTGCTTGTGTGCATCAGCATCATCAGGCGGAGGAGAAGTGGCATCGGGGCAGGAGGGAGCTGCATCTCACATGGCCCAGGAGGGCCATGCCACAGAGTCTGACTGGACCAGTGAGACGGAGGGCGAGGGGAGCTCCACAAGAGGGACGACTGGACCCTGCAGCGACACGGACACGTCCTCGGAAGGGAGCTCCCTTGCGGGGGTGGCACCATCCGTGCCCCCCGCCATTACAGGTACAGCCGCCACCCAGCGCACCATCTCCGCCCTCCCAGCAGCCCCTCAGCGTTCGCCCCGTGCCCGCTCTGCCAGGAAGCCGGGCATCTCCTTCGCCCCAGGCACCTCAGGCCCTGCCCCTGTTACCCCCGCTGCCCTCAGTGAGGAGGTCATTGACCTCCTCCGAACGCTCATTGTTGGGCAGACTACCCTTTTGAATGCCATCCAGGGGGTGGAGAGGGAGGTTCATCGCAGCAATGCGTACCTGGAGGGCATTCATTCGGGACAGGCTGCCCATCAGCGATCGTTCCAGGCTCTGGCCTCAGCACTGACGGCAGCCATTGTCCCTGTCTCCTGCCTCCCTCTACTAACTCCCTCCTCCCAGTCTCCTGTTCCTCTGCCTGTCCCACCCACACCATCAGACCAGCCTGCACACACCTCAACACCCAAGAGCAGCTCATCCAAACACAAGCACCACAGATCACGCAGACATTCACACAAGCAACATTCCGATGCAGACATGCCAACAGTCACTACCACCTCTGTGACCCCCACCTCCTCGTCTCCCTCCTCCCTCCCTGTGACGTCTACACTCACACCTTCATTCACCTCACCATCAGCCAGTGTTTCCATCACCAGCACACCCTCCAGTCCAGTCCGCACACGTGCAGTCACCACCCCCACTGCCATTTACACGTCCCCTGTGTCCTCTCCCACTGTGTCTGTCACCCCCTCTTCCACACCACACACACGCAGCCACCCACCCACCCAACAGCCATCCACCTCACGACAGCCTCCTGCTCCTGCACCTGCACCCAAAGACAGCAAACTTGTCTCGCCTACAACCACATCCTCTCCCTCCACTCCCATACCCACTGTACCTACCACTATCCATTGTCCCAGGAAAATCTATCTCTCTACTGCTACCTTCTTTCCTGACCCTGAGCCCCCCCCTCCTTCTCGTCGGGGTAAGAAGAGCACCTCAGCCACCACCAGCCCTGCAGCCCCCTTGACAAGGGTGCAGGGGTATTGGAGCCCACCAGCCCGCAGGTCTGGATCTTCGCCCAGCAGCAAGGGGACAGCCAGCTCACCCCCTTGGAAGAGGAGCAGAAGGCGGAAGGGCCGCCGCCGGAGCCCGGGTTCTATATCCCCCCAGGACACTAGCTAGCCACCGTCAACAGCCACAGCTCCAAAGGGAGGAAAGGGCCACAGACTCCCGACTAAGGAGGGCAAGGGCAGCAAGGCGGAGAAGTCAGGCAGCAGGCCTGCTGCCCATGGAGGACCCGTCACAGCTGCCCAGGAGGAGCCCGCAACCCCCATAGCCGCTGCCCAGGGAGGAACCGGCACAGCTGCCCCGGGAGAGCCCACCACCCCCATAGCCGCTGCCCAGGGAGGACCCAGCCCAGCTGCCCAGGAGGGCCCCACCACCCACAGACCAGGTGGGCATTGAAGGAGCACCATCCCCGCTGCCCAGGAGGGCACCACCAGGCAATGAGCAGTTGGCCATAGAATGGCTGCCGTCTCCAGCACCGCTCCGCTGGGGACCGCCGTCTCAAGAACCGCTGAACTGGGCCCTTCAAGGCAAGGACCGCTGAACTGGGCCCTTCAAGGCAAGAACCGCTGAACTGGGCCCCGCCGTCTCCAGCACCGCTCCGCTCGGGACCGCCGTCTCAAGAACCGCTGAACTGGGCCCTTCAAGGCAAGAACCGCTGAACTGGGCCCTTCAAGGCAAGAACCGCTGAACTGGGCCCTTCAAGGCAAGGACCGCTGAACTGGGCCCTTCAAGGCAAGAACCGCTGAACTGGGCCCTTCAAGGCAAGAACCGCTGAACTGGGCCCTTCAAGGCAAGAACCGCTGAACTGGGCCCTTCAAGGCAAGAACCGCTGAACTGGGCCCTTCAAGGCAAGGACCGCTGAACTGGGCCCTTCAAGGCAAGAACCGCTGAACTGGACCCCGCCGTCTCCAGCACCGCTCCGCTGGGGACCGCCGTCTCAAGAACCGCTGAACTGGGCCCTTCAAGGCAAGAACCGCTGAACTGGGCCCTTCAAGGCAAGAACCGCTGAACTGGGCCCTTCAAGGCAAGGACCGCTGAACTGGGCCCTTCAAGGCAAGAACCGCTGAACTGGGCCCTTCAAGGCAAGAACCGCTGAACTGGGCCCTTCAAGGCAAGAACCGCTGAACTGGGCCCTTCAAGGCAAGAACCGCTGAACTGGGCCCTTCAAGGCAAGGACCGCTGAACTGGGCCCGCCGTCTCCAGCACCGCTCCGCTGGGGACCGCCGTCTCAAGAACCGCTGAACTGGGCCCTTCAAGGCAAGAACCGCTGAACTGGGCCCTTCAAGGCAAGAACCGCTGAACTGGGCCCTTCAAGGCAAGGACCGCTGAACTGGGCCCTTCAAGGCAAGAACCGCTGAACTGGGCCCTTCAAGGCAAGAACCGCTGAACTGGGCCCTTCAAGGCAAGGACCGCTGAACTGGGCCCCGCCGTCTCCAGCACCGCTCCGCTGGGGACCGCCGTCTCAAGAACCACTGAACTGGGCCCTTCAAGGCAAGAACCGCTGAACTGGGCCCTTCAAGGCAAGAATCGCTGAACTGGGCCCTTCAAGGCAAGGACCGCTGAACTGGGCCCTTCAAGGCAAGAACCGCTGAACTGGGCCCTTCAAGGCAAGAACCGCTGAACTGGGCCCTTCCAGCCAGGAACCGCTGGCCCTTTGGCAGATGTGGCAGGGCAGGATCTGTCTCGGGCAGGGCTGCAGGATGTCCTCTGGCCAACATGCCTCCTCCAGTGGCAGTGGAGTATGTTATGGACTGTATGGACTGTGGCTTTGCTCTCCCCAGGATGGCCCAGTGGGCAGGCCACCCACTGTATGGACTGTTTGGACTGTGGCTTTGCTCTCCCCAGGATGGCCCAGTGGGTAGGCCACCCACTGTATGGACTGTGGCTTTGCTCTCCCCAGGATGGCCCAGTGGGCAGGCCACCCACTGTATGGACTGTATGGACTGTGGCTTTGCTCTCCCCAGGATGGCCCAGTGGGCAGGCCACCCACTGTATGGACTGTTTGGACTGTGGCTTTGCTCTCCCCAGGATGGCCCAGTGGGCAGGCCACCCACTGTATGGACTGTATGGACTGTGGCTTTGCTCTCCCCAGGATGGCCCAGTGGGCAGGCCACCCACTGTATGGACTGTTTGGACTGTGGCTTTGCACTCCCCAGGATGGCCCAGTGGGCAGGCCACCCACTGTATGGACTGTTTGGACTGTGGCATTGCACTCCCAGGATGGCCCAGTGGTCATGGAGTCCCCTCGTGGATCTGGCGTCGTGTACTCAAGTGGCTGAGGTGCCCCCCCTTCCCTTCCCCCTGAGGTGCCTGTCCTTTTTTCTTTCTGATGCCCCTGCAGTGTTCTCTCCGTGGAGTTCTTGTCGTGGGACTGGGCCTTGCCCCTTTGCTCAGGACCCCTGTGGTCCACGGACAGTGGTTGGACTACATTTAGTAGCTGTATATATTTTGTACATAGTTTATTTATTTATTTGGATTACTGCTGTCCATTTTTCAATATATCTGCCCGTTTAAGATCTCTTCTTTTGGTCTTTGCATTATTTCGGGGGGGGGGTTTGTGGATTGTGACAGTAATCTGTGGGAATGCATTGATGTGTGTGTTGTAGTGGGTGTGGGTGGGTGGGTGTGTGCCGGTAATCTTTTCCCTCCCCTGTGTCGTAGGTGCAGTACTCACCGATGTCTTCCGCGCCGCCGGGCGTGCTCCTGGTACAGGAGCAGGTATAGGAGTGCGGGGATGACCTGCAACTCGGGTTCCATACTGCCGGAATCTCGCGTGGAGTATGTGGAGGTGAGCGTTTTCCCGTTCGTAGTCTGTTTCCGCCGTGTTTTTATCGGCGGTGCTCCCGCCCCAGAAAAGGTGGCGGATTGGTGGGTCGTGATAGGGTGGGCGGTACATTGTCTGCCGCCTGGCTGTTGGCGGGGACCGCCGCGCTGTTTGTTTGTTCCGCCGTGGCGGGCGGAGTGTTAATGCGGCGGGCTGTGTTGGCGGTTCCCGCCAGGGTCAGAATTGCATATTTTGGACCGCCGGCCTGTTGGCGGGTTGGCCGCCGCTTTATCACCGACCGCCAGGGTCAGAATGAGGGCCATAGTGTCTTGGTGGATGACTGCTGTTCAAGCCATAACTCGGTTTATGGAGGACAGCTTTGAGGCAGGATTCATAGACTTTATTAGACTTGTCAGCTCTTGGTGTGGTTTCCCCTGTCTTTTTGCTTCTGACCTCCTATTTTTGATCCTCTGCTGATTTTGGTTTTTGCTGGCTTTAGGACTCTGGGCACTCTGCTACTGCTGACCAGTGCTAGAGTGCAAGTGTTCTCTGTCTAAATTGTATTGGTGATTGGTTTATCCAAGACTGGTGTATCTGATTTACTAGTAAGTCCCTGGTATAATGCACCATGTGTCCCCAGGACCCATAAATCAGATGCTACTTGTGGGCATTCAGCACTGAATGTGGCGCCCACATGAGTAGCCCTGCAAAAAGTCTCAGGCCTGCCGTTGCATTGTCTGTCTGGGGAGTTGTAAACTGCCATGTCAACCTGGCCAGTGCTCCCACTTGCCAGGCCCAAATCATGCCTTTTAACACCTGTAAGTCCCCCCTAAGTTAGGCCCCAAGCAGCCACACGGCCAGAGTGCAGTGTATCTAAAAGGTAGGGCCTGTATTGGTGTGTTTACATGTCCTGATAGTGAAATACTGCTAATTTGGGTTTTCATTATTGCCAGGCCTATCTCCCCCATAGGGTAACATGAGGGTTACCTTGAAATATATTTTAGATGTAATTTCTCATTGGGAGCACTTAGAGATGTGGAGTTTGGGGTCTTTGAACTCACAACTTAAAAATGCATCTTTTGGTGAAGTTGGTTTTTGAATTGTAATTCTGAAAATTACACTTATAGAAAGTGGCCTTTTTCTTGCTTAACCATTCTGTGCCCCTGCCCAGTCTGCTGAATTTACATCTGGGACAGCATGACCCAGACAGGCTGCTTGTGCATTTACTCTAGACAGTCACACAAAGGGAGCTGAGGTGTGTATCCTGATGGTCCATCACCAGAATGATGGGCTAGAGTGGTGGGAGTAGATGACACTTGCATCTGAATATGGCTGTGCCTGTCCTCACACAAATCAATCTCTAACCCCTGGGAGTCTATCTGGGGCAAGGGCAGGGAAAGGCAAGGTCTTCTATGCTACAAAGACTTATCTTTCAAGTTTGCCTACTTAAAGACAGAAATGGGCATAAGCACTGGACCTCTGACACCACAGGGTTAGAAATGGAATGAGGACATTCTGCCAGAAAGAAGAGCTGGATGCTGTAGGAGGGACTACCACTCTGCCAATCGCTTTGTTGTGCTGGCTGGATGCTTGCTGCTTCTGTCCTTGGAGTGACAGTTCTGGACTTGGCTTCCTACATCCTGCTTTCCAAGGTTCGGCAAGTGCTTGAACTGAATTTGCCTCCTGCTAGGAAGCCACAGGGCCATCATAGGCTTCACCTGCCCGCTCCTGGGCTCTCTTGTTGAGAGTCCTGCCTTGCCAAGAGCTGCCAAATTCAATTCCTCTGCCCTTGGAAGTGAGTTCTGAGGCAACCAAGAAGGATCTAAGCACTTCGACTCCAGATTGACTTTGGAACCGGCACTGCGCTCTCCAACTCCACTGCGCCTCCTGCACTGGATTCCTGGTACCTGCTGAGTGCAATGACCTCGATCTGCAACACAGGCCCAATACTACTGCAGCATCTCCGATGTCCCACCACAGCGTGAGTCCTTAGTGCTGTGTCACCAATGTCTATGACACCTGACTCTGCTGCAGCAGCTGTGGCCCTGTTGTGTGATAGTGACACTGCAAAGTCGAGGCTTCCTATCGTGCCCGGCAGTATTAATCAACTCTACCTTGTTGTAAGGACTTGATGCCTCACCACAGATGCAACATCACTTCTCCTGCAACTAAAAGGAACCAACACCTCACCTCCCTGCCTAGCAGTAAGGAACTGACATCTCACCTTCCCGGTAGCAGTGAAGAACCGATGGCGCACTGGCTCCCGCAACACCTCACCTCCCCAACGATGTGCAACATCTTTGTTTCTTCATCAGTTTCCAAGTCCATACCCGTGGCTAGTGTGACTCCATGACTGGCCTGCACGCCCTCACGATTGGCATCGGACGGTTGGAAGCAACTCCGTCAAGACACCATGATGGCCCCAGCTGTCCTACAGTTAATCTTTGAAAATTCACATCTTTACTTGTGCATGTTGGACTTTTGTCATTTGGGTCTTGTTTTACTTAGATAAATATCAGCTTTTTTTCTAAAGGGGTGGGAAGTACTTTTGTGGTGTTACTGTGTGTATGTACAAATACTTTACACATTGCCTCTGAGATAAGCCAGACTGCTCATGCCAAACTACTAAGGGGGTGAGCAGGGTTTATCTTAGCTGCGTGACTTCCTTACCCTGACTAGAGTGAGGGTCCCTACTTGGACAGGGTGCAAATCACTGCCAACTAGAGACCTAATTTCTAACAGACTGAGAAAAATAAATTGCAAAAAACTGGTCCCTCTGTGGGAAGTAGGAGGCTAGACTTCTGCAGCAATCTTAATAAACAACTTGAAAGAATTAATTTATTTCAATTTATCAATCTCAATGCTCTGTTTAACCTTTGAAGTACCTTTGATCACATACTAGTCCCTTTCAGATTTGGTGGTTAACTTTAGAAGGATTATATATGTTATAAATAAATTATTTTTTAGAGTTATCTCCTGCAAGTTGTTTGCTAAGATTGCAGCGGAAGTTTGGGCTCATACTTCCCCAGAAAGACGAAGTTTTCTGCTATTTATTTACCTCACCCAGCTCCTAGGGTTATGGGCAATCCCTTACTCTTTCCAGTCTTAGACTGAGACAGCAGATATTGAGACAGCATCTGAGGGAGAGGACAATGGGGCAGAATATGGAAGTGATTTTTCAGTTTGCTGAGTCCCATCTGACTACTCATCTTCCAGCGATTCTGAGGGACACGATGATGACAGTTATGCTTTCCCGTCATAAGCAAAGTCTGTGCAGTGGGACAATAGTAGCAGGTTAGACCAACCTGAGAGCAGGCAAGTTTGGCAGCAAGCACAGACAGAATGCTCTCTTGGTAGCCCTCAGTTTAGTTCCGCCCAATTCCGCCTTTCACTGGCAACACTGGATGTAAAGCTGATAGGACAACTTTTTGCCAATTGACTACGTCCATCCCTTTCTGGATGTTGACTTCCTTGAAGAACTTGCACAGCAAAAAAACTTGTGTGCTGAACAATTTCTGAGGGAACATGGAGGCACTCTAGGGCCTTTTTCTATGGCACGCCATGGGACTACCATTTTGCTTGAGGAGTTGAAGATTTTTGGGGCTTTATGATGAAAATTGTGTTATTGCAGAAGCCAAACTTTGCAGTGCTACTGGTCTACTCGCATGGATTGGGTAACCCCCATCTTCTTGCCATACATGAGAAGAGATTGTTTTTTTCTATTGCAGCACATTCTGCATTTGAATGACAATTTTGCTGCATTGCCCCAGGACCATTCAGAACATTTGTCTGCCAGTGTTCCAGAGATTTATACTCCTGGAAAGTTTATAGCCATTGATGAGTCTTTGATCCTGTACAAAGGGTGACTGCTCTTCAGACAGTTCATTGTGAGCAAAAGAGCTCACTATGGCATCAAGCTGTACATGCTGTGTGAGGGCTCTTCTGTCTATGTGTGCAGCTTGAGATTGTACACAGGGAAGGCCTTCCCTCTAAACCTTGTAGGGTGCCCTCCCATGCTCGGAGTCACAGGAAAGATTGTATAGCATTTTATCCAGCCACTCCTTCACAATCACTCCTTCCCCCTCTATATGGACAATTTCTGTACGAGAGTAGAGCTATTTAGTGAGCTGTACAAAGCTGCCACTGGAGTCTCTGGTACAGTTCACTGTCACTGCAAAGGATTCCCACAGAAGCTTGTCTGTAAGAAGCTCCAGAAATCCTAGACCACTGTGTTTGTTCCAATGAACTGCTCACAGTCAAGTTCTCGGACAGGTATGATGTGTGCATGCTCACTACAATTCATAATGAATGCACTTCTACCATCATGGTTTGGGGTCAGATGGCCAAAGCTCACAAGTCCACCTGTATACTTCATTACAAACAAGTTCATAGGTGGAATGGATAAGAATGAGCAGGTTCTTCAGCCATACAATGTGAGTCTTAAAACTTCTACTTGGTACTAAAAATTGTCTACCCCCCGATCTAGATGGCAACATACAACGTGTATGTTGTTTATCATCAAACAACCACAGGAAGATACTTGTCTATACTTGACTTTCAGTTGTCCGTCATTGAAAGTCTCACTGCTACAGAAGCAGCAGCCTACATTTCATGAGAATGTGGCAAGGTTACAGGAGTGACACTTTGCTGATCGCATTCCTAAAACACCTAAAAAGGCTCAACCATGCCGTCATTTTTGTTAAGTCTGCTCAAAGCAGAGAGAGAGAGTAGGAGAGTTGTGTTTACTGTTCCCAGTGATCACCTCATCCAGCCGTGTTTTCTTTCTTGCTTTATGTTGTATCAGACAAAAGTGAAGTGCTGGGAAATTGACTGAGATGGAGCTGCCAAGAGTCAATCTTTCAATGACTTTGCATGGATATTTACCATCAATAGGCCACTAGTTTGCTAGACAAACAGCCACAGAATCTTAGTTCCTCTACTTAAGGAAATCATGGACTTCCTTATGGCCTGCTTGACATCTTTATCCACCATCAGAACGTAGTAGGTGTTCTGTTCACCATGCTTTATAGTCCTCACACTGCACACACTGGTGGACAAAACATATGCCACGTTATCACGGAGTACCCTGTGTGGCAAAATATTGAAGGCCTGATTGGTTTTTAAAGTGTTTGCTAGGAAACCTATACATACTACACAAGGACCACCATGATAGCCCACAAGAACCAGAGTAAAGGTAATTAGTCAAACAAATGTCCTGTGGGACTTATTCACTAACATTTCTACTTACTTTGACGTTAGAAGGCCAAAAACATTGTGCCGTATTTACAAAGTGGTGCAATGCATGCGCTACATTATGCAAGGAATAATATATGCAAAGGGGGCGTTCCCCCGTTACATAAATTTACTAAGACCCAGTTTTTCTCCTGAGTAAACGGTTTCCTCACTCGTGTGGATGGGCCAAGTGTCTGTGAAAGGGAATGGCCCTAAACATACTGTGGAGAAATCAACATTTAGATTATTTATCACAAAACAACCTGGTTTTGCAAGGGGGGGGGCACCTGTGTTTTTGGTCCTGGCATGGCACAATCTAGGGAAAGATACTAAACCTAGACAAACCTGAAAATATTTAAGAGCCCCTAGCGCCACCGGAGCATTACTTTTAGTGACGCTCTGGTGGCCCTATGCCCTGCGATGTATTTACAATGTGGCGCTAAACCACTTTTTGTTTCTTAATGCCACCTTGTAAATATGGCCCATTCGCACCTAGCACTTTGCGTGGAAGGGGTGTGCAATGGGTGTTGCTGTGGGCGTGCCACAACAACACCAATTGCATTTTGATGCTGCCCCAGATTTACGAGTTTTCCAAAACCTGAGGCAGAGCCAAAATCTAACGTCATGCCATGGGTGGCGTTAGCAAGGCGCAACAAGAAGAAATATTTTTATTTCTCCTAATTTATTGCTCTTTCTCTGCGTGCTGTTCTGAAGCACGCATAGAAAGAGCAAATCACCTTTGAAGATTGTTTTTGTGTAGGAAGGTGTCCCGTCCTGCACAAAAACAATCTCCCCCTCAACACAGCCATTCTTGCACCTCGACGCAAGAGTGGCTGCATCGGCGCTCGGCTGCAAATTTAGCACTGGTGCAGGGGACAACACACGGGTGCAACAAATTCAATTAAATACAGTGCATCCCTTCATTGTGAAAATGATGGAGCGTGGTGCTGCCAATTTTGAATATGCTGCATCCCTGTGTTGTGAAAATGACAGACCAAAGCGCTCCCTTTTTTGGTGCAGTGTTGCGCTCCATCATTTTCCCTTAAATGTGGGCCTAGGTACCTTGGAGAGTCCAGGGAGGTGTGGCTTGAGTGGATCCCCCAACAATTTCTTACCTGAATACCGTGCAGAGATGTAACATTGAGTAAAAACACTATTTCTCTGTGCATTTCTGTGACATAAACTACAGGAACGTGCACAAACTTCCTACCACCCAGCATTCCCCCATTTGTCCAAAAAATGTGTTACCCCACTTATGTGCCTGGGGCTGGTGCCCACCTCATAAATGGATCACCCCAGTGTCAATAGTAATCCTCATGCAAGGAATACTGTTGACCCTCATGTGATTCATTCCAGGCAAAAGAATAGCAGGATTTAGAATAGCACAGTGTTTGACAGTCACATTTTATGCTGCAAGTATGGTTTGTTCACACTTAGTAAGAGGGCTGCTCATCGAATGCTGGGTTGTAGTCCTTGTCAACATTAACTCCACTGAATGCGGAACATAAATAGCTAGTGGGTGACTGTTAAAAAATGGGGCCTTTGATTGCCAGTCAGGTTACCCCCTGTACAAGCAAGGATCTTCACCGTACTCAGGGTAAGTCACACACAATCCAAATTATCCTTTTCCCTCCCTCTGTAGCTTGCACTGAGCAGTTAGGCTTAACTTAGAAGGCAATGTGTAAAGTATTTGTGCGATAAATCATGCAATAACACAGTGGAGCACCACAAAAAGACACCACACAGGTTTAGAAAAATATAAGATATTTATCTGATAAAAAGCAGGTCAAAAAGTATATGTCGAAATATCACTGTTAAAATGATAAATAGAGTCCAAGGGCCAGATGTAGGAAAGGATTTGCGAGTCGCAAACGGCAAAAATTGCTGTTTGCGAGTCGCAAATCGCATTTTCCTATGCAGAAATGCATTTTGCGAGTCGGGACCGACTCGCAAAATGCATTTCCGAATCGCAAATTGGAAGGGGTGTTCCCTTCCTATTTGCGATTCGCAGTGGTATGCAATACCATTTACGACCGCATATGCGGTCGCAAATGGTGTTGCAATTACCATCCACTTGAAGTGGATGGTAACCCACTCGCAAATTGGAAGGGGTCCCCATGGGACCCCTTCCCCTTTGTGAATGGACCACAAAATATTTTTTTCAGGGCAGGTACCTGCCCTGGAAAAATACTGAAACTAAAGGTTTCAGATTTTTTTTTAGGTGCGGCTCGTTTTCCTTTAAGGAAAACGGGCTACACTTAAAAAAAAAAAACTGCTTTATTTAAAAGCAGTCACGAACATGGAGGTCTGCTGACTACAGCAGGCCTCCATGTTTGCGAGTGCCCATAGTCGGTATGGGGCCGCAATTTGCGACCCACCTCATTAATATTAATGAGGTGGGTCTTTGCAACCCCATACCGAGTCGGAAGGATTCGCAATTTCCAATTTTGCTACATCTGGCCCCTAGTTCTTAAAAAACAACAAGTGTCTCTGGTAAGCACAAAATACCTGGTTTGCATCTAAATTATCAGCACGGGACCGCAGAGGAGGAGATGAGTGGAAAACAGGAAGGTGTGTTGGTTTCTCCGGGCACACACAGATGATGCATCAAATGCTTTTCCACGCAGCAAGGGCTTTGCATTGATTTCCATCACGGAGGCTTAGATTCTCCTCGGTATGCAGGGTATTTGGATACCCCGGGGACAATGCGGAGAAATCCTAGGTGTGCAGGACGAAGTCACAGGAGTTGCATTGATCCGATGGGCGATGCAGGGAGGTTAAAGTCACACGGCAGGCACTGCATTGAATCCTCCCCAAGGAAGTTGGGCTGCGTCATTCCGGCTCGGCGATGCATCGATCCGGTGGGCCCTGCGTCGAAGTTCCGGTCGCAACGCTGGTGCTACGTCGATCTCTACCCGGGGACCCGGGCTGCATCATTCCGGCTCAGCGATGCAGTGGTTTTCTCACCACTGGGCAGGCTGTGCATCGATTCTGGCAGGATGTGCATCGATTTTCAGAGCACAAGGAGCTATTTGCAGAGATGAAGTCTTTTTAGCCCTGAGACTTCAGAAAACAGGAGGCAAGCTCAGTCCAAGCCCTTGGAGAGCACTTCTCAGTAGATCCAGAGGACATCAAGGCAACAGCAAGGCAGCAGTCCTTTACAGCAAAGCAGTCAGGTGAGTCCTTTGGGCAATCAGGCAGCTTCTCTTGGCAGGTTGCAGGTTCTGGTGCAGAGTTTTCTTTCCCAGAAAGTGTTTTGTCGAGAAGTGTCTTAGTTCGTAGGGTCAGGGAGTGGCTTAGAAGTGCACAAGGTCCCCTTTCAGTTCTATCCTGTCTACCAGGGTTCCAGTAGAGTGTTTCGCATTTCATTGTGTGTGGGTAGGCTACTGCCCTTTGACATCTAAGTGTTAGGCCCTCTACCCTCCCAGCCCAGGAAGACCCATTCAGTATGCAGATATGTGCAGGTGTGAGTGAGTATCCTGTGTTTGGGGTTGTCTGAGTGAAATGCACAAGTGAGCTGTCAACTAACCCAGCCAAGCATGGATTGAAAGGCACAGAAGGATTTAAGTGCAGCAAAATGGTCACTTTCTAAAAGTGGCATTTCTAAAATAGTAATACTAATTCCAACTTAACCAGTCATCAGGATTTTGTATTACCATTCTGGCCATACTAAATATGACCTTGTTACTCCTTTCAGATTGGAATCTACCACTCAAACGGTATATGAGGGTAGCCCTAATGCTAGCCTATAAAAGGAGCAGGCCTCACAGCAGTGTAAAATGTATTTAGGAGTTTTATACTACCAGGACACATAGAACACACATGTTTATGTCCTGACTTTTACTTAAATGCCACACTGCCCTATAGGTTACCTAGGGCCTACCTTAGGGGTGATTTATATGTAGAAAAAGGGGGGTTTAAGACTTGAAAAGTACTTTTAACTTCCAAGTTGAATTGGCAGTGAAACTGCACACACAGACTCTGCAATGGCAGGCCTGAGACATGGTTAAGGGGCTTCTTATGTGGGTGGCACAATCAGTGCTGCAGGACCACAAGTAGCATTTAATCTGCAGGCACTTGGCACACGTAGTGCATTTTACTAGGGACTTCCAGGTAAATTAATTGAGCCAATTGGGTATGAGCCAATGTCACCATGTTTTAAGGGAGAGAGCATATGCACTTTAGCACTGGTTAGCAGTCCTAAAACCAGCAAAAACTGTGTCAAATAGTAGAGGGAGGCAGGAAAGAAGTTGAGGGTGACCACCCTAAGACTGTCAGGTCTAACAGTGACCCATGACTATGTTTTCATACCTCCCTATGCTGACAAAGGCAGCTGCCATCATTTTAAGGCAACTTGGCACCTTAGAAGCTATGGGATCATGAGTATCAGTGAAGTAGGCCACAGGCCTTCTGGTGTTTCCGTGTAACTGTGTAAACACTGAGAGCGCAGCCCTCCCCCTCACTGCCAAAAAGTACAAATGACTTATTCTAATAAGGCATTCCCAGTGCTGGGGCATGACATAAACTTTCTCTCAGCCCTACAAAGGCAATCAAGCAGTCATTATACCAAGATACTGTATCAGACATATCTTTGTGTATCAGCCTCTGCAAAGGTTTGGCCACTAGGGAAAAGTTGGGTATCTATTGGTGACAATAGCCCACCATCCTTAAGAACATCCTGACTTCTCCCTGGGTGGTTGGTGGATTCATTTTCACAATTGCTGAAATCCTTTCCTGCTCCTGCCTCAATGTGATGTCCGAGATACTGAACTTCATTTTGACAATATTGCAACTTGCCTGGCAATTCTCAACCAGGTGGTTCATCAATGCAATGGTGTCTTCCTTACACACCTCTTGTGTATTCAACACCACCAGCAGGTCGTCAATGGATTGGAGGAACTGGCAGGACAGGCTTTATACAACTGTATCAAGAAGAAAGCCTGATACAATTCAATGGCCTTAAAAAAACTCAGCCTCACGTGGAATCTGAAACAAAATCACAGCTGGATTTGGCACCACAGGACAACAGGAAGCAACAATGTTGTTCATTTTTTGCAAGTCCTGAACAATGCAATATTTCCCACTTGGCTTCAGTTAGCTCATGATGGATGAATTGCATGGACTGCCCATAATCTCCTACAGGATCCCTTTTTGGATGATAGATTCAATTACTGGAGTAATTCCAGCAGTCGTTTCAGGTTTCAAATTATATTGGGGCATTCTCGGGTACTGAGTATTTGACTTCACTGTGATTCAAAAGGTTCAACACCTTTGATCAACCCGATATCCTGTACTGAAAAATCCCAAACCTCACACCTGACTCTATCTTTCATTTCTGATGGTAAATCATCAATGGTCAGTGGGGTAAACAATGTAGTGTCAGAACTATCACTCACCAATTTAAAGGCGACATCCTCATCATGATTTTGCATCTCTAAGCCTTTCGGCATACAATAGATGACACAGTTCAACTTGCAAAGTAAGGCCTAGATTTAGGAAAAGTTAGCACCATCTTCGCACCATTTGTTTATGCAAAAGTGGCGCAAACTCAATGGCATATTTATATTTTGTCCTAAAGCAGTCTAGCATCAAAATTGTCGACTCAGTGTCATTTTGTGGGAGTGCCACCTCACCTTGCATCATTTAACAACAATGATATGCAAGGTAGGCATTCCCTCCTAAAAATGACACTAAGCCGCTTGCGCCAAATTTAGAAGCCAACGGAAAAACTAAACACTCAAAGGATCGGGTCCAAAAAATTACACTAAATCCAATTGGCATCAAAAGTAAGATACCATACAAATCATAACACACAACACACCAAACTTGAAGTACAAACAATACAAACACCACACCAAACACACATGGAGAGGGGAATACAGATGTAGAGACCACAACACATATGCCACACTACACCATATGCTATGCACATCACCTTCCCATATGCCCATTTCTACAAGTCCCTGGCACCACCTGACTGACCCATCACTGGACTGACAGGTAGAGCAATGTCCTCTATGAATACAAAAGCTGGGCTCAAACAACTACATGTGTCCACAGGTTGACAACAGTACACAGATCCTTCACACATAACACTTACCAAGGAATCGCTCTGCTATGTGAATTGCATTGGCCATTCAAATATCAGACAACTCACATATTGGCACTGTCCTGTATTTACTATGCTGTAGAAATCTGAGGCAGCACCGATTTCGATTGCCACTTGAGTGGTCCCATCACCGCCTGCATATCAGCAAAACATAATAGATATTCTCATTGTGTTCAACTTTCCCTAGTGCGGTGCAGAGTGCAGCACACCTTGAAATACAATATCACAATCAATGAAAGAGCAAGTGCAGGAATGGACACCTCACAGCACACCAACACACACACCTGTAAATCCAACATCTCCATACCATGATACAAGAGTACCAACAATGGACTGCGGCAGATGAACTACTGAGACTGTACAGGGAGAGGCCAAAAATGCATATGGATGAGTATACATGCAACTTAGCAAGGCATGCCCTGTTCTGTCCCAAAGCTGTCTGAAAAATCTTGCACACATCACAATATATCCCATATAACTGTCCCATACTGGGGATATGAAGCTCATGCACATACGTATGCCAGCCAGCAATTGCCAACAAAACTTTGTGCAAAGGAGGTATTTCAGAGGAAAAGGAGTGGGAGTCACATGCAACTCACAGGGCCTTCTACCTGTTACATGGCACACAACACACAAAATAGGTACACATGTCCACTACATCACTCTTCTACAGGTCTAAAGTGAAGGCACTAAGGGTCACATGGCAGAAAAGTTGGGCGGCATCTAAAGCAGCACTACTTTACTTGCATACCTTAGCACCCCTCCAAACCCATCATGTGTGTGTTGTATTCAATTTATGGTGCACCATGGCGCAGAGTAGGTGCAATAGGGTCAACATGATGGATGCCATAGATGGACTGTGTGGGATTATTGCCAAATTTATGGTGCAAATTCTGCACACTACATAGGGGCACATTTAAATCAATGGTGTGCCCCATAACTACGCCTGCTCTGTGCAGGCGTCAAAAGTATCAGATAAAAATGACACATTGGAACCTGTTATATTCCTCTGCAACATTTTTGCTTTTGCCTAATGTGGGAACACACCCCTTGCATACATGGTACTTTGCACAGGCATGATGTGGTACAAAGGGTCACTAAGTATTGGGATGCATGGGTAATGCCAATTTGTAAACATGGCACTGAGTTTTTTGTCTTGTTGGCCCACAATAGTGTCTATAAAAATGAGGAACATAGACAACACCTCAGATATTTGGCATGGGTGAACTGTCAGACAAAAATTTCAATTACAATCATCATGTACCTAAGGCATAACCCATGATAGGAAAGTGCACCACCACAGACCAATGCAATCACCTATCCAAACAGGAACACAGACAATACCAGACATAAGTCTGATTCACCACTCCCATTAAAACAAATACAGGCCATGGCACCTAGCAATCAATTAATATTCTTGATTTACACATGTTCTCACATTCCTTTGCAGCTGATCCAGGTTACGGCATCCAGCCAGAGGTCATGACACCTTTTGGGATTCCTACAACAGGTGCAGAGTGGGCGTACAATGAATGCCACATATGAACAAGAAATCTGACATTTGTCCTCCTTAAATCAAGGTTCAGGTTCCTGCATCTCACAGGAGTAGGACAGTTACATGTACCAGCCCTAGTCTACATAATTATCCTTGTGTGTGACATTTTGCATAACATTTGTCTACACACACATGTCCTCTGAAATGAACAAGTAGATGTCCCCAATTAAGAGGATGACAACAATGGTATACAAATGGAGGCGGGGGAACAACAAAACTCTGCTGAAGTATGCAGAAAATAATTAATTGTGCAAAACCTTTTCACGTAGGACTGTACTCCAAGAATCACCATGTAAATGATTCAATAAAATCACATAAACTCAGAATGCTCATGGCGTACTCATTGACACCATCACATACAATTTGTAACTTGCCCATATCTCAGAGAGCATGACTACAACACAACAGTTGTAAATAACTTTGTTACATATGCCCTGATTTAAGAGGGTCTTGTGCATCCTTGAGCAACATTAACATCAAACATCCTCCGCTTAAATGGCCCAACAATGCCAAAATCTAGGCAGCAAAAACTCATAGTGTTGCAATGTATGCATTGTGCCACTTTGTAACACCTTGTGCCACAGAATGCCTGTGACAGGCATTAAGTAAGCAAGAAGACCGGAAAGAGGGAGCCAAAATATTTCAGTGGAATCTAACAAAAATAAGTGTGCCATATATAGTGCTGCTACTTTTAACACCTCCTCAAAGTAGCTGTTCAAAGGCGGCGCACCATTGTTATCAATAGGACGCTAAGTACTGTTCAGGGTTAGGGCCAAAATGTTACCCCTGAACTGTCCATCATTTGCTGCAAATACCTTCATGCGATTGCCCCCTACCCTGCACCATGGTGCGCAGTCTTTAAAATACGGCGCTCACATGGTGGTGGTTGTAGGGGGGCACTAAGGGGGGGGGAAAGTAGCCCTGCAATGGTTGCTGCACCAGTTTACATTTATCTGCTCCATACTCAGGAACAAAAAACATTTAAAGATAATTCACTACTACATGAATGTGTTGGTGGAATGTAGGCATTGTCTGTAGCAAATACACTTGACATTGTCACATGCATATCACACAAGTGTGTTGGCTTGACATATGCCTGTAGCAATCCCAGAAATATATGTGAAGACTACTGTACAGATGTATGGGCTAGGTATGAAAAGGCTAGCAAGTACCCACAATGGCAGGTTTGTGTCCGCTAGGTAACCTAGCAGAGTCTGAATGACAATATTTCACATGAGTACTGAGAACATACTTCTCAGTGCCACTCACATGTATTAGCAAGAGAGTGACATACAGGGACAAATACACATAATTGTCTAGGTGTATCACACCCAATCATTTAGGAATGTGCATGTAAGTCAAGCACTGTATTAACAAGTCACAGACCCTTAGCAAATTGTATGTGTGAAGAACAACATAGAAAGGCTGATTGTGACATTTTGTCTACTGATAACTGACATGAGCAATCACAGTACCAAAATACACTCATTGGGAATGTGACATAAGTTGCGGAATGCAAATATGAGCACATGGCCATGTTTAACAAATGATGTGAAGCTACAGTAGAACAGTTGTGAGAGAAGTTCAAAGACTTGGCGGGCTGGTCCTGCTGAAATAATGTATGGATACTAGTGGTAACTTTAAATACCAATAGTCCGGCCATGGACTTGATTGTGGAGGATCTCATCCTCAACCGGCTGCAAATGTGTGGACTTTCCACAGTCTTTTAGGTGGAGGGAGCCCACTGCATCCCACGTGTACCATAAAAGTCTTGAGCACACCCTTGTCCCATCATAGCAAGACTCATAAAGGTCTGATACCAGAACATGATTCTCCAAGCAGTTTGCAGTGCCCCTCCATTGCATATAAGTAACGCTCGCGTTACCTTCTTTCCGAGTTTCAGTCTTTAGGCCCAGTGGCTGCGCCTCACTTTCCTCTAGATGAAGAAGGCTCCGAGGGAACGGGACCACAAATATTCAATTACTTATCTGGCACAGCATTGATTAGTCACAGCATGCAAAACTTACTTTTTATCAAGCCCAGAAGCTGGTTGTGATTGGCTGGATCGAATGTCAGGTGGCAGGGGGGTCAAGACAGTGCAAGTGCCCTAAGAGGTGTTGGGGTGGCGGCATGGCAATGGAGAATTGTGATACACTTGAAGTGGAGGTGTGGATCACAAAAAATTATGCCTAGACTGGGGCATTGTCCTGCTCACACGTACGGATCTTGGGGCCATGGGAACATGGGAAGGACTCATGGGATTGTCAATTTGGCACTTGAGATGGACCTGGAACGTCTTGTAGTGGCTGGGAGCAGCCTGTGATGGTGCTAAATTAGTGACTGGGGGTGAGATTAAGACTGAGGATATGAGACACAAACTTGGTAAAGAAATTCCAGTAATGGGCTGGGTGGGGTATAGAAGGTTTCCAGGGTAGGCAGTTTGGATTCTGCAGCACAGTGCAGCAGGGAGTGGGGATTCATGACTGAAGAGGGGTAATTGGATAATTGTTGTAGTTAATGTTCAGGCAAGATACATACGGCCAGTCAACATAGCTGAGGCACACAGGTTATTCACTCTCACAGTCTGAACCCCACCCAGCTTTGTCCCAGCACCCCTGGGGTGTGGTCCATTAACCATACAGAGGGATGTCCTAAGTTAGTATGTCAACCCTAAGGATACTATCTTAGAATGTCAATGGCCTAGGCGACAAAGTAAAATGGGATGTGGTGCTCCAGTACATCGAACCAGACTCCCCTGATATAGTTCTCATCTAAGAGACTCACCTCCTAGGTAGTAGGTCTCATGCCCTTGACCATTGGGGAAAATAAAAGGCTGCTAATGTGGGCCATACCCCCTTCTCTTGAGGAGTAGTAATCTTCGTGAGGAGAAAGCTGCCCCTGGTCATTTGGCAAATATGACCCTAGCCACTGGATCCCTATGAGGTGCTCTCTGGGATCTGGGAGGGGGGACATCTTAAACATACTTTTAATAAATATCACTATATGTCTTCACAACTTGGTACTACCAGCCCTGACTCTGCTACATAGTCTTCCAGATAGAGAATTGATCATGTGAGGGGACTTTAACGCAAAACTGAATGATAGCATTCAACGACATCCCCCAGGCCTTTGGATTCAGTTAAACGACCATTTGCAGACGTTCTCACTGCTCTGGGACTGGCAGATGTATGGTGTACCCTTAACCCAGCAACCCAGCACTTCATCCTTTTACTGGGAGGTGCATGATAGTACCTCCTAAATTGATCACTTTCTCATGCTGACTCCTCAGCTGTTAAAAGTCAATGAGACCACTAACTTAACCAGGGGTATTTCTGACTATTCTCCCATGTGGCTGATATATGGTTGGGGCGAGCGGCCGAACACTAATCGTATCATATTGAGCCATTGGTACCTTAAAGTGCCAAAAATTAGAGAAGGGGCGTTAGCCACAATAGGCCATTAGTCTCAGGGAAACAGCACTTCAGTCGAGTCTCCACTCACGTTGTGGGCAGCCTATGAGACAGTAGTTAAGGGTGAGGGTTTCTCCATGATGGTGCAAGGGAAAAGACAAAAAAGGGCCAAATTGAAGGATCTTGAATGTGAGTTTTTTTTCCTTGAGGCTGGCTTACCAGATGGGGAGGGATCAGTGGGAACCCACATCCTAGCCCTCAAGCAAAAAGACTAATGAGACGAGGCACAGGTAGCTGCTAAAATGCACCATAGGGCAACACAGAACCAAAACAATGTAATGGGGACAAGACAGGAACAATATTTGCCTGGCTGGACAGGTAGGAGGCAGCAGATAGATGGGTTCCGGGGATCCAGAAGGAGTCAGGGGAACTTGCTAGTAGTTGACAATCCATAGCCCAAATGTTTGCCCACTACTATGGGAAAATTGATTGTGCAAGGTGTTTCGCCACAAAATGCAAACCAGGCGAGCTCCTGGGTGACAGCCACCTCCCAAGCCTCAATACAGAGGATAGGGAAGCCTTAGAAGACACAGTTTCCAGAGGGGTAATTATACAAGCCCTAAGGGATGTGAAGCCATGCAAAGCATCAGGGCCCAACAGAGTACCAATAGACTCCACCAGTTGACAGCCACTAAGCTTACCTCACATCTGAAGCAGATGTATGAGGAGAGCCAGAAGGGGGTAGTACTCCCATTAGACCAGTGCAAGTTTTCCATAGTGGTCACCCACAAAGAAGGGAACCCCAGGGAGGACAGTATCTGTACCCTGGGTCTACAGACAAGACCACGCTCTACAACCAAGTTCCTAACCAAGAATCCCAGGAATAACCTCACCTATTTATGGAAAATCATGTGAAACCATGGGAATTGATGAGATATTTCATACACAAACAAGTTGCCAGTCCCCAAATATGATAGGGCACGCCTGATATCAAGAACCTCAAAGGTAAAAAAAAATACTTGGCCATGGTATCACAAATGTGCAGGTGTATGTCTGCAGGGGACTGTGCATCGCAGTGCTGATGATCCATCATGAGGATGGCAGATCACCACCCAAGCCCCCCCCCCAAACTCCTGAGAAGGCTCCATTGACCCTTGACACAGTCAGGGGCCTGCTGATTGTGCACAGTGAACTGAACTGAGGTGACCACAGTCAACTAGGGTGACTAGGGTGCCATTACTGCATAAGAGCACCTCTGCCATGCTGATTGTATTCAATTTTATCAGTCTGCCAATAACAATAAAGTTTAAGTCTTTGAACAGTGAAAATGTATGTTGTTAACACATAATACCAAATGTTTCCACACATGCCCCAGCTAGGTGGACCAGGCTTGGTACTGTCTATTTGGGGATGGTAAAATGAGAACAAATTACGTGACAAATGTGTGTGTGTCACATGATAACTTACAACTTATGATGACCAGTACAAACATCCCACCATTGTGAAACATATTTTACACAGATATGAGTACACAGCTTTGAGAGAATGGCCTACATATAAAACAGCTGGATTACAGATTTGCTGTGTGTCTAATCCCTAAACACACCACTGCATCATGCAGCACATATCAGACATGATACATACATTTTCACACAAAAACATGTCAGATACATACCTACAATGACATATGTCAGAACACCATCTCCAACATTTTGCATGCATGGTGAACCATACTTTACATGTGTTGCTTTGCATCATTAAGGCCCTCATTATAACATTTGCGGCAAATGCCGCCTACCATCACCGTGGCTACCGACTATGTACCAAATTATGACCGTAGCTGGAATTCCAGCAGAAGGCTGGCAGAAATCTGGCTACGGTCATGGTGGCTGACGGCCGTAAGGTGGCGCTGCTGCTAGCAGCAGCGCAACACCAGCAGAACGCCGCCGACCTTATCATGAGCCCTGGTACGGCCTGGTGGTGTTTTGCTGGCGGACACTGCTGCTGGCAGCAGCGCCGCGTCCCATCTCCTGCCAGACAGACCCCCTGTAAGCAGGTAAGTCAGGTTCTCTGACAGGACAGGGGGGTGTTGTGTGCATGTGTGGGGGGGGGTGTGACTGTGTTTGAATGCGTGCATGTGTCTGTAATGCATGTGTGCATGAATGGGTGTGTGTGTACGTGCATGTTGTGTCGTGTGAGTGCGTGTGTGACTGGATGTATGTTTGTGAGTGTTGCTGTGAGTCTGTGTGAATGTATGCATGCATGTGTGAATGTGGAAATGCATGTGTGTATGGGTGTGTATGTATGTACATGTAAGTGTGTATATTTTGGGAGGTCAGGAGGGGGAGGGTGAGGGAGTACCCTCGGGAGGGGAAGGGGGCGGAGGAGATCCCTATCAGTGCCAGGGAAGGAGTTCCTTGGCACTGATAGTGCCTACCACCATGGTTTTCGTGGTGGTACAAAAACCACAGAAACCATGGCAGTGGGCGAGATCAAAATACCATGGGCGGCCTAGTGACGGTCACCGGGCTATACACTGTAGTCTCCAGCCCAGCAGTCGTTACCGCCATGGTGGTAGATGTGTTAACTTGGCGGTTCGGCTTTGGCCAAACAACCAATGTCATAATAGTGGCGGTATGTACCGCCATCCTGTTGGTGGTACTACCGCCACTATTACACAGACCGCTGGGGTCGTAATGACCCCCTAAGTCTGCTCCTTACAACACAATAGAGTGTGCACATGCATGCACTCACATTGAAATGGCTTACAGGATCTAATCCCAGACTTAGTGAAAAGCATCCTTTGCCAAATAATTGTTAAGGGTATTGTTAGACCTGACAGCCTTAGGGTGGTCACCCCTAACTTTTTGCCTGCCTCCCTCCACTTTTTAGATACTGTTTTTGCTGGTTTTAAGACTCTGCACACTTTACCACTGCTAACCAATGCTAAAGTGCATATGGTCTCTCCCTTTAAACATGGTAACATTGGATCATACCCAGTTGGATTATTTAATTTACTTATAAGTCCCCAGTAAAGTGCACTATGTGTGCCTAGGGCCGGTACATTAAATGCTACTAGTGGGCCTGCAGCACTGATGGTGACACCCACATAAGTAGCTTCTTAACCTTGTCTCAGGCCTGCCATTGCAAGGCCTGTGTGTGCAGTTTCACTGCCAATTCGACTTGGCATTTAAAAGTACGCGCCAAGCCTAAAACTCCCCTTTTTCTACATATACGTCACCCCTAAGGTATGTCCTAGGTAACCCATAGGGCAGGGTGCTGTGTAGGCAAAAGGCAGGACATATACCTGTGTAGTACACATGTCCTCGTAGTGTAAAACTCCTAAATTCGTTTTTAGTCCCTTCATAGGCTAACATTAGGGCTGCCCTCATATATTATTCGAGTGGTAGCTGCTGATCTGAAAGGAGTAGGAAGGTCATATTTAGTATGGCCAAAATGGTGATACAAAATCCTGCTGACTGGTGAAGTTGGATTTAATATTACTATTTTAGAAATGCCACTTTTAGAAAGTGAGGATTTCTCTGCACTTAAATCCGTCTGTGTGTTACAATCCACGTCTGGCTGTGTTTAGTTGACAGTTCCCTTGTGCATTCACTCAGACACACCCCAAACACAGGATACTCAGCCTCACTTGCATACATCGGCATTTTGAATGGGTCTTCCTGGGCTGAGAGGGTGGAGGGCGTGACACTTGCATGTCAAAGGACAGTGGCCTGCCTTCACACAAAGGACTGCCACACCCCCTACTGGGACCCTGGCAGACAGAATTGAACTGAAAGGGGACCTTGTGCACTTCTAAGCCACTCTTTGAGGTCTCCCCCATTCAATGGCACATTTGGGTATTTAAACAGGGCCTCTTCCCCTACCAACTCAGACACTTCCTGGGGAAGAAACTTGAACCAGAACCTGCATCCTGCCAAGGACTGCCTGGCTGCCTAAAGGACTCACCTGTTTGCTTTCTGTGAAGGACTGCTGCCTTGCTGTTGCCCTGATGCCTTGCTGCTCTCTGGCTGAGGTGAAGAAGTGTTCTCCAAGGGCTTGGATAGAGCTTGCCTCCTGTTCCCTGAAGTCTCAGGACCAAAAAGACTTTGGCCCTAATTATAACCATGGCGGTCGGTGTTAAAGCGGCGGTAATACCACCAACAGGCCGGCGGCAAAAAAATAATGGAATCACGACCATGGCGGAAACCGCCAACATAGATACCCACTTTAACACTCCGACCGCCACAGCGGTACAAACAAACAGCGCAGCGGTCACAGCCAACAGACAGGCGGAAGACAATGTACCGCCCACCCTATCACAACCCAGCAATCCGCCACCTTTTCCGGGGTGGAACCAACGCGAACAAAAACACGGTGGAAACAGGACTTGGATGAGAAAACACTCACCTCTCCACACCCCATGAAGAACCAGGACACCATGGAGCCTGAACTCCAGATACTCCCTGTGATGGTATTCCTGCTCCTCTATCAGGAGCACCAAAGACTGCGGCGACGACCATGGTGAGTACTGCACCTACAACACAGGGGAGGGGGGAGGGAAAAGAGAGTGAAACACACAGGCAACACGCAACACCCCCACCCCCACCCTCACCCACAACACCATACTCACAAATACATGCAGCAATATTACATATCACCACCACCCCCCTTCAGTAACGCAAAGACAAAAGGAATTGATGTGAATGAATGTAATCAATAAAAATCAGATAGTGAAATTTCAAAATTCAGTAAATACAAATATGTACACCAAGTACACAAGTCCGGATATTACTCAAACATCGTCCATGGATTAAAATCCAAAAAGGCATGGGCGAGGCCCACACTTCAAACGAAGAGAACACTGCAGCGGCATCAGATCGAAATGAAACAGGCACCTCAGGGGGAGGGGGGGCACTTCAGCCTGATGAATGCACGACACCACTGCTCCACGAGGGGGCTCCATGCCCACTGCTTTATCCTGGGGAGTGCAAAGCCACAGTCTCTCAAGTCTCCCCAGTGGGAGGTTTGCCCACTGCTTTATCCCGTGGAGTGCAAAGCCACAGTCTCTCAAGTCTCTCTAGTGGGAGGTTTGCCTTCTGCTTTATCCTGGGAAGTGCAAAGCCACAGTCTCTCAAGTCTCTCCAGTGGGTGGTTTGCCCACTGCTTTATCCTGGGGAGTGCAAAGCCACAGTCTCTCAAGTCTCTCCAGTGGGTGGTTTGCCCACTGCTTCATCCTGGGTAGTGCAAAGCCACACTCTCTCAAGTCTCTCCAGTGAGTTGTTTTCCCACTGCTTCATCCTGGGGAGTGCAAAGCCACAGTCTCTCAAGTCTCTCCAGTGGGTGGATTGCCCACTGCTTTATCCTGGGGAGTGCAAAGCCACAGTCTCTCAAGTGGATAACAGTGTCCACTGGTTCTGGAGGGGGCTTTGTGCCCAGAGTGCTTTATCCTGCCAAGGACTCAGGTAGTGGATGCCTTTCTCCACTGGTTCTGGAGTGGGCTTTGTTCCCAGAGTGCTTCATCCTGCCAAGGACTCAGGTAGTGGATGCCTCTCTCCACTGGTTCTGAAGGGAGCTTTGCGCCCAGAGTGCTTTATCATGCCAAGGACTCAGGTAGTGGATGCCTTTCTCCAATGGTTCTGGAGGGGGCTTTGTGCCAGAGTGCTTCATCCTGCCAAGGACTCAGGTAGTGGTTGAGATACTCCACTGGTTTTGGACTCAGGTAGTGGTTGAGATACCCCACTGGTTCTGGAGGGGCCTTTGTGCCCAGAGTGCTTCATCCTGTCAAGGACTCAGGTAGTGGATGCCTTTCTCCACTGGTTCTGGGGGGGGCTTTGTGCCCAGAGTGCTTCATCCTGCCAAGGACTCAGGTAGTGGATGCCTTTCTCCACTGAAAAGTGTGCATCATGGAAGCTGGCCAGGCTCCTGGAACTGACCACCAGCATCAGGTGCCTGACCACTGGAGATGGCAGCCATGTCTGCGGTGGTGCCACAGTCTCAGGATGTTGCGGGGCCACTGGCAGTGCTTGCGGTGGGGTCAGTCGCAGTGGTGCTGGCGGCGGCCTCTGTGGCAGGGGTGCTGGTGGCGGGCTCTGTGGCGGCAGTGCTGGTGGCGACCTCTGTGGCATCGGTGCTGGCAGTGGGCTTTGTGGCAGTGGTGCTTGTGGCAGCCTCTGTGGCATCGTGGCTGGCGGCGGGCTCTGTGGCGGCGGTGCTTGCAGCGGCCTCTGTGACAGCAGTGCTAGTGGCAGTGGTGGTGGCGGGCTTTGTGGCAGTGGTGCTGGGGGTGGCCTCAGTGGCTGCAGTGCTGGTGATGGGCTAAGTGACTGCAGTGCTGGTGGCGGGCTCAATGACAGCGGTGCTGGTGGCGGGCTCAATGACAACGGTGCTGGTGGCGGTGCAGGTGGCGGTCTTCTCCACCGTACAGGTTGGCGTCGGCGTGGACTGAAGGTGTGACACTGGTCCAATTGTCGGTGCCACCATGCCCTCTCCTGACCTGCCCTTTATTTTCTGGCCCTTCCCCACCTTGGATGGTGGCACTGCTGTCTTGCCACCATCCCCTTTCATTTTCCCTGAGCCCTTGGTGGCAGGTGTTTTCGGCTTCTCCCTCCGGGATGTGGGCAACTTCTTAACTTTTGCAGGTGGCTGAATGTCCTTGCCCTCGCTCTGTGGCACACTGGCAGTCCTGTTGGTTGGCGCACTCCAATAGCCCGCAGTTGCTGACACCACTGTGCCTGGTGATGTGGTGGCTGAGGTGCTGGGTTGGGACCTGGATAGCCTGGCCCTAGGGGACGGACGGGGGTGGGGAGGTGTAGGGAAGAGGTCAATATTAGCCAGGAAATATTTTTTAGACACAATGGGATGGGGAGATGGAGGGAGTTTGGGAATGGAGGAAGAGGTAGTGGTTGTAGGAGGTGTAAGTTTGCTGAATTTGGGTAAAGGTGAATGGGCTGGAGGCTATTGTGAGGTGGATGGCTGTTGCGTGAGTGTGTGCCTGTGTTTGTGTACTTTGGGAGGAAGGCCACTGACACACTGGGAGAGGACACTGGGGATGTGTGAATGGTAGTGGGGGTGGTGAGTGCACGTGTGCGGTGTGTGGGCGTGCTGGTGATGGAGGTAGGGCTGAAGATGTAGTGCATGCAGGTGTGAGTGGAGACTAGACAGGGAGAGAGGAGGACGACGTGGAGGAGGGGGACACAGTGGAGGCAGTGGATGTTGGTATGTCTGCATGGGTATGATGCTTGTGTGAGTGCCTGTGGGATATGTGGTGCTTATGTTTGCCTGAGCCACCCTTGTGTGTTGAGGTGTGTGCATGCTGGTCTGATGGTGTGCTTGGGATAGGCTGAGGTACAGGGTATTGGGTCTGGGTGGAGGAGGTTGGAGGGGGGAGGCTGGACACAGGGACAATGGCTGCCATCAGTGCTGAGGCCAGAGCCTGAAATGCTCTCTGTTGGGCTACCATGCCAGAATGAATGCATTCCAGGTATGCATGTGTTTGTTGCAAATGCCTCTCAACACCCTGGATGGCATTCAGAATGGTTGATTGCCCAACAGTGAGGGATCTCAGGAGGTCAATAGCCTCCTCACTGAGGGCAGCAGGGCTAACTCGGGCAGAGCCTGAGGTGCCTGGGGTGAAGGAGATGCCTACCCTCCTGGGTGAGCGGCCATGGGACACACACTGAGGGGCTGCTGGGAGGGCGGTGCTGGTAGGGGGGGTGGCGGTTGTACCTATTGATGTGGGGGGCACAGAAGGGCCTGCCACCGCAAGGGAGCTCCCATCAGAGAAGGAGTCGCTGGTCTCTGCTCCTGTCCCCACCATGGAGCTCCCCTCTGTCCCACTGGTGCTTCAGACTCTGTTGTCTCGCCCTCCAGGGCCAAGTGGGATGCAGCTCCCTCCTGCTCCGGTGCCACTGCCCCTCCGCCTGATGGTGCTATTTCACACAAGAACAGGGAGATCACAAAAAGTGAGGCCGGGACAGAAGAAAGACATGTTCAGTGCATGCATTACCACTACCATTGGCGGACACTACAGACACAGCAGCCCTCTGCACTACGCCATGTACTTATAGTTCCTAGATTATTCACAGGGCCATGGGGTACAAGGCCTATGCCCGATTGCTGCACACATGGAAGTCACAGGAGCCTGACTAGGTGTAGATGGCTCTTACCACTGGTGGGGTTGGGATGCCACATAGCCTGCCTCACAAAGCGACTTTGCCTACAAAGCTCGCCCTGGCCTAGGGGATCCCACTGCCCACCACCCCCACCCAGACACCTTGTAATGCGCGCAGAGTCAGATGGATGTAACAGTACTCACCCCCTTATGGCTGCTGTGATGCCCTCAAGCACCCATCCAACTCTGGATACGCCACCACCAGGATCCGGAACATCAGGGGGGTCATGGTGCGATTGGCACCCCTCCCATGTTGGGAGGTCATCCCCAGCTGGGCTTCCGCCGTCTTCTTGCTCCAGCGGCGAATGCCCTCCCATCTTTTCCAGCAGTGGGTGCTCCGTCTGTGGTGGACCTCCAGGGTGCTGACGTCCTTGGCGATGGCATGCCAAATATCCTTCTTCTGGTGGGCGCTGACCTAGAGGAATAGTACGGGGGAAAAGGAAAAACGTTAACCGTCCGTACCATCACAGTCATCGCGTTCCCACCCTTGCCCTGAAGCACATACACTCACTGTCCGCTCATGCAGGGCTCAATCCCCCCCCCATGTATCTTCCATCCACATCACTCCAAACAGGCATTGCCCATGCAGCATGCTCACAGTGTACTCACCTGTTTGTCTGGAGGACCGTAGAGTAGCATGTACTGGGAGAGGACCTCATCCACTAACTTCTCTAACTCCTCCGAAGTGAAGGCAGGGGCCCTTTCCCCAGACACATGAGCCATCGTCGCTTCTAGACTGAGGTCACAGCAGCACTTGCAGTGTAGGTCCTCTCCTGTCGAAGGTCAGGTATCAAGTGAGTGAACAGACAGAAAATGGCGGTCACGTCCTCGCCAGTGCGTACCGTCACCACCGGCGTACATCGTCATTGGCTCTTCAGACCCATAGGGTCCAATGTTAACCAATGCAGGATTGCGCTGCGGTCTTCGACCGCCTACCGCCACGGTGTAGAACGCCAGCGCAGTTAGATCACATCCCCTTGTCCCACCTTACAGGTCAGACAGCCACCATTTCAGGGGGCCACATGGCAGTAATAATAACTGCGTCACACCTATCTAGGCCTTGCATACACACAGTAACAGGCACATTTCGGATTGACAAATGTGTGCTAAAGACTTTTTGTAATACCTCAGTGTTGGCTGACTCTCTGTTTGCTATTCTCGCCCACAGGGCACGTCCGCTGGGGCAGGTGATGAGATGGCGGTGTACAGACCGCTGGTGGACCTGTCTACAATGGAAGAGAGACACGTAATAGTCACCTACAAACTTGATCGTGCAACAATCCTGGAACTGTGTGCCCAGTTGGAGCCAGACCTGATGTCAGCAATCCGCCATCCCACAGGGATCCCCCCTCTAGTGCAGGTCCAGTCAGTGCTCCATTTCCTGGCAAGTGGGTCTTTTCAAACTACAGTGGCCATTGCATCAAGGATGTCCTATGTTCTCAAACGTGTTGTTCAGAGTGTTGTCTGCCCTGCTGAAACACATGCGCAGCTACATCGTGTTCCCTCAGGTGGAGGATTTGCCTACAGTGAAAGGTGACTTCTATGCCCTGGGACATATCGCCAACATCATTGGTGCCATTGATGGGACACATGTGGCCTTGCTACCCCCTGCAGGAGTGAACAGGTGTACAGAAACCGGAAGAGCTACCATTCTATGAATGTGCAGATGGTGTGTTTGGCCGACCAGTACATCTCCCATGTGAATGGAAAGTTTCCTGGCTCAGTGCATGACGCTTACATTCTGAGGAATAGCAGAATCCCTTATGTGATGGGGCAACTCCGGAGGCACCGTGTGTGGCTAATAGGTGAGGACAAGGAGCCCATACCCTGTGAATAGTTGTCTGGGTCTGGTATTGTGCCTAAGGGTTAGTGTGTGTCTATCAGTGGTCCCTCGACATTTGCAAGTGACTCTGGGTACCCCAACCTGTCATGGCTACTGACCCCAGAGAAATCCCAGGACAAGGGCAGAGGAACGCTACAATGAGGCACATGGGCGAACTAGGAGGGTGATTGAAAGGACCTTCAGCCTCCTGAAGGCCAGGTTCCTTTGCCTCCATATGACAGGTGGTTTTCTCTACTACTCACCAAAGAAGGTGGGTCAGATCATTGTGGCCTGCTATATGCTGCACAACCTGGCTTTGCAGCGACAGGTGCCTTTTCTGCAGGAGGATTGTCCAGAAGGAGGTCTTGTGGCAGCTGTGGAGCTTGTGGACAGTGAAGAAGAGGAGGCAGAAGAAGAGGATATCGACAACAGAAACAACGTTATCCAGCAATACTTCCAGTGAGACACAGGTAAGAAGATGTCACTGCCTCACACATCTCATACTATTGTTGGAGCTAGCATAAGTTTGTCACTTTCACCCACTGTATGTACCCTGACTTGTCACTTTGCCTTTCCATTTCACAGATGTGGGTCCCACTGTGTGACCTCTGCTATATTACCTCATGGACTATAGCTGTGTTACATCGGTATGTTGCCAATACAATTGACATGGCTATACTCCATAGTTCTTGCAAATAGACATTTGTAAAAGCACAGACTGACTCCAGATTGTTTTGTGAATCAAGGGTGTTTATTTCAGTGCTAATTAGTGGAGGGGGGTGTAAAATGGGCAGGGGTGATGGTGGAGGAATGTCCATGGCAGAGTCCAGCCTATTTGTTTCACAGGTGCATTTTCCAAAGGGGCATAGGAAGTGGAGCTAGGGCAGTTTAAGGATGGACAGGGTGACAAAGTGAGACAGAAGGATGACATTCAGGGGGGTCTCATTTCCTGGCGGGGGTCTTGGCCTTGTTCTCTGTCTTTGTCCTGGATCTCAGGGACCGTTTGCGGGGTGGTTCTCCATCTGCAGGGGGTGGGGTGCTGGTGTCGTGGTCCTGTGGCGGTGCCTCCTGCCCACTAGCGCGGGCAGAGGTGGTGGGCTGTTCATCATCTAGGCTAGTGTCAGGGGCCCTTTGTTGTGCCACAGTGTCCCTCCTGGTGTTCACAAGGTCCTTCAGCACCCCTACAATGGTGACCAGGGTGGTGTTGATGGACTTAAGTTCCTCCCTGATCCCCAAATAGTGTTCCTCCTGCAGCCACTGGGTCTCCTGAAAGTGGGCCAGTACCGTTGCCATCGTCTCCTGGGAATGATGGTACGCTCCCATGATGTTGGAGAGGGCTTTGTGGAGAGTGGGCTCCCTGGGCCTGTCCTCCCCCTGTCGCACAGCAGTCCTCCCAGTTCCCCGGTTTTCCTGTGCCTCTGTCCCCTGAACCGTGTGCCCACTGCCACTGCCCCCAGGTCACTGATTTTCTTGGGGTGGTGGGTTTGCCTGGGTTCCCTGTAGTGGTGGACACACTGCTGCTTGACGTGTCCTGGGGACAGAGGGATGGGCCCACTGGGTGGGTGCTGTGCTGGTGTTTCCTGAGGGGGGAGGCTCTGTGGTGGCATGTACCAGTGTCAGGGGAACCGACTGTCCCGAGGTCCCAGATGGGCCGGGCTGGTCATCTTCCTCCAGTTGGACAGAGCTGCTGTCATCACTGTGGGCCTCTTCTGTGGGGAGAGTGGACATGTCTGGAACCTCCTCTCCGGTGACGTTGGGTAGGGGTCCTGCAGGGGTGTAAATGCATGATTATTGCATCTGTGTGTGCCATCGTGTGCAATGGGTGGGTGAACCTGGACTCCAGTGCTTGCATTCTTGTCTAGGACCTTGTGTGATATTTGGTTTGGGGTCTGTGTGTGTATCTGTAGTGGACATGCTTTGGTGATGGGTGTCCATGCTTTGGTTTTGCATACAGGGCTTGGTGTTGGGATGTGTGGGTTGTGATAGTGGGACATTTGTGAAGTGTTGGAGTGGTGGGGGTGAGGGTGAGGGTGAGGGTGGGGTATGTGACAGCATGCAGGTAGGGTGGGGGATGTAATAGTTAAGATTTGACTTACCAGAGCCCATTCCTCCTGCTACTCCTGCGAGGCCCTCAGGATGCAGTATAGCCAAGACTTGCTCTTCCCATGTTGTTAGTTGTGGGGGAGGAGGCGGGGGTCCGCCGCCAGTCCTCTGTACTGCAATCTGGTGTCTTGAGACCACGGAACACAACTTCCCCCGTAGGTCGTTCCACCTCTTCCTGATGTCATCCTGTGTTCTTGGATGATGTCCCACTGCACTGAGCCTGTCTACGATTCTGCGCCATAGCTCCATCTTCCTTGCAATGGAGGTGTGCTGCACCTGTGATCCAAATAGCTGTGGCTCTACCCGGACGATTTCCTCCACCATGACCCTGAGCTCCTCCTCAGAGAACCTGGGGTGTCGTTGAGGTGCCATGATGTTGTGTGGGTGATGTGTGAGGTGGTGTCGGTTGTGATGTGTGAGGGGATGTGTTTGTGTGTGTTGTCTGAGGTGCGTGGATGTTGTGTGTGTGATGGTGTTGTGTGCCTGTGGATGCTAGTGTTGTTTCTGGTGGTGTCTCTCTCTGGGCTTCTTTCTCAATTTTGGTCACAAGGGTTTGTGGGTGATGTGGGTGTGTGTTTTATATTGGATTGGGTGTGTGGGAGTGGTGTGTGCATGTGTATCAGGTGTGTGTATTTGGACTTGTCCAATGTGGTTGTGTTTTGTAAATGTGTATGTATTTTGAGCGCGGTGTTGTGTACCGCCAATGGAATACCGCGGTCGAAAGACCGTTGCGTGCATTTGTGGGTCGTGATAGTGTGGGTGTATTCCTGTTGGCGTGACGGTGTCGGTTTTGTTATCGCCAGTTTATCACTGACCTTTGGTGTGGCAGACTTGTGTGGGTGTCTGGATTTTGGCGGATTCCGGGCTGTGGGTCGTAATAGCTGTAGCAGAATTCCGCCACCGCAGCGGTGTGTTGGCAGTCTTCTGCACGGCGGTAAGCGGGATTTACCGCCAATGTTGTAATGAGGGCCTTTATCTCTACAAGAAGGACTGTGCGGCGAAATTCGACACACAGCCTGCCAGGAATGATGCAGAGCCTGCACTGTGGTAAAAAATTCACTGCACGCCGAACTGGAATGACACAGCACGACTTTGCATCAAGAAGATTGATGCAGCACCAGTGTAGCGACTGGACATTCGATGCACAGCCCACCAGATTGATGCACAGCCAAGCAGGAACAACTCAGCTCAACTTCCAGAGAGGAATCAACACAGTGCCTGCCGTGCAGTAGAAAATTCTACGCAATGCCCACCGAATCAACGCAACTCCTGTGACTTCGTCCTGCCAGCGCAGAAAATCCACGCATCGTCCCCGGGGCGTCCGAAAACCCCTCAACCCGAAGACGATCCACGATCGAGTGCCGGAAATCGACTCACCGCCGTACCTGCGGGAAAACTAAACAACGCATTGCTGTGTGCGACACGAGAATTCGATGCACACCCCTTTGTTTCCACGTATCTCCTCCTCTGTGGTTCTTTGCAGAGATTTTTCATGCGAAGCAGGTACTTTGTGCTTGAAAGAGACTTTGATTGCTTTTAAAAGACTTAAGACATTTTACATCACTTTTTCAGTGATATCTCAACATATACTTATTGCATTTAAATCGTTTGACCTGCATTTATCCAGATAAATACTATATATTTTTCTTAACACTGTGTGGTGTATTTTTGTGGTGCTATTCTGTGTTGTTGTATGAGTTATTGCACAAATACTTTTCACATTGCCTTCTAAGTTAAGCCTGACTGCTTAGTGCCAAGCTACCTGAGGGTGGGCACAGGATAATTTGGATTGTGTGTTACTCACCCTGACTAGAGTGAGGGTCCTTGCTTGGACCAGGGGTAACCTGTCTGCCAACCAAAGACCCCCATTTCAACCAGGTATCGTATGCCTGAACATGTATTGCACATGGCCCTTCCTATCTTATGTTGTGTATTAGAACGTACAGTCAGAATTCTGACATGACAATGTGGTAGACCCATAACATGAATAGCATTAGATATATGCACTCAGTATACATGTGCAAACATGTATGTGGCAAAGAGTCTTCATACACCAGCACATTTGCAAACATTATCAGTCCTTGCATGCATCACACACACACAAACATATGGTAACACAGTCATATGTTATTGGTACACAATGAAATGCACATGCACACACATGTAGCCATAGCACACAAACTACATAGATGCAGAGGCCCTGTAACAAGGAATGTGAATGTGGGTGCACTGTCAGCCTTTCCACCAAAATCCATGCATGGCTGTTATGCTTTAAAATAAATTGACACATACGGTACTTCTTAATACATAGCAAATCACTAAACTGACTCCTGGCACCATGCGTGTCTGAACTGTCTTGCCGTCTCAGCCTTCCCTCCAAAATCCACTCATGCTGGGTAGGCATAAAAAATGTTGATGCATACCATTGTCGTACAAACATCACACATGCCAAAAATGACGCCTGGCCCTTGTGCTTAAATTGCAAATCAACAGGTCTTGTGAGCCTTCATGGAAAAAATCCATGCATGGCAGTCATGCATCAAAAAAATCAATGCATATCAGAAAATGTTACGCATATGCCCAGGAAGCGTGCTACAGGATTTCCTTGCTGCACACATGGCAAAGTGAATTCACTTTCACTTTTACTTTAAGGTCTTTTAGTCTATGGTTGTGAGAGTTTGTGTGGAGCTGGTTCTTGTTGAGGAGTGGTGTTTTTTAAGAGTTTTTAGCTGGATCACCTGGTGATTTGGGTTGGCGGAGCTCTTGGTAAGTACCCCTTTTGCATTGCAACATCCTCATTTCACTGCGCATGACAGTAGGACACAAGGATAACTGCAACATGTTATGTCAAGGGTCAGGACAGGATGTTTTGTGTCTAAACCAACCAATATTTATGAGAGCTCAGCAATTTACTAGTTGCACAAAAAATGCACATTCCACTGTGTGTACCTTGGGTATTAAATATACATAATAAAATGCCAAATATTGGACATACATCTGCAATGGTGCAAGGGTACATGTTTCCCAGGCACAAATGTACATGTCCATCATGGTCTTTACAACTGTGTAAATATGCTAAGTAATGTTTAAGTGATGAGAAACATGATGCAGGAGTATTGTTAGTTATGGGTGTTTGAGTCATGTATGTGCAGAGTGCCATGACAAGAACACAAATGTAAGAAGGAGTGATTACCTCATAAAGCAACATCTGTGTCTAAGTTTTTGAAGGTAATGTTGCAAATGGAGGCAACTACAACCTAACCATATGTGAAACATTTGCCTGTGCAAGCATTGTGGCAGTTTGAAAGCCTGGTGCCACATGATGGCAGTGCCAGGCATGGAGAATGCAAGGTGTGTATTTGGAAGTACAAGCAGGTTACCGGAAGATGGCCAAGAGATATTGAAGGGATCAGTCATTGGGGTCTTGGCAGGCATTCCTACACAGGGGAACACCTAAACTGGCCGCAAGCACCAAAAAAAAAATTCTAGCTACGCAGCATGGGTCAGGGGTGCCTCAGCTGGTCCCACCCCTCCACGTCCACAGCACAAACTTGAACACCAGCCCATCATCATCTACTACTAACTGCAACAGTCTCCAGGTTTGAGGAGGAAATGAGGAGGGACATGGCTGATATAAAGACCAGGTTGGCCACACTGGAGCAAGACAACGTTCAAAATTACAAACTATTGAAGAACTGTAAGAAAAACCTAACAAAACGATGAATAACAAAATACAAAGCTTCCCAGTTCCTTTCTTTTCCTTCCCCTATTTTATATTGTAAATAGTTGTAATGGGTTTTAGGTGGGTAATTCTAGGTTAGGTAGCATAGATTAGGTTAGCTGCAGGACATAGAATAGTTGGGTGGTGGGTTTTAGTTGTATTCTGTGTTTTAAGGGGTTGAAATCAGTTACTCAGTACAGTTTTCAATGCAGTTTCTGACACTCAGATTGTGTATGGATACAAAATCTTTTAAATGGAATAATGCAACATCAATTGTCATCGCTAAGTTCTGTCACAATCATTCTTGAAAAGTTTAGCACATTAAACTCCACCCTACTTGGGGAATGGATATTGCCACACTAACTGATGCCCATCACAGTCTTAAATATGCCTCCTCTGTTTCTCACATATTTGTTGTACTGGTACAATCATCAGGGAAATTTCCAGACACTTGAGTTCTCAACCATACATGCCAAAATGTCAACTGGCATGGATATATGTTCAATACATGCTCTGAAGGCTCAGAAAGTCGGTCATGTTTATCATATTTGAGTCCTAGTGTTTGCCTTTGAGTCTGACAGTAAACCACACATGTCATTTGGTTCTCTACTCATTGACATAGCTTCACACAATGCATGTATTTATAGGAGATGATTGAGACTGAAAAAAGAGCATGATATACATGAATATGGTGGTATATGCATGTTTTGTTTCCCTGTGTATAGTTCCTCTGCAGGTCAGTGCCCATCAATAGAAGGGTATATGGTGTGCCATCGCCAAGGACGTGCGGACCCTGGGGGTCTACGGCAGGTGGAGCACCTACTGTCGGAAACGGTGGGAGGACCTGAGACTCTGGGCACGGAAGATGGCAGAGGCCCAGCTGGGATGGCCTCCCAACAAGGAAGTGGTGCCCGTTGAACCCTGACCCCCCCGATGGCCTGCATACTGGCGGTGGCCTATCCTGAGCTGGATAGGCGCTTGGGGGCATCACAGCAGCAACAATGGGGTGCGTTCAGTGCCCATCATTACTTACGTCTGGTGGGGTTGGTATCCGGGTGGGGGATGTGTGCCTGTGGGTGCCCCTAGGTCAGGTGTGACATTGCAGTGTAGTTCCCATGTTGGGCAGGGTTCTGGTGTGATATTCCTAGAACCTAGCTAGTAGGTATTCATTACTGGGCAGGGGTGTGTGGGTCACAGGTATGTTGCAGTGGGCGGTATGTGTCCCTCCCCATGCCTTGGTGACTAGCATTGTTACTGGTAGTGCCATGCATAGTGCTTAGGGCTGTTCCCTGTGTGTGAAGGAGCTGTGTACGCCAACGGTAGTGTTGGTGCAGCTATTGACCAAGTGTTTCCTTTGTCTCTCTCACACCCTTTCATGTTTTGTCATCCTGTCCTTATGTGCATTAGCATCATTTGGCAGAGGAGCAGAGGCACCGGTGACGGAGAGAGCTGCATCCCACAGAACTCAGGAGGCAGAGTCCACTGAGGGCACCAGTGGGAAGGAGGGTGAGGGGAGCACCACAGCAGAGCCTGGAGGGGACAGTTCAGACACGGATACCTCCTTCGATGGAAGCTCCCGAGTGGTGGCAGACGCATCTGTGCCCACCACATCTACGGGTACAGCTGCCACCCCCGTACCAGCACCGTCCTCCCAGCAGCCCCTCAGCGAGTAGCCTGTGCCTGCTCACCCAGGAGGGTGGGCATCTCCTTCGCCCCAGGCACCTCAGACCCTGCCCCAGTTAGCCCTGCTGCCCTGAGTGAAGAGGCTATTGACCTCCTGCGATCCATCTCTGTTGGGCAGTCAACCATTGTGAATGCCATCCAGAGGCTGGCAGCCCAAATGCAACAGTCCAATGCATTTGTGGAGGGCATTCACACTGGTTTGGCGGTCCAACAGAGATCAATCCAGGCTCTGGCATCCTCTCTGATGGCAGCCATTGTCCCTGTTTCCACCCCCCCTCCAACTTCCTCTACCCAATCCCATTCCCCTCAAAACCAACCTATGCCAAGCACACAGGCAGACGAGCATGCACACAAGACAACACACAAGAGTGGCACAGTCAAACACAAGCACCACACTTCATCCCACAGGCACTCACACAAACACCAACCAGATACAGACATACCAACATCCAATGCCTCCACTGTGTCCCCCTCCTCCTTGTCCTCCACCTCCCTTCCATTTGCGCCTACACTCACACCTGCATGCACTACCCCCATCACCAGCACACCTATCAGAACACATACCTCACTGGCAGTCACAACCCCAACATCCATGCACACGTCCCCTGGGTCCTCTCCCACTGTGTCGGTGCCCCCTCCTCCCAACGTACACAAACGCAAGCACTCAGACACCCAACAGCCATCCACCTCACAACAGCATCCATCCCATGTACCTGCACCCAACACAGCAGGCAGACACCTCCTACAACCACTCCCTCTTCCTCCACTCCCAGACCTTCTCCCTCTTCCTGCCCCAATGTCCCTAAGAAGCTTTTCCTCTCCACCACTGACCTCTTCCCTACCCCTTCCCCCAGTGTGTAAAACCCAGGCAAGCACCTCAGCCTCCCAGTCCATGGGCACAGTAGTGTCCACAGCAACTTGGGTGGGAAGGGATCCTGGACACCAGGCAAACACACGGAAATAGTGTCTGCCCCTAGTGCTGCCAGGAAGGTAAAGGTGCCATCCCAAGCTGCTGCCAGAGGAGCAAGTAGTCATCCCCAGCTGTTGCCAAGAGGAGCAAGGAGCCATCCCCAGCTGCTGCCAAGAGGAGCAAGGAGCCATCCCCAGCTGCTGCCAGGAAGGGCAAGGGGCCTGCACTCGCAGGCAGAAAGGACAAGGGGCCTGGTGCTGGGACTCGGTCAGAGCCCCCACCACCAACCATGGTGTTGTAGCCATCCCAGGCTGCAGGGGATGGGCAGGAGCTTCCCCCTGCAACTACCACCAGCAGCACCAGCACCGCCACCGTCCGAGGCTGCAGGGGATGGGCAGGAGTTTCCCCCCTCCACCAGTAGCAGCAGCAGCATCGCCAACATCAGTGGGCAGCCGTCCGAGGCTGCAGGGGATGGGCAGGAGCTTCCCTCCACAACCACCAGCAGCAGCAGCACCAGTGGGCAACCGTCCGAGGCTGCAGGGGATAGGCATGAGCTGATGCCTGCGTTGGCGCATTCAGCTTACTTCAGTGTCAGTACAAGGGGAACCGCAGGGGTGAGGCATATTCCTGTAAATAAGGAACATCCCTCCATTTTAAAAGTGGCACATTTCAAAAGTGGCACAGCACCGCTATTTGTGGTGCAGCAGCATTCTGCACCACTTTGTCACGAATCTGGGCCTAAGAGGATAGGAGGATGTATGTGGAAAGCCCACCTACTTCCATCACTCTGTCAATACACGTTTGGTGGGTGACGGACCTGAAACATTTTGAGGCTTGTTGATGTGTGGATGCATTATGTTGGGACACCACATCAAGCGTGGTATTGCAGTTGTGGTACTGAGAACAGACATTGTAGTAATCCTATTGTGGACTACTTTCAGTGTGTGTTGCAATAATCATTGAACATTGTAAGTGCCAGACAGCATTCCGGTTAGTAGATTTAGCAGGATGTGTTCCTTCCTGCAGTTGTGTATTAGGACAGACAAGAGGGACATCCCTACATCATGCAGGTTGTGTAATATCCCTCATATATTTAGGCATTACCAAGGTTAGTAGAGGGATGCATTGACTATATGTGACAAGCACATATCCCTGGACATTTGAATTGATGCTGCACAGTGGAGCAAAAAGAGCTGTTGCACTGCGTGTTTCTTCATAAATAGGTATATATCTGCTAGTATACCTAGACACAAACATCATAGTGCTGTACCCAAGCATCTAAAATTTCTGACTTGTACTTGAGTGGTGGATAGTGATAGGTCATACTAAACATGCCAAGGTGAAGCACCTTGCATACCTTATCCTGGCATATTTTCCATGTGTCCCTCTCACACCTGACACTGCCTGTTATAGCCATTGCATGTGTATATTTGTGATTTTCCAATACAACATGTGTGACTCACCCAGCTTCTGATGCCTTTTAAAAGGTCAGCACATCTGGATTGTGTTTTATTTAGCCCAAGAAGTGTAGTGTAGTGTAGCCCAAGAACTCAGGGTGGTGTGGTAGTGACAAGTGGGTGTGTGACAAGTTTGTAATTGTACAGGTTGTAGTTGTTTATTATATGTTGCATTTTGCCTCACACATAGGGAAGCCTTTCAAGGTATTTGGTGCATTGATGCCACACCACCATTATCCTTGCATGCCCCTTGCCCCAGCAACTGACACCATGGAAGCACATCTTTGACATTACTGTTCCCCATGGTGGACATTTCCACAATAGTCTAATGAGTTTTGTCACTATTTTGGTGCTTTACTGCATTAGCACCATGAATAATGGCACTAGTGCAGCAAAGGACAGGGAGGTCCGATGCTTACAGTGATTGTGTCTCTTTGACATCTGCCTTTGGCAGGCCTCACATATGAGGTAATTAGATGGCACAGTGTAACCTTCATGGATTGTCAGCTCCATTAACTCCTCCCCTCCCTGCATAAGGGATATTTCCTTGCGTACAGCATATCTGCCACAGGCATATAGTGGTGTAAGGATGTACAAAGTGGATCAATGCATGCATTGTGTTAATGTGCACAAGTGGAATGGGAAGTTTGGATCCACATTGGCAACAATTTGCATGATGCTAATGTTGCATTACGAGCTCGTAAAATTGGGCTCCTAGTGTGACATTGACACCACTTGTGGCTGTTCTTACGCATGAAGGTGTTCCTTTGTGCATGACACCAACCATTGCCACAACACAGGAAACCTTGTTACATGGTGAAAAGGGAGCTACTTGCACAGCAGCACAAATGGTTGAGAAATGGTTGGTGCATAGGGGGGAGGTGTGGGCCCATCTTAAGTGTTGGGCCTTTATTAACCAGGTTACAGGGAAAATGACAGATGGCAACGTTGCACCACATTTGGCACTGCCACATTCTGTCATTTTCAATATGCTTGGATGCACTGTTTTAAAGCGTATATGGTGCAGCCATGTTGGTCCCTGCATCAGCCCTGTATTTGCTTCTGAGCGCCAATGCACACAACCCTGCACCATGGAGGAAGGAGGACTGCACTGTGGGGGAGATTGTTTTTGGGCAGGAAGGGGCACTTTCCTGAAGAAAATACAATCTTCTATCTGCATGTGCACATTTTTATGTGTGCTGCAGGATGTTGCACACATAGGAAGAGCAATAACACGAGGAGGAAGGAAAGCATTTCTCCCTTGGGGTGGTGTTGGATTTGGTCACAGCCTCAAGGTTACAAAAATTCTTAAATCTGGGGCAATGACAACATGCAATCGGTGCTGTTGTGGCACGGCCACAGCAACACTGAATGCACGCCCCTTCCAGGAAAAGTGCTGTGTGTGAAGGGGCCATATATACAAGGTGGTATTAAAGCACAAAAAGTGGCTTAATGCCACAGTGTGAATATGGTGGAGGGTGGAGCGCCGCCAGAGTGTCACTAAAAATAAGGCTACAGTGACAATAGGGCCTTTTGATTCTGGCACCATGTGTCCTGATGCGACCCTTTTGCATGCATTCAGAGTGTCCTATGTACCCCCGTGTGCCATTTGAAAATTTTCAGATAGTCCCCCACTGCAACTTCAGAATTTGTGGTAGGTCTTGGTAGTCTGATCTGTCATGTGATTCTCGTGACCAGCTCCTCCGGGATGACCGCTGCCACCATCTCCTCCAGCTCATCCAGATCCTCCTGGGATACAGGACTTCCACCTCCAGTCTGCAGTGCTGCCTTTCGGTTCCTGGCCAATTTCTCTTTAGTTCTGCACTTACAATTGTGCCAGCGCTTCTTATAATCGGTGACAGTCCTCTTCACCTCTGCCACACTGTTGACTTTATCTACTGTTGCCTGTCATATAGCCTCTCACCTATCTATTGGCACTTTGGAGGTGACCTGGTGTTGGTGCTCCATCACCTCTCTTACCAAGACATCATTCTCCTCCTCACTAAAGTGACACTTCTGCTTTATTTTCTTCTTCTCCTGGGATTTTTCTGCTCCATCCTCGCTTGTACTGGGCTGATTGGGATCTCTCTGGGTCTCTCCTGGGCTGAATTCTCCATCTTGGCTCCCTATTTTTTTGTTTTTGCTCACACACTTTTCTTTTTTTATGCCAATGCTTCTAAATATGTCACAATTTGCGTAAAAAATTTCCTTTGTGCCATGGTGTATTGTTTTTTAAATACTGCGTACGGATGGCGCAAAGGAAGTTTGTTAGGCAGTGTTATTTTTTTTTCGCACAACTGCACTAGCGCACTTGTGCGTAATTTTTCTTAAATCAGTACCTAAGTCTCTTCCCAAGACATCCTATTATCACAGGCACTTTTGTTGTTTCTTCGGGTGTGGGTCTTATAGCTTGGATTATAGGGGTAGGTTTGGGACTTCTACTGTTCTCAGCACAGAACGGGTAGCACCGGTGTCAACAAATAATGACATGGGTAGCCATTCATGTAACCATCTACGAATGGACCACTGTGGTCTACCTCCAAGACTGTGGCAAGTATGCAATACTCTTCCCTCCCATCAGGCGCCATTTGCTGACTGATTGGAGCCATAATTCTCATAGGACTCAAACATTGGAAACTTTTAAAAGGAATTATTGCCTTGAAGTGTATTCAAATTCATATTTTGGACTTGATTAGAGTTCCATCTGTGGCCCTTCACATTTTGCTGTAGCATTGCAGATTGTGGAACCTATATCACTGGAGCTAGTGGTACAAATATACTCTGCCGTCTCTGTCTCTGCACATATTACACCCACACAGGGTTGCGATTCTGAGGTTGTAAAAGCCCTGAATTCTGGACCCGATTTGCTGTATGAAGAGAATATTCCCTCCTCCAATGCCACAAAATGTAATAAAAATGACAAGGGGTTGTCTTCTTTAGACTACCTAAATCCATTCCTGTACTAGGATCAATTGGGACTCCGAAACCACCTCTTCCCTGCATCACCTGGGCAAACATTAACTTCTCCTTCAGCTTCTGCTTCATCTCTATTTCATCACTGCAGTACTTCGCATACATCAAGATCTCATCAACTGATTTATTCTGCCAAAAAATCTAATACTGTTGAATCATCCTACTAATTTCGTGTCTCAATCCTGTCACAAACCTCAACACAAAATGTCCCATAGCCCTGGGCTCAAGAGTCTCCATTCCACTGTACTTCTTGAATGCCAGCAACAATCTTTCATAATAGGCATGTATTGACTCTTTAGGTTGCTGAGTTGTTCTACCAATTTTAATCCAATCAATATCTTTTAGAATGTTATCACCTGCTGATACTTTTTCATCATCAACTCCGAAGGGCCTTTCGTCACTAGGATCCTTGGCGGTTCTGACTCAGGCCATTCTACAGCTATCTTACATTATGTCCACAAGTCACTTGGAACCACAATATCAAACAGAGTGTTCCAATCAGCCCACAACACCTGTAAAATCTTCACAAATCTCTCAAATTGCTTGTACCACTCCACTGGCTTTTCCCTCTACTTCAGAAAGTCACTAGTAAATGATGCAAGATCACTTATGCTCCAAAGCACATGAACATAACCTCCACTGGCACTTTTCTCAATGGGAAATTTGATGCACTTGCCTCACCTGCTACAAGAGGAGGTGCTTCCCTGTCTGTTTCTTTGGTTCTTTCTTTCTCAACCATCAACTTTCGAACTTATCTAGCTCATTTTTTAATGTTCTGAATTAGCTCTTTGTTTTGTAATTCTGTCCCTGAAGTTCTCATACAGGCTACATATTCTTCATGAAGGCATACACGGTAACTCTTCCTGTTGGTCTTGTTCAAGTCTATCACATATCTTTGAGCAAACTCAGACAGTTTGCTATAAAATTGTCCCACACATTTGATAACATCCTTACTTATGAAAACAAGCTCATTATCTTGGTAAGAGTCTAAATGAGTCATTTCAAGATTCCTGATAATCATCTAGAGCAGTTCTAGCTCCAGTTTAGCCACCAGGTTCCCTCTCGCAGGTGACGGGATTGACTCAACTCAGAACTCCTGCTATCACTGAAAGGAGTATCAGCATAAAAGCTTTCACACAATTGTCTATTTCCTTAGCACTAAATTTAATGACACTACTTGGATGTTAGACATATTCCTACCTCCATGGGCCCCGCCACTGAAATATAAAGGTGGATCCCATACAGTTGTACCAGAAGTTGGCATTCTCTGATATGTACCTAAGGAACAGTACCCTGAAAATTTCATAGTCAAATCAGCACTGGCCATACATGGAGAACATGTGTGTGTTGGGGCTAGAGGAACAAATCTTCTCATATATGGACTTGCTGCAGCATTACCCGAAGAATCTGATGCAACGGGGACAGCCAAATTATAAGTTGTCTTTCCTGGGAAATCAGGTATAGGCATGGGGACCACAGGACCAATAGTAACTGGGACAGTAAGAGTACCTGCAACTTTAAGAACAATTTAATTAGCAGGAATGTGAATTCTTGAACCTTCTCCTATTGGTTCATGAGAAACATTCTCTGGAGTAATCCTTACCGGATCAGGATTCACATTTATTGGGGCAGTAGTTAATCGAATATTTCGACTATCATTTGTGCTATCTCCATCCTCCACTCGGGTCTCATTGAACGTAGGTGAATGTTCTGACAATAATATATCTAGAAAGCTATCTACAGAATCACTGTCACTGATCTCACTCATATCACCTGCCTTGTTTTGCTTTCCATCCTTTACTTTGATGTCTTTTTTTCTTTTCTTCTCTCTCTCGAAAGCTTTGTTCTTTATTGCCGGGTATATTCTAACTCCCTCTATCATGTCTGTTCTCCAATTCTTTCATTCAGCATCCTATCCAGCATCAGCATATGTACACACTGCTTTTTGATCTCATCCCTGATAGTTCTCTTTCTCTCTAGAAGAAGCAACACATTCTCAAGCATTTAGCGCCTAATATTGTGCAAGTCTAAGGCTCTGACACCACACAATCCACTCAAACGCCAAGGATTGTTAAGGAATGTAAAAGACAAATTGCAGAAAAGAGCAGTGGTTCTAGTTTCATCACAAGAAAGAGGACAAATAAGTTATTTCTCAATGTGTTAAGCAAAAAGAGTTTTTGGGGCGTTTCATCCTCTCCAGGCTTTCAAAAACATAAACGTGTATATCCCTTATCAATGCTTCAAGGTGGTGAGTCTTCAAAATATCTTATCCCTTGTGTCTACAGGCATGTGTTAGACCTCAATTGACTTGTTGGGTGCCTATTCACACACCCCTATGGATCCTAGGTCTAAAAAAGTCCTAAGGGTTTATGCTCTGGGCCAACATCACCGGTTTTGAGAGCTTCCTTTTGGCCTTTCCTCAGCCCAAGGTTATTTACTAAGACTCTAGCACCTTTGGTGAGCCAGCTACATTACTAAGGATTGTTGATTTTCTCTTACCTGGACAAAAGCTAATATAGGCCTCTTCTTTTTCCAAGGGATGGGAATCAGTCCAGCTGATGTGTGACTGTCTGGCAAGCGACAGCTTCTTCTCAGTTGAGCCAAGTCCAAGAGCTTCAACACATAGGGGCTCTTTTCAAGATCAACATGGGGAAGGTCTATTGCTCTCCTTCACCTGAAGAAAGATTGATGTGGTGACAGAGAAACCATTTTGATTCCCAAGAAGCCTCAGCATAGCATTGGCTGGCAGTACAGGGGAACATGGCAGCTCCCTTATTTCTTGTTCTCAGGGCTTGCCTCAAACTTTACCATCTAGTTTATCAACTGCTGGAGGCCTGGGATCTATCTTCACAGTACTGCAGGATTCTGGTACTGATCCTGTGGTCAGTAGCCCAGAAGCTTCCATGATGGTCAGGTTCCGAAGATTTGAACAAGGGAATTCTATTGTCGCCTCTCATACATCTGACAATCACAAAAGATGCAAGCGGTTTTGGATGTGGTGCAGAGAAGGAACACAGATCAGTTTGTGCCTGTGATCAGCCACGGAATACTCAAATTCATTGAACTGGAAGAAGCTGCAGGCATTTCACAGAGCTCTGTTAGTCTTGGTCCCTCTGGTCAAAAATACCCTTGTCCTGATTTGCACGGACAGCCAAACTACTCATGTTTACATTAATCATTTGAGGAGTTCCAGGGCCCCCCTTAACTCATCTAGCAGAGAAGATTGGTGTTTGGGCAGAAAGTATCCTTTACCTGACAGTGTTGTATCTTACAAGAAGGGAAAATTAGTGTGAGGATCTTTTCAGCAGAACATTTCACTCATTTCAGGACTCGGTATCTATGTCTCTGAATGCCATTGTTTTTCAGTAATTCATAAAGAGGTTTGTGACTCCAAGGCTAGACTTATTTACAAACCTGAAGTAACCTGAAGGATGGTTTGCTTCCCAAATTGTATTTCCTTTTCCATGCCAGAAAGCATGGAGGATAGATGTTATGAGCTTCCTTTGATCCAGGGGTCTTTTGTTTGCCTTTCTTCCCTTCCCTCTCATCAGCAGGGTTTTATTGAAGTCCAGAGAGGAAAGAGTGGAAATCTTGTTGGTGATACCCTCATGGAAGTGTAACCAATGGTTTCCATTACTCAGTCAGCTGTCAATACAACCTCCATGGATCGTTCTAGTGGTTCTGTTCTCTCTCTGGTTCTCAGTTTTCATGGAGAAGACCCTGACCTGCCGCCCTGGTGCTCTGCAGATTGAGAGGCAGCAATTTGAATCCTGTGTGATTACTTCTGAAATAGCTCTTTCTATTCAAAATTCTAGGAGACAGAGCACCTTGAAAAATTATGACAGACATTGGAAGAATTTTTCCAACTGGAAGAAATTGTCTGCCCTTTTTGCATGAAGGGGGAAATCTTGGAATTCCTGAGGGATTTTTTTTATGTGTCTGGTGGTATCCGCATTACAAACCTAATGGGCAACCATTGAGGCAATAAGATGTCTTACAAATTTCTCACATAGATCATTTGGCTTCCTGGTTGTTAAAAAACTTTCTTTTGAGAAGGCCTATTGTTTGTGTTCCTGTCTTCTCATGGTACCTACCTCTTGTCCCTAAAATGCTACAAGAGTCTCCCTTCCTCATCACAGTCCTAGGTTTCCTCCCACAGGGACAGAGGAAATATTTGCCTTGGTTAAAATGTAGTTTTTTAATTCATGAAGTGTACCGGCTTGGCCCTTCATATGTGTGCCAAAGTATGGGATCTTCCTACTGTGGATATGTTGGGAGAGGCACAAGTTGATATTTTTCTTTTTTGATATGGTGAATACTGTGCATGAGAGACATATTGCTCCATATGGAAGATCTGTGATGAGAAAACAATGGCCCCTATTACGAGTTTGAAAGTCCGAGGACCGTCAAACCCAGGATGGCAGTTGGACCAAAGCACTCCTGGTGGTCCAACTGCCATATTACAACCATACCAGTCACACCACCAGGGGGCCACAGCTATTGCCAGGGCCATGGATCCCAGCAAGATAGCACCCGTCAGAGTTGTGGTCAGCCACAGCAGTGCCATTGCAGCACCAACGCGCTGATCATGTATCCACTTTACGCCTTCCAGGCTGGTGGAAATCCAGTGCTAGGGGCCCCCTGCCATCATTACAGACAGTGAGCATTCTGAGGGCGTTCTAAGGGAGCCGAGGCCAATGCTGTGGTACTATTTCCAGAAATGTTGTAATATTTTGTTTCCACTGGTCAGCCCAGTGAAAACATAATATGACTGAGGGAAGGCCGTTGGTATGGAGGCAGCCTCCTCTCCCCGGCTTTGGCAGTGTGATCATCCCGACCACCAAAGTTGTAATAAAGCCCTATGAGTCAAAGTGAGTATTACAGGTAGGATACTGAGCCATTGCTTCTCCTGTGAAAGACATAGCTTGAGATTCCAAGGAATCAGTAGATATCTGCTATACTCAGTAGTCACCCTAACAAAACTGCTGCAAGCACACTTTCTGTTTCCTGATTTGTTCTACTGATATAGAAAGCAGGGAGCAAGCACTGAGAAAGGGCTACAACGGGAGGCAGACAGAGCAGGGAAAGTTTGTAGGAAATTTCTTAATACATTGAAAGAAAAAATTACAGGGAGGTGCAGGTGTAGGGACTGTTTGTGACCATATTTAATAAAAAATATGTGTAACACAGAACGGGGGATGCTCTGATTAGCTTGTGAGTTTCATGTGTAGCAGAAATGGGGTTTTAGAAAGAAAATTGGGTAAAAGGACTTAAACCTGCCTTTCTTTGCCTCCACACAGTGCATTCATTGAGGTCAGTTAAAGCAGGACAGAGAAGATTCAATGTGTGGTTCACAAGATGAATTTTTATAGGGGAATTTACCAAAAATGGATTGGTTCCAATCATTGTTTGCATTTCCGTTCCTGTCTCTTTTCTCTGGTGCCCTTCTAATCTTAAAGATGTCAGAAGTTGGTACACACTTTTAAATTAATCCACCAATAGAATTCTAAACTCTGCTAGATTCAGAGTTGGCAAGGAGGGCCCAATTCATCCTGAGTAGAATGTGACTTTTTCCACAGTTGGTGAGAAATAGGTCTATGCAGGTGCATGTGTCTTTTTCCAATTGATGAAAAAGCACCTTCTGACCCTTTTTGTGATTATTCATTCTAATCCCATGGTTATGGCCTTTTACCGCCTCATGGTTGTATTATGTATATCTATGTCATATGTTGTGTGTGTTTTGTAATCCTTGTGTTGCAATGATTGTGTTCTTCATGAGAACACATTAGATAGAGCAAAAGCTACAGGTTTTCTAGGCAAGTGTAATGCCTGCCCGCTTCCCTCCTTACTGGAGCAGATCCCATGACATGCACCACAGAGACACTGGTGGTCATTACAACCCTGGCCGACGGTGTTAAAGCGGCGGTAAGACCGCCAACAGGCCGGCGGTAAAAATTTTGCAATTAAGACCGTGGTGGAAACCGCCAACAAAGACAGCCACTTTAACACTCCAACCGCCACGGCGCTACAAACAAACAGTGCAGTGGTCACCACCAACAGACAGGCGGGAGACAATGTACTGCCCACACTATTATGACAGGCCAATCCGCCACCTTTTCCGGGGCGGATTCACTGCGGATAAAAACATGGCGGAAACAGGAATTTCAAAGGGAAAACGCTCACCTCTACACACTCCACGAGGAACGAGGACACCATGGAACCGGAACTCCAAATTCTACCTGCGATAGTCTTCCTGCTCCTCTACCAGGAGCACGAACGCCGGCGGCGAAGACCACGGTGAGTACAGCACCTACGACACAGGGGAGGGGGGAGGGAAAAAACAGGGACGCGCAACACCCCCACCCTCACCCACCACAACACACACACTAATGCATATCAATACATCACAGTTACACCCCCCAAACCCCCCGGAAGAATGCAAAGACCAAAGAAAATGAGTGTAACCCTCGGAATATATTAAAAACAAGTAGGCAGAAATATATATATATATATACACAATGTACAAAATAAATACCAGGCATAGTAGTCCAGGTACTGCACAAAGATAGTCCGTGGAACACTGGGACCACACGGTATGGGCGAGGCCCACACAAGATCCCCGACCATGATGGAGAGAACACTGCAGGGGCATCAGAGAGCAAGAAAACAGGCACCTCAGGGGGAGGGAAAGGGGGGGCACGTCAGCCGGTTGAGTGCACGACGCCAAATCCACGAGGAGGCCACATGCCCACTGTTCAATCCTGGGGAGTGCAAAGCCACAGTCTCAAAAGTCTCTACAGTGGGTGGGTTGCCCACTGTTCAATCCTGGGGAGTTCAAAGCCACAGTCTCACAAGTCTCTACAGTGGGTGGGTTGCCCACTGTTCAATCCTGGGGAGTGAAAAGCCACAGTCTCACAAGTCTCTACAGTGGGTGGGTTGGTCACTGTTCAATCCTGGGGAGTGCAGAGCCACAGTCTCACAAGTCTACAGTGGGTGGTTTGCCCACTGTTCAATCCTGGGGAGTGCAAAGCCACAGTCTCTCAAGTCTCTACAGTGGGTGGGTTGCCCACTGTTCAATCCTGTGGAGTGCAAATCCACAGTCTCACAAGTCTCTACAGTGGGTGGGTTGCCCACTGCTCAATCCTGGAGAGTGAAAAGCCACAGTATCACAAGTCTCTACAGTGGGTGGGTTGCCCACTGTTCATTCCTGGGGAGTGAAAAGCTACAGTCTCACAAGTCTCTACAGTGGGTGGTTTGCCCACTGTTCAATCCTGGGGAGTGCAAAGCCACAGTCTCTCAAGTCTCTACAGTGGGTGGGTTGCCCACTGTTCAATCCTGGGGAGTGCAAAGCCACAGTCTCTCAAGTCTCTACAGTGGGTGGTCTGCCCACTGTTCAATCCTGGGGAGTGCACAGCCACAGTCTCACAAGTGGACGACAGTCTCTACTGGTTCTGGAGGGGGACTGGTGCCCAGAGTGCTTCATCCTGTTAAGGACAGAGGTAGTGGATGGATCTCTCCACTTGTTCTGGAGGGGGACTGGTGCCCAGAGTGCTTCATCCTGTTAAGGACAGAGGTAGTGGATGGATCTCTTCACTGGTTATAGAGGGGGACTGGTGCCCAGAGTTCATCATTCACCCCGTGTCGGACCCAGTTGCGTCAGTGCCCCTGCCGCTCATGGGCTAGTGGTGCTTCAGATGGCGGTGGCCTGTTCAGAGGTGCTTCAGATGGCGGTGTCCTGTTCAGCGGTGCTTCAGATGGCGGTGCCCTGTTCAGCTGCACTTCAGATGGTAGTGCCCTGTTCAGCGGTGCTTCAGATGGCGGTCTACATTGCAGGGTCTCAGCTGCTGGCGGTCCTTCATGGCCCAACGGGCCTTCTGCTGACGGTCCTTCATGGCCCAACCGGGCCTTTCGCTGACGGTCCTTCATGGCCCAGCTGGGCTGGTGCTGGCTGTGGCCTCCTGGGCAGCTGGGCTGGGGCTGGCGGTGGCCTCCGGGCAGCTGGGCTGGTGCTGGCGGTGGCCTCCTGGGCAGCTGGGCTGGAGCTGGCGGTGGCCTCCTGGGCAGCTGGGCTGGGGCTGGGGGTGGCCTCCTGGGCAGCTGGGCTGGGGCTGGTGGTGGCCTCCTGGGCAGCTGGGATGGGGCTGGCGGTGGCCTCCTGGGCAGCTGGGCTGGGGCTGGCGGTGGCCTGCTGGCCAGCTGGGCTGGGGCTGGCGGTGGCCTCCTCGGCAGCTGTGCTGGTGCTGGCGGTGGCCTCCTGGGCAGCTGGGCTGGGGATGGTGATGGCCTCCTGGGCAGCGGGGATGATGGCGGTCTTCTCCGCTGTGCTGCTCTTCCCAGACTTGCGGGGTTTCCTGTGGCCCTTCCCCACCTTGGAAGGTATCACAGCTGACTCCATACTCCCAACGGGACCCCTGGGAGCGGCTTTCGTGGCTAGAGTCTTCCCCCTCTCCCCCCGGGCACTGGCCAACTTCTGATGCTTCACAGGTGGGGGACTGCCTGTGCTGTGGCTACGTGCCACACTGGCTCTTCTGGTGGCCGGTGCACTCCACATTCCGGTGACTACAGGCACCACTGGTCTTCGGGACCTATGAGATGGACGGGGTAGGGGAGGTGTGGGAAAGAGGTCAAGGGTGCACAGGAAATGTTTTTTGGACACACTGGGACGGGTAGCTGGAGGGGGTTTGGGAGTGGACGAAGAGGTGGTGGCTGTAGGAGGTGTACGTTTGGGGACTTTGGGTGAAGGTGCATGCGCTGGAGGCTGTCGCGAGGTGGATGGCTGTTGGGTGGGTGTGTGCCTGCATTTCTGTATCTTGGGAGGGGGCGTCACAGACACACTGGAAGAGGACACAGGGGACGTGTGAATGGTAGTGGGAGTGGTGACTGCACGTTAGCGGGGTGTGGTGATGGGTGTGCTGGAGAGGGACGTAGTGGCTGCAGATTTAGTGCATGCAGGTGTGAGTGTAGATGCGACTGGGAGGGAGGAGGGTGACGAGGAGGAGGGAGAAACAGTGGAGGCAGTGGATGTTGGTGTGTCTGCATGTGTGTGATGCTTGCATGAGTGCCTGTGGGATGTGTGGTGCTTATGTTTGGATGAGCTTCCCTTGTGTGTTGTCTTGTGTGCAGGCTGGTCTGGTAGGTGTGCTTGGGATAGGCAGAGGTACAGGGGATTGGGTCGGGGTGGAGGAAGTTGGAGGGGGGAGGCTAGAGACGTGGACAATGGCTGCCATCAGTGCTGAGGTCAGAGTCTGAAAAGCTTGGTGAAGGGCCGCCTGACCAGAATGAATGCCCTCCAGGAATGCACTGGTTTGTTGCAACTGCCTCTCTACACCCTGGATGGCATTCAAAATGGTAGACTGCCCAACAGTGAGGGACCTGAGGAGGTCAATGGCCTCCTCACTGAGGGCAGCAGGGGTGAATGGGGCAGAGCCTGAGGTGCCTGGGGCGAAGGTGATGCCCACCCTCCTGGGTGAGCGGGCACGGGGCAAAGGCTGAGGGGCGGCTGGGAGGGCGGTGCTGGTAGGGGGGGTGGCGGCTGTACCTGTAGATGGGGGGAGGACAGATGTTGCCGTCACCACAAGGGAGCTGCAATCAGAGGACGAGTCCGTGTCGCTGGTCTCAGCTCCTGTCCCCGCCGTGGAGCTCCCCTTGCCCTCCGTCCCACTGGTGATTTCTAACTCTGTAGTGTCGCCCTCCAGGGCCATGTGGGATGCAGCTCCCTCGTGCTCCGGTGCCACTGCTCCTCTGCCTGATGATGCTAATGCACACAAGAACAGGGAGACCACAAAAAGCGGGGCGAAACAGAAGAAAGACATGTTGAGTGCATGCATTACCTCTACCGTTGGCGGACACAACAGAAACAGTAGCCCCCTGCACTATGCCGCGCTCTTGGGCTCCACTGTTCAATTCCTGGGAAATGGCCTACAAGGCTATGGACGACATCTGCACCCACAGATGACACAGGGGCATGAATAGCTGTACTTGGCACTCTACAGAGGTAGGGTAGGGTGCCACATGGCCTGCCTTACGGAGGGGCCTTGCCTACGGAACTCGCCCTGGCCTAGGGAATCCCACAGCCCACATCCCCCACCCAGACACGTCGTATTGCGCGCAAAGTCAGCTGAATGAGAGTGTACTCACCCCCTTGTGTCTGCTGTGATGCCCTCAAGCGCCCATCCAACTCCTGGTAGGCCACCGCCAGGATCCTGAACATCAGGGGGGTCATGGTGCGACGGGCACCTCTCCCATGTTGGGAGGCCATCCCCAGCTGAGCCTCCGCCATCTTCTTGCCCCAGCGGCGAATGTCCTCCCATCTTTTACGGCAGTGGGTGCTCCGTCTGTGGTAGACCCCCAGGGTCCAGCCGTCCTTGGCGATGACACGCCAAATATCTTTCTTCTGGTGGGCGCTGACCTGCATGAAATGTACAGGGGAAAAAGAGAAGTTATCACCAACTGCACCGTCAAACTGATTGGCCCCCATCCATACCCTTGCCATGTGGCACATGCATACACTGTCTTTCATGCACGCAGCACTCTGCCCCCTTCCTTCTTACATACAGCCCTCTCCACACAGGCATAGCCCATACAACATGCTCCCTGTGTACTTAACTGTTTGTCTGGAGGACCGTAGAGTAGCTTGTACTGGGGGAGGACCCCATCAACGAGTTTCTCCAACTCCTCCGATCTGAAGGCAGGGACACTTTCCCCAGACACTCGAGCCATTGTCTCTTCCAGACTGAGGTCACAGCAGCACTTGCAGTGTAGGTCTTCACCTGTCGAAGATCAGGAATCAAGTGATTGAACAGATAGAAAATGGCGGTCATGTCCGCGGCGGTGCGTACCGTCACCACCGGCGTACATCGTCATTGGCTCCTGGGACCCATAGGGTCCAATATTAACCAATGCAGCATTGCGCCGGGGCCTTCGACCGCCTACCGCGACGGTGTACAACGCCAGCGCAGTTACCTCACATCCCATTGTCCCACTTTACAGGTCAGGCAGCCGCCATTTCAGGGGCCCACATGGCTTCATTTTAAACTGCTTCACACAGACCTATGCCTAGACTCAACACACATACAGGCCACCTTTTGTGTATGAATGGTGTTCTGTGTAAACTGTGGGTACGTACTTCTGAGTTGTTTGACTCTGTGCTCGCTGTTGTCCTTCATAGGCACCGTCCGCTGGGACATGTGAGGAGATGGCGGCATCCTCCGGTGTACCTGTCGACAATGGAGGAGCGACATTTGATTATCACATACAGGCTTGACCATGCCACAATCCAGGAACTGTGTACCCATTTGGAGCCAGACCTGATGTCAGCAATCCGCCATCCCACAGGAATCCCCCCTCAAGTGCAGGTGCTGTCAGTGCTCCATTTCCTTGCAAGTGGCTCATTTCAAACAACTGTGGCCATGGCATCAGGGATGTCCCAGCCTATGTTTTCCAACGTATTGTCCAGATTGTTGTCTGCCCTTCTGAAACACATGCGGAGCTACATCGTTTTCCATCAGGTGGAGGATTTGCCTACAGTGAAAGGTGACTTCTATGCCCTGGGACATATCCCCAACATCATAGGTGCCATTGATGGGACACATGTGGCTTTGGTCCCTCCCCACAGGAGTGAACAGGTGTACAGAAACCGGAAGAGTTATCATTCGATGAATGTACAGATGGTATGTTTGGCCGACCAGTACATCTCCCATGTGAATGCCATGTTCCCTGGCTCAGTGCATGACGCCTACATCCTGCGGAATAGCAGCATCCCTTATGTGATGGGGCAACTCCAGAGGCACTGTGTGTGGCTATTAGGTGAGCACATGGAAGCAACTCATTGGGAATGGTTGTCTGGATCTGGGGATATCCCTATAGGTTAGTGTGTGTCTGACAGTTGTCCCTCGCCATTTGCAGGTGACTCTGGTTACCCCAATCTGTCATGGCTACTGACCCCAGTGAGGAATCCCAGGACAAGGGCAGAGGAACGCTACAATGAGGCCCATGGGTGAACTAGGAGGGTGATCGAGCGGACCTTAGGGCTCCTGAAGGCCAGGTTCAGGTGCCTTCATATGACAGGTGGATCCCTATTCTACTCACCAAAGAAGGTGTGCCTGATCATCGTGGCCTGCTGTATGCTTCACAACTTGGCTTTGCAATGACAGGTGCCTTTTCTGCAGGAGGAGCAGATGTCGGTGTTGTGGCAGCTGTGGAGCCTGTGGACAGTGAAGACGAGGAAGCAGAGGAAGAAGACATGCACAACAGGGACTCAGTGATCCTGCAATATTTCCAGTGAGACACAGGTAAGAATACAAACCTGCGTACTACATGTACTTTAACACTACTACCTCTCTACTGTCTGTCATTTTCACCCAGTGTATGGTCACTGAGTTGTCAATTTCCCTTACGATTTCACAGATGTGGGTCCCACTGTGTGACATCTGCTTAGATTCCTCATGGACTAGAGCTGTGTGACATAGGTATGTTGACATTACTATTTAAAAAGCATTTTGTCACAGTAATTGCTAATACACTATTTCCAAATCACAGACAGACTCCAGATCGTTTTGTGCTTTAGGTGTGTTTATTTAAGTGCTCAATATTGGAGGGGGTAGTGAAATGGTGAGGGGTGATGGCGGAGGAATGTCCATGGCAGAGTCCAGTCTATTAGTCTCACAGGTGCATTGCCCATACGGGCATAGGAGGTGGAGCTCGGGCAGTTTAAGTATGGACAGGGTGACAAAGTGGGACAGTAGGATGACAATCAGGGTGGTCTGATTTCTTGGCAGGGGTCTTGGCAGTGTGTTCTGTCTTTGTCCTGGATCTCAGGGACAGTTTGCGGGGTGGTTCTCCCTCTGCAGGGGGTGGGGTGCTGGTGTGGTGGTCCTGTGGCGGGGCGTCCTGTCCACCAGCGCCGTAGGAGGTGGTGGGCAGTTCATCCTCCATTCTAGTGGCCCCTTGTAGTGCCACAGTGTCCCTCCTGGTGTTCACAAGTTCCTTCAGCACCCCTACGATGGTGCCCAGGGTGGAGCTGATGGTTCTGAGTTCCTCCCTGAAGCCCATATACTGTTCCTCCTGCAGGCGCTGGGTCTCCTGAAACTTGGCCAGTACCATTGCCATTGTCTCCTGGGAGTGTTGGTAGGCTCCCATGATGGAGGAGAGGGCCTTGTGGAGAGTGGGTTCTCTTGGCCTGTCCGCCCCCTGTCGCACAGCAGCACTCCCAGTTCCCCTGTGTTCCTGGGCCTCCGTCCCCTGGACTGTGTGCCCACTGCCACTGCCCCCAGGTCCCTGTTGTTGTTGGGGTGGTGGGTTATCCTGGGTTCCCTGTAGTGGTGGACACACAGCTGATTGACGTGTCCTGGGGACGGAGGTATGGGCCCGCTGGGTTGGTGCTATGCTGGTGTTTCCAGAGGGTGGAAGGTCTGTGGTGGCCTATGCCTGTGTGAGGGGAACCGACTGTCCAGAGGTCCCCGATGGGCCGGGCTGGTCATCTAGATCCAGTGGACAGAGGTGCTGTCATCACTGTGGGCCTCTTCTTTTGGTGGTGTGGACGTGTGTGGACCCTCCTGTCCGGTGACGTTGGGTAGGGGTCCTGCAGGGGTATAAAAGGATGGTTATTACATCTGTGTGTGTAATGGTGTGCAATGGGTGGGTGACCGTGTACCCCAGTGCTTGCATTCCTGTGTGGGACCTTGTGTGATGATGGTTTAGGGGGGTGTATGGGTATGTGCAGTGGGCATGCTTTGGTGATGGGTGTCCATGCTTTGGTGTTGCATGCAGGGCTTGGTGTTGGGATGGGTGGTTTGTGATGTTGGGACATATATGAGGAGTTGGGGTTCTGGGGGTGAGGGTGGGGGTATGTGATGGCATGCAGGTAGGGTGGGAGTTGTAATAGTTAAGATTTGACTTACCAGAGTCCATTCCTCCACCTACTCCAGGGAGGCCCTCAGGATGCAGAATCGCCAAGACCTGCTCCTCCCATGTTGTTAGTTGTGGGGGAGGAGGTGGGGGTCCGCCGCCAGTCCGCTGAACCAACGGGTGGTGTCTTGAGACCACGGAACACACCTTCCCCCGTAGGTCGTTCCACCTCTTCCTGATGTCCTCACGATTTCTTGGGTGCTGTCCCACTGCGTTGACCCTGTCCACTATTCTTCACCATAGCTCCATCTTCCTTGCAATGGAGGTGTGCTGCACCTGTGCTCTGAATAGCTGTGGCTCTACCCGGACGATTTCCTCCACCATGACCCTGAGCTCCTCCTCCGAGAACCTGGGGTGTCTTTGCCTTGCCATGGGGTGGTGTAGGTGATGTGTGGGGTGGAGTGTGTGGGGATTAGTGTGGTGATATGTAGTGGTGTGTTCTGTGAGGTGCGTGGAAGTTGTGTGGGTGATGGTGTTGTGTGCCTGTGGATGCTAATTTGTTGATGGTGGTGTCTCTCCCTGGCCTTCTCTCGGTGATTCTGGTTGTGAGGGTTTGTGGGTGATGTGGGTGTGTGTTTTATATTGTAATGGGTGTGTGGGAGTGGTGTGTGTATGTGTATCAGGTGTGTGTATTTTGAATTGTCCAATGTGGTGGTGTTTTGTAAATGTGTGTGTATTTTGAGCGCGGCGGTGTGTATCGCCAATGGAATACCGCGGTTGAAAGACCGTCGCTGTAGATTTGTGTGTCGTGATAGTGTGGGCGTATTTCTGTTGGCGTGACGGTGGAGGTTTTGTTTTCGCCAGTTTATCACTGACCTTTGGTGTGGCGGACTTGTGTGGGTGTCTGAATTTTGGCGGATTCCGAAATGTGGGTCATAATAGCTGTGGCGGAATTCCGCGGCCGCGGCGGTGTGTTGGCGGTCTTCTGCACGGCGGTAAGCGGCTTTTACCGCCAATGTTGTAATGACCACCACTGGATCTGTTCTCTTCTCTGATTTTTGGGATAGACTACTTATGGAGCTTAGGATCTACTTGGAAATATAGAGAACTGCATTGTGTGTTTTGTGGAGAGCTACCCCTGCTTTGTCTTGCAACAGCCTGCATGCACTTGGAATGTCTGATTCTGTATGACAAAATAAATGCTTATAATGCCTTACTGCCTCCATATACCTTGTATATTATTAGAAAAAAAACACAAAAATGTTGCTCTCATCGGAGGTCTGAGAGGTTTATTTATTTATTGAATGCACTGTTCAAAAAGCAAGAACATATGCATGGAAGCGACATTTGTAAGGTGTGAACCTATTTAAAAGACAGTAGAGCACTTATAGGGTCAAAGGTAAGCATCCAGCCAATAATACCATGATAGGATAGGTATCTGAAATCTGGGAGCAGAATTGTGCTGTAACTGCATTGTGATGCAGTGTTCTTTAAAGAGCTGCATCCCCATTTCTTTCCTACACTGCAGCAGCATTTGAGTGGGCATGATTGATATAGAAATGTTGTTCCAGATTCTGGGTGCATATCTGAAAAAGGTCTACTATCTTGTTTTTACCATTTTACACTTCTTAGTCTCCAGTTTGGTTGTGTTCTGGGAGTGAGGATGCTTTGACAATATATCACTGAAACTATATTGTGTAACTGAAATATTGTGTCTGAAATATTGTGATGTTAAAAATATCATGGTTAAGATTGTTGTTTTTTAAACAGGTTTAATATTGTTCACGATAATATGATTGTGTGTTATGCTATTGTAATTTATATCACTTTTAAGTGTATTTTGGGTATTTCGTCAATTAGTAAGGTGCGTTTATTTTTAGTATGTTTATTTTTTATAACAATTCTAGGAGTAGGTTGTCCTGTTTTTAGCGAAATAGAATGGAAGTGAATTAAATTATTTAATTTTATCTACGTTATGTTCAAAGTCATTATTGTGTTATTATTAAACTTCTAAATTGTTTTATAAAGTTTATTTTTATTGGATTTTAGGTTTAATTTTTATCTGTAAAGTATTTTTAAAAAGTAATTTAATTTATTAAATTTGCTATATTTTCTAACATTTTAAATAAGTATATTTTTCTGTACATACTTTTCTAAAAATATTTGTCTTGAAATTCAAAGGTTTTTTGGGAAATAATATTATGTTACATTAAGGGGATCTCAACATTGTTACAATCTGTTTTGGTTTTAAATAATGTTGTTTTTTGATTTGTGTACTTCTTCCCATTATGAGGTAAAAAATTGTATAACTGCAATATAAAAAGAAAAATATGTTTTATTATAATTTCTATCTATTGTTTTAAATGAAAACATATTTTTAAAACAGGTTTGTCTATTTATTTTAAAGTTATAGCAAAAACCTTTTCGTTTGTAATTTATTTTGTGTTTCTCTCAATTTACCTTATTTATATCACATGTGTTTGGAATAATGTAGATATTTTTCTGTATTTTTATTATTTGTGTAATGTTTACTACAATATTGTGGAAGTACCTAATTTTGTTCTACTAAGAATACCATTTTTCCCAGTGTTGTTAAGTTTGGAGTTAGAATAGCAAATCTGACCACCCATACCCTCATTAAAGTCCAACACTTCTCACAATGAAATTAGGTTTGCAGTTGGAATAGTAAATCTGATCCTCCCTCTCCAAGTTTCAATACTTTCTCCATAGTATTTGGGTTTGGAATTGGTACAGTGTATCAAAACACTGCAAAGTTCTATTCATTCCCCAATGTGGTTAGGACTGGAGTGGGGATAGTTCATCTCTCCCCAAAAGTTCAACACTTTCTCCACTTTTGTGGTTGTGATTGGATTTAGAATAGTAATTCTGACATCTCCCCTACCAGGGTCCATCACGCTGCCAAATGTGATTCAATTTGGAGTTGAAATAGTAAATCCCCACTGCACAGCAAAGTCCAAATCTGCCCCTCTAAAGTCCAACACTGGTTAGGTGTAGAATGGGAATAGTACATATAAAGTTCCCAAAGTTCAACAGTTTGCCCAATGTGGTTAAATTTGGAGTTGAAATACTAAATCAAATACCCTCAAATCCATTTTCTCCAATGCAGTGATATTTGAAGTAGGAGCAGTGAATTAGACTGAAGTATAACACTTTCTCCAATGTGGGCAAGCTGTTTTTGAGAGTAGTAAATGTGCAATCCATACATTTTTAGCATTTGTTTGTATTTTGTGCTTGTATATACAGTATAAAATAAATGTTAATACTTTATAATATTATGGGGAAACAGGGCTGATTGCAGAAGCCCCCTAACATCTTGCCCTAATTTTTCACTCATACTGGTGTTTTTCTGATTCTGACGGTGCCCTGGGCACTGCTAAACAGTTGCAGCACCTGTACTCTGATTAAAATAGATATGCAAATTAGGCTAATTATAATTGGCTATACCAACCTACCTATAAATCCCTAGTATATGGTAGGGCATGTAGGTTTAGGTCCCCAGCATAGGTAGTACCCTCATCGGTGCACTGCTGCGGTGCCCAGTCTCATTTTATAGGCAGGCCTGCCTTGCTGGCTGCTTTTAGGTTAAAGGTAAACCTAAATTCGACTTTGGAATTAAGAGTACTTCCAAAGTCCTAAGCTACCTTAGTTTTACACATAGGTCACCCTAAGGTATTTCCTAAGTGGCCCCAGGATTGGGAGCAGTGCAACTATAAGCAGGGACTTTATAAAAGATGTTTTATAAGCCCTGGTGAGGAAAAATAGCTACATTTGTTTTAACCCATTGTAGTGAATGGGCTCCATAGGCTAACATGGAGAGATTTTATTTTAAAATAATAACAACTTATTTTCCATAGGAAGGAGCTAAATATGGCAAGTTTAGTATCAAATTAAAAGTTATAATAAGTCCAACAACGTGCCACTGTTGAATTTAATATAACTTGAATTAAGAAAGAATTTTAGAACACTTGCTAAAAGTTGCCAACTTCAACCCTGTAGTCCCCTTCTCTGATTGGTTAGCCTCTAGCAGCCTGAGCCAGGCTGCCCTGATGAGGTGTGAAGTGGCCAGGCTGAAACAAAAGAAGCATCTGGTAGGAGGAGATCTGCGTCAGCAGATGGTAGAACAGGATGAGTGGAGAACAGCCAAACTGGACTTCAAAGGAGGGTAGGACATTTGGGATAGCAACTGTACCCACCCCTATTTCCTGCAGCTCCAAACAACCAGGTGTCCCCTGATTAGATTAAGTAAGGAGTGGGTAAAGGGAAACTTACTCACACCAGTGAGTGGACTTTAGTGAGATCTAAAGTCTAAGATAGAATTTTTGTCATCTTGGATTTTGGAGGAATGTTGCTTCCTGGGATTGATTTTTGCCACACTTCCCAGGAAGTGGTCATTCAAGTGGGTTGTGGCCTGCATGTGATCAAACAGGAGCACCCTGTGCTTTCCACCCAAGGAGCAAGGATAAAATTGGCAGAGCTGCACCCCACTTCAGATCTCTACAGGAACAAGACAAGAAGAAGAAGGACTGCCCTGCTGGACCCCTGACCTGCACCTGCCACTGCACCCAGAAGGACTTCACCAGCTGCACACTTGGACTTCACCAAGAAAGAACTTTGCCTGACTTCTACTGCTTCAAGAAGGGACTCCCTATATGCCATGGGTAGAAAATAGCTTACCAGAGACCTCTGCATCAAGCCCTGAAGAAATTGACCATTTGACCAATGACCAGTGGTCATTTTTGGATCTGAACCAGGTGCATTCTGGAAGTTGGAGTCCTAATCCCCAAGGAGCAACTCGTAGCTTCTGGAACCTTAGAGTGAGTTTTGGACACCTAAAGAACCTTAAAAGTACTTCTGGAAGAAGATGCAGAATTTTGGAGACATTTGGAGCAACTTTGGAAAAAAGCTCTATAAGTGGACTGACGCGACAACAGGAGTCAAGCTGGCCAACGTCAATTGCGACACTGCCTGACTTGCTGAAAAGCTTCAGAGTCCCACACTTGTGGGATTTCTCTGGGGGATCATGGAAAGGTAATCCAACAACATTACATTGAAATCGGCTCGCTGTGGAGGGTCGTCTGACGTCGAAAAGGAAAAGCTCCCAAAATGTTCCTGACCCAGATTGTTAAAAGATGACTGAGGCCTCCCACACAGTGTATCCGAGGAGGGCTCTAGCAAAGCTGGCTGTAATTTCCACTTGGTCCCAGATGAAGATTTCCGTCCTGAAAAATCATCTAAGTTTGAACATAGAACTCTTCACCAAGGCCTCCAGTGACAGGTATCCGACGAGGGCTCCAGAGAGGTCGGCTTCAATTTGTGACTTCGTCCCAGTCCTTGAGACATCTTCCACTTTGACCGAGGCCTCCCGCACAGTGTAGCCGAACAAGGCTCCATCACAGTCGGCCACAATGTTTGACTTTGCCCTGGTCAAGTGTGACCAGATGTCTAGGTTGGCACTTTTGTTTTCTAAAGACTAGAAAACATATAGGGGGTTATTACAACTTTGGGGGAGGTGTTAATCCGTCCCAAAAGTGACGGTAAAGTGATGGATATACCACCTGCCGTATTACGAGTCCATTATATCCTATGGAACTCGTAATACGGCTGGTGGTATATCCATCACTTTACCGTCACTTTTGGGACGGATTAACACCTCCTCCAAAGTTGTAATAACCCCCAAAGGGCCTCACTATGAGTTTGGCGGTCCTGTGACCGCCTTGTAAGTGGTAGCCCTCCGACCACCAACAGGCTGGCAGAGAAGACTGGCAAATTATGAGTTTGGCAATGGTGCATACAGAAGACCTCCAAAGCACCGCCGGCACTGCCAGGCACTGCCAGGCTCCAACCACCATAGTCGAATGGAGGCACAAAGTCTGGCAGAGACCAATGTTTCCGCCGGGCCTATTAAGAGATTGCACACCACCAATATGACTGCCTTGGTCGAACCACCAAGGAGTACCAGGCGGAAACGAACAGTATAAAACAAGACACTCACTTCTAGGAAGCCATACATGTCCAGAACCACCATGGAATCACAGCTATACGTCATCCCACTGCTCCTGCTTGCTGAAACACAACATACACATCACCGACAAGGACAACAGCAAAAGTAAGTCCACACACTTGCCTGCTACAAATGTAGAATGTACAAATCTGTTACATACCATAGGGAGGGGGGGTGAGAAGGGCTGCGCTCACATGCACACATACACATCACACACACATCAGCCAGCACGTCATTACCACACATTGACACATGCCAACACAGCACAGCCGCAGCCTCACAGATCCCCGTTCAAGACATACAAAATTGTAACAATAACACAACAATAGCACAAATACAAACAGATGTCACACACCCACAACCAACACTGGCCAGGGACTCGACACACATACAACTCAATGTACAACCATGTGTGATGGAACACACACAACAATACCATCATAAAACACAACTATCAACATGCATATACACACACTACATCAAACTTATCATGCCAGGCACAATACATGCAGACTCAGTCAAAACACACATAGCAACACTGCACAACAAACACATATCACAATCAACACAACACAGTACCATAACACTAACACTAACATTTCAGCTACATACACATACCTATCACACAACATGCACCAAACCCCTGAGTGACAACAACACTGCACACAACCTCACATACTGCTCAAATGAGACATGAAGCAGCAAACAGCACACACAACAAAATACTGGCACACAACTAATATCAGCCAGGAACAACTCAAACCTAGGAAAGTAAATGCAGGACAAAGAGGTAACCAGAAAAACAGCAACTGGTTTGTTATAACGACCTCTGCGGTCTTTTTGCAAGACCGCCGAGGGACCGCCGTGCGGAAGACCGCCTGTGCAGGTGGTTTGCCGCTCGGCGTATTATGACTGTTGGCCACTCTCCGTCGTTATTCCGATGGAGAGCCGCCAACAGCCATACTTGCGGGCGGCTGGGAAGTGGAGGTTGCTCCACCGCCACACCAACAGAACACCGCCCAGCGAATCACGTCATGTGATTCGCCGTGGCGGTGTTCTTTTGGCGGTGTGGTGTCGGTGGAGCTGCCCCCATGGCTCCCGTCCCCTCCCGGAGGATCGACGGACCAGGTAAGTTGATCGTCCGTTAGGGGAGTGGGGTGGGGCGGTGTTGTGTGTTGTGTGCATGCATGGGGGTGTACGTGTGTGTATGTAGAGGGGGTGTGTGGGTGCGTGTATGCTTGCGTGGGTGTTGTGTGTATGTGAATGAGTGCGTGTATGGCTGTGGGTATGGCTGTATGGATGTGTGCGTGTATGTTTGAATGTGGGTGTGCGTGTCTGACTGTGTGTGTGGATGTAGGCATGTATGTTGGGGTGTGTGCGTGTGTGTGTTGGTGGTGCCTGCATGCGTGTCAGGTGTGTGTGAGTAATGTTATGTTGGGGGTCGGGGTGGGGAGGCGGGCCCTGCCACCTTTGGGGGGTGGCAGTGGTGGCGGGGGTGTAGGCGAGGGAGTCGGGGTGGGGGTGGGGGGTGGGAGAGACCCCTATCAGTGCCAGGGAAGGAATTCCCTGGCACTGATAGTGCTTACCGCCATGGATTTCATGGCGGTTGAAAGCGTATGAAATCCACGGCGGTAAGCCGGGTCCAAATACCGCCGGCGGTATACTGACGGCCGCCGGGCTGGAGACCCAGGTCTCCAGCCCGGTGGTCATCTCCGCCCTGGCAGGCGGGACGGAGAACCGGCGGATGACCATGGCAGTAACTGCCATGGTCATAATTCACCAAGGTAAGACCGCCAGCCTGTTGGCGGTCTTACCGCCGGTTTTCCGCCATCCGCCAGGGTTGTAATGACCCCCATTATGTTGGTAAGAACTATAAAAGTCCAAGGTCATTGGCCAGTCCATGTATATAAAAGTAATTTTCACCAAAGGCACTAAATGGTGCCCCCAACTTGGCTTCTGACTACCATATAACCTCCACAGGTAGCGGCATTAAGGGGGTAGGCAGGCATATTGGGGGGTGGAAGGGTTGTGCTTGAGCTTGGGAGGGATGGGTTTGTGTTGCGGGGGACCTTCTTGGGAGGGGTAGATGTCTTCTTGCCAGGGGAGGGGCATGGGTGCTGGCAGGGGGTTGGGGAGGCATTGGAGGTAGAAGAGATGGCCTTAGGGAGGGAAATAGTCCTTTTTGGGGTGTCACAGGGGAGGGAGAGTAGGGAAAAGGTCAAGGCATGAAAGGAACACTTTTTTTGACACACACCAATGCTCATCAGAAGGTGGTTTGGGTGTGGAGAGTGAGGGAGTGGTTGTATGACGTTTAGGAGTGGATGTCTTGAGTGCATGTGTGTAGGAGGTGTGCTTGTGTGTGGTGGGTGTCTGTTGGGTAGGAGAGTCAGGACGTTTATGTGTCTTGGGCTGAGGGGGTGGAGGTGCTGGGGGATGCTGTGGGAGGTGGGTGGCTGTCTGTTGGGGTGGTGACTGCAGGTATGGTGGATGTGCTGCATGTTGGTATGTCAGTGTTTGTAGTCTCTGTGGGTGTGGTGACTAGAGTGGATGTCGGAGGGACTGCTAAGGTGCTGTCTGTGGGTAGGATAGATGTGGTGGCTGGATCAGTGAATGTTGGTGTGGTGTCTGCAGGTGTGCCAGGTGTTGTGTCTGTGATGCTGAGGGTGGTGGGGGTTGTCAGGGCAGGTTGCGACTGTTGCTATGTCTACAGGTGGATATTGTTTGTGTGCATGCCGGTGGTTCATCTTGTGGTGTTCATGTTTGTCTGTGCTACCTTTGAATGCTGAGATGGATGCATGCCTGTCTGTTTGTGTGCTTTGGCTGGGTTGGCTGGGTTGGGAAGGGGGATTTGGACTGAGAAGGTGGAGGGGGATGGTAGGCAAGGGGTGACTAGCTGCCATCAGTGTGGAGGCCAGAGCCTGAAGTGATCTCTGTAGGCCTGAGATTGCACTGTTAATGTCCTCCAGGAATGCATTGCTCTGTTGGATCTGGCTTGCCAGCCCTCCAATGGCATTCACAATGGCCGTCTGACCCACAGAGATAGACCTCAGGAGGTCACTAACCTCTTCACTGAGAGCAACAGATAGAACAGGGGCTGGGGCAGAGGTTCCTGCAGTAAAGGAGACTCTCACCCTCTTGGATGAGCGGGCACCGCCATCTGGGTGGGGAGCTATAGGGATAGCAGTGATAGAACTGGGGGTGGTAGACAGAGAGGGTACAGGAGTGGTTCCCCATGGGTCCATTACCACTAGGGAGATGCCACTGGAGGAGGACTCTGATGAAGATGTAGCAGATCCAGTCTTCCCTGTGGCACTCCTGTCCCCCTCTGGGCCACTGGGTCCCTCGGTGTCTGTGATGTAGTGAATAGAGGTCTTGTTGCCAGAAGCTTCCCCACTCGGCTGTGCCCTGTCTCCTTCGCCTGCCAGTGCTAATGCTGAAAATAGATGGTGAAGTAGGATCATCACATACACATAATAACACCCCATTTCTAATGAGACAGAAATCAGATTCCATTATGTCTACTGACCCTTTCTACCCCCAGGAAGTTCCAGTAAAGTGGCAACACGATGTAACAACACAATACTATGCATGTCCCACAAATTCTCAACTGTCACACACCAGCAAAGCAAGGTACCTGAAACCTGTTATACCGTGAATGAAGTAGACAAATCACAATGACCATACCATGAATAGACGACTTTTAATATAGGTAACTGTATCATAACAACATAGTCAACCAGTAGACAAGGTAAGGTAAGGTAGCTTCAACTTTACACAGACCCCATTCTTACTACTCAAATATATCACCCAGATGTCATGTACCAGGCAATTACATATGTTGCCAAGTAAAGGCAGGCACGCTGGTTCAAACAAAGAATAAGTACAGCAAGTGACATAGATTCTGCGAAATCAAAATGGACATATCCCATCATATGACATGTCACACCTGCCAAATGTTGGTCAAGGAGGTAGTACGCACATCAGACGGACACACCAATTGTGATGTAGCAAGGAGTGACAATGGACTCTGGTCCAAGCAATGTATGAAAAATGTCTCCAGAAGAAAAACAATAATGGTTATGTAAGGACAAACTAAGCACACACCAATGTCCCACATGCAAAGAGCAGTTTAACAAATTGTGTGTGTCTCAAACATACTACTGTGCTGTACATGAAGGAGGGAAACAGACCTTGCTAACACCAACATGAGTAAACCATATTGTCACTGAATGAGAAGCAACATCACTAACTACATATTAGACATGGAAAGTCTGGCTTCTGACTGTGGTGGATTCACAAAGGTAAAGCATAAGTGATACAAAAATAACTGGTACAACAACCAAAATGCAAGCCAACTGTCACGTCACACTTACAAACCGATGCACTGGTCTTTCAGTACTACCATAACTGCACCACATATGTGTCTTGAAAAACAGGAAGTTTCTAAACACCCTGGCCTCATTGTCATAGCTGCATAGCTACCGTAAGTGCACATGATAATATCCAACAGTGAGACATAAACTTTGTCTTCTACATTACACATGATGTTGACACAGTGCTGTCTGGCCCATTGCTGTGAGTGGACAACCATTGCCTATGTACCATTTCTAAACAAGTATACCATGGGCAAGCTATGTGTCATGTGTCTGCTACCAGGACATCAGAATGGCAATCACATTCTTACATCTGACACCAACATATGTGTCCCTTTGTAAAAGTGGCATTTGCACACTGGTAAACAACATGCATAATGTCAACTCTGATGGGACATCACACATGTCCAAGTACATTCCTCACTTTCCAAGGGGAAGTACCTTGGAACAGGTATGTGGATTTTAGCTATGTGTGTCATTTGACATGTCTGATGAACACAACTGCTTCACATAATGCTGTGATACATCAGAAACAATCAAACTCTTGGGCTGACTTGCCCCTACCTGACTTCTAATCACACATAGACATACACCCTGATACATAGCAGAGGACAGAGAGCAAAAACCAATCCACCTTACTACCATGGCATTAGGGAGGAGTGATCTGCTGGTGGGAACAAACACCCACCGGGGTAGTAAAAGCAGTTCACTGGGACCCAAAATACACTGTCATATGTGCTCCATCCAGTCATGTAGGACTGAGTGGCCCCCATAGTTGAGTACCGTGCCTCAAAATCTACTTGAATGTGCACACCTGTTGCCAATACATGACTCGAGTACATCAATGTGATCACAGAAGGAATGTGACACATTACATTTCCCACATTGTCAGAGCTAACGTCCTGTTCCTCACTCAATCACCTGTTAAAGGGGCAAAAATGTATTTATCATGTACGTACCCCCTTGTGGCTGCTTTGCTACCCTCAAACTCAAATGCCCATCTAACTCAGGGTAGACCATGCTAAAATGCAAGCAATTAAGGGGGTCATCGTCCAACAGGTGCCCCGTCCTCGTTGGTAGGACATCCTCAGCTGGGCCTCAGTGGTCTTCTTGGCCCAGCATCTCAGGTCCTCCTACCTCTCCCGAGAGTGGGCACTCCTCCTGTCGACCCCCAGGGTCTGCACCTTCTTGGTGATGGCATGCCAAATCGACTTCTTCTGATGAGCGTTAACCTGCATGGATGACATAGAAAAGAAATACAATCATTTCAACAAGTACCACACAAAAGACAGGCAGAGTTGATTACAAGTCAGTTTAACTACTCAAACACATAACACTGGGCATAGGCTGAAGTCGAGGAACCTTAGTAGTGAGACATGATTTTTATCCACCACAGGCTGTATATGTATATAAAGTGTGCCTACAGGCTCACACTTGCAGTGCTGAAGCCATACAATAGCTGTCCAGGTAGCAACATTTCTTTCCTCTGCAGGCTAAGCACACAATTCAATATAAAATACCATGTTCCAAGAGGTGAGATTCATTGGAATGCTCCATGTGTCCCACAGGCAAATGGCAATGGCTGTCATTATGCAGTACTTAGGACCATAGAGTGCCATCAATTGACTTCAGTACAACAATAGAACAATGCCAGATGTGGCCACAGATGTATGTTCAAATACAGTAAGGGTACACGTATGGTGATAAACCAGAAACAAATATGCATCCACCGCCTGCTGTCCTTTTAGCACACATGTCCATACAACAAGCACATCTAATGATGGAATGTACCTGGTGATGGCTGCCATTACACCTCAGTTACGCATGTGCAACATTCCCAAAGTGGGGCAGGGAATACTCATTGCACACCCTCCAAAGGTGTCACAGAAATAAACACCTGCCATTTCACATAGGGACATGGCCAGGAACTCGATCATTTAAGTACACTGATAGTACCTACAGGGCTCTCAGGACTCATTCTGACATATTGCCCACAATCCTAGGCTACACAAATCAAAGCTTAGTTGCAACACAGCAACGTATATGTTCATGGTACTCTTACATGCTCCTCTGGTGCAACATAGAGCTATTCATACAGGGGTAGGACCTCTGTCACAAGCTATCACCTATAGGACATTGCATGATTGCTCCCAGAGGCAGTACACAGCAGCTCAAATTGTGGAGGTCATGCTGGCAGCAGTGTCAGGAGTCAAGTGAGGAGTTCATCAGGAGGTGGCCTCGCATCCATAACGTACAGGACCGTCACCACTGGCGGACACTGCTGCCATTAGCTGAAGACCGCCATAGGTAGCAATGTGCTTCAATGTCAATGACCGGCGTGGTCGCATCTGCCTACCGCCATGACGGCTTCTGGCATCAGTCGCAGTTGTTTCCTATTGTCCAGTATGGTAGGTCAGGCAGTCGCCATTTTAAAGCTTAGATGGTCAATAAAGTTAATTTTTTGAGGCATCACAAGTTTGAAAACAAATGTTCTGCAATATATCCAGTGCCGGCATTAACCAAACATGTATGAATTTACAGAATGAAGGGACATGTTATCATGCTCTCTAGCTAAAATTCAGGAATCTTTGGTGGTACAGTCAGCACCCTCTTGATAATGGACAAGACAGTTATTGTGTCTTTTTAATGAAATGCCTAGTCAGATGTCAGTATCAAAGAGACTTGTAGAGGCATCCTTTTACATTCACCTGAAATTTGAGGCAAGGGGATTACATATGACTGATACTCAATCATTTCCATTGTACCATGATTCAACTGTATAAATTGGCATGTCATGTCATTCTATAGGACATATGCCTTGAGGCTTACAAGGGACACAATGAGTGATTGACACACCTCCTTATTTCCTCTCACATAGTTACCCTGGAATGAGAATGGTCAGACAACCTCCAGTGTTCCGTCCTCAAGCAGACCTGCTGACCATGGAGGATCGACATGTGATTCAGATCTCCCGCCTGGATAGGCAGATAATCACGGATCTGTGTCATCAGTTGGAGCCAAATCTTATGCCTGCCTTACATCATCCTAAAGGCATACCACCCATTGCACAAGTCATGTCAGTGCTGCACTTCCTGGCCACAGGCTCCTTCTAAAATACAGTGGCCTTTACTGCAGGGATGTCTCAGCCTATGTTCAGTCTGGTCTTGAAGGTTTTACTGTCTGCATTGTTGAAGCACCTGGACAGCTACATCCGATTTCCACAACATGAGGATTTGGACCATGTGAAGGCTGATTTGTACTGTTTTCCACACATCCCACACGTAGTAGGAACCATTGATGGTAACCAGGTAGCCTTGGGTCCTCCACATGGCAGTGAGCAGGTCTATTGGAACAGGAAGTACTCCCCCTCCATAAATGTCCAAGTAGTCTGGTTGTCAGACTTCTACATTTCCCAAGTATGTGCAGGGTACCCAGGTTCAGTCCATGATGCATTCATCATGTGGAACAGCGCTATCTCACAACTGATGACATGACTGTACCCAGAGAGGGCCTGGCTGGTTGGTACATCACATGTGTAATTTGTGTTAGTATGATATGTCTGCTGTAATAATGTCTTAGACTAATGTTTGCACACATGTAACGATTACTTGCAGGGGACTCTGGCTACCCAAACCAACCCTGGTTATTGACACCAGTGAGGTACCCAACCACTCCAGGGGAGGTCTGCTTTAACAAGGCCCAAGGCGTGTAATGGAGTGGAATTTGGGGCTCCTGAAAGCAAGTTTCCCTACCATTTATAAGTCTGGTGGAGCCCTCCTCTACTCACCGCCACAGTGTACAAGACGTTGTGGCCTGCTGCTTGCTCCAAAACCTCGCCCTTAGGGCGTCAGATCCCATACATCCCAGATGAGGGGGAGCCAGAAGTTCCACCGGGTGAGAATGCAGAAATGTCAAGTGAGGATGACAATGATGAGGAAGAAGGTGGAGACATGCGGGCAGAGCTCATCAATCAGTAACTCACTGGAGTGTAAGTATCTGATGGTCTGTAATGTGACTGAATCATTGGGGTAGTGTGGGGATCAGGATTGTTTGAGAAGTGTCTTTGTGTGTCCATCAGATAGGTCATTTGTTGCTTAGCAGTATACAGTTCAGGTTTCCAGGCAAATTAGGACATGGAGTTGTAACTTTTGTGATAATCTCCTTTGTTAGTGGCTGTCAAAATACACAATCTGAGATATCATTGTATTTGGAACATGTATTTCTAGGTCATGTTTACATTCACCTGCTTAAACTTCTTGGTTACCACTATTTCCTTTAAGATCTCTTCACAATGCTATCCGAATGTGAACATTTCTGAATTGTGTCACTAGCAGGAAGGTTTAGCTGGTCTGACATGTGAAGTGGACAAGGAGGGATCCAGATACTGTGTGACATATTTTGTGTGGTGTATAAGTCCCATGCTCAGGCTGTAAGGCCAGTTCTACACTGTCAGCATAGTTGGAGTTGAGTTCTACACAGTAGACCTGTTTGCCAAGTTATCTGGGTCAACAGGTGTCATGTGTGGGATCATGTGTCTTTGAAACATGTCTTCCTGTGCAATCGATTCACTCAACCTTCTCATAGTTTTGGTAATGATACTATTTGTCTTTTATGTAGCTGTCACTGTGTTCGCTTATTGCAGGACACTGTGCATTTGTATCAAGACTGGCATGGCTGAGTAGCATGCCTACCAATCCCCTGACCATTGTAAGTGTAAGGTTCCCTGACTAGGGACAGTTGTACTGACCTCTGTCTGTATTATGGGGTATGTTCATTTGGTAGTCTTGGGATAGATATTTGATGAGGGTTTATCTGATAACAATTTGTACCAACTGTTTGCCTATTTGGATGGAGAAAGTCTGACATGAGCCTTACTTCAGTGGTCTATGGTATGTTAGTTTCTGACATCTATGCAGATGCAGAAAGGTGTAAAGGCTCACTCTACTATAAGATCCCTGATATTTGGTCAGCCTATATGCAGCACGGTGCAATAAATGTGGATTAATGATTCCCTACTAGTGTAAATTTGTTTGTATTGAACCCAGGCACAACAGCACCTGTGACATGTTCCTTCTCACAAACTATTTAAGAGTTGACTGTTATACATATAAGAAATTAATCTCAAACATTATTTGTGTTTTAGTTGTGCTTATTTACATGTGTACAGGACATTAGGAAAAATGTGAGCAAAGGAGTAAAGATAAAATAATGAAGGTTTAAGTCATGATAGAGGTTCTCATTAGGGTATTTGCCACAACATTTGAAGCCCCAAGTCCAGTGTTCTACTATCCCTGTAAATTGGATAGTAGTTGTAGAAGAGTAAACAGGGTACATTTGTGGCACACAAAGGGAACCAGTCATTACAGGATCACTTTCTGGCAGTAGTTGTTGACTAGGCATCTGCACTTCCTGTTTGTTTGGGTGGAGGTCCATGCTTGTTGCTGGGTTCCTCAGCTACAGAGGCAGGGGTGCCTGAGGCATGCCCTTGCTCTGGCAGAGCCTCCATTCTATTGGCTGCCACATATGTTGAAGGGGCAGGTGTTACTTAGCCAATGGAAGGGGTCTGGTGTTGTGGACAAACTCTACTCAGGGTGGTGTTGATATCTCTCAGCACCCCTGTTAGGGAGACCATGTTGGCATTGAGCACCTCCCACTTTTGCATGACTTCCTGGTGGTTGTCCTCTGTATCATGGCAAGTACCTGGCCTATCATGCCTTTGGATTGTTGGTAGGCTCCCAAGACTTGGGAGATGGTGTCCTGACCAGAACTGTCCCTAGCAGCCTCATGCTGCTGGCCCACATTATCCCTCCCACAAATCCTACACTAATGTGTCTGCGCCCTTGGCACAGTTTGTCCACTGCCACTGGTGCCAGGTCCTTCATTTTCAGGGTTTTCTAGTTGTGACTCCGCAACCTGTACTCAGGCACATGATAGTTGTAACTGTGTTTGGGACATAGGATTGGGGTGACTAGTTGTCTGAGATGTAGATGCAACAGGGCTCGAAGGAGTCAATGTGGGCAGGGTGAGTGTTAGACTTTTCATCCTTGGCGTGGTCTCCCTTAACTTTTTGCCTCTGTTCCCCAGGTTGTTGATGTGTGCTGGACTCTGATTTTACTGTTTTTGTTACTCTGGGCACTTTACCACTGCTAACCAGTGCTAAAGTGCAAGTGCTCCTGTTTAAAATGTGTACGTAATTGGTTCTCCATGATTGGCATATTTCTTTTACTGTTAAGTCCCTAGTAAAGTGCACTAGAGGTGCCCAGGGCCTGTAAATCAAATGTTACTAGTGGGCCTACAGCACTGGTTGTGCCACCCACACAAGTAACCCTGTAATCATGTCTCAGACCTGCCGCTGCAGTGTCTGTAAGTGTATTTTTACACTGTAAATTCGACTTGGCAAGTGTACCCACTTGCCAGGCCTAAACCTTCCCTTTTCTTACATGTAAGGCACCCCTAAGGTAGGCCCTAGGTAGCCCCAAGGGCAGGGTGCAGTGTATGGATAAGGTAGGACATATAGTAATGTGGTTTATATGTTCTGACAGTGAATTACTGCCAATTTCGTTTTTCACTGTTGCAAGGCCTGTCTCTCTCATAGGATAATATGGGGGCTACCTTTAAATATGATTAAAGTGTAGATTCCCCTAGAGAGTAGATGGACATGTGGAGTTTGGGGTCCCTGAACTCACAATTAAAAAATACATCTTTTAGTAAAGTTGATTTTAAGATTGTGCGTTTGAAAATGCCATTTTTAGAAAGTGAGCATTTTCTTGCTTAAACTATTCTGTGACTCTTCCTTGTTTGTGGATTCCCTGTCTGGGTCAGTTTGACAGTTGGGTTGTTTTTCACCTCGCACTAGACAGTGACACAAAGGGGGCTGGGGTGTAACCTGCATTTCCTGATTAGCCATCTCTGCTAGCAGGGAGGGGTGGAGTGGTCACTCTCATCTGAAAGGACTGTGGGGGTCATTCCGACGGAGACCGCCAAAAGACCGCACCGCGGTCAAATGACCACGGCGGTCATTCTGACTTTCCCGATGGGCGGGCGGGCGACCGCCAAAAGGCCGCCCGCCCACCCAGCGGGAAAGACCCAGCAACGATGAAGCCAGCTCCGAATGGAGCCGGCGGAGTTGCTGGGGTGCGACGGGTGCAGTGGCACCCGTCGCGATTTTCAGTGTCTGCAAAGCAGACACTGAAAATCATTATGGGGCCCTGTTAGGGGGCCCCTGCACTGCCCATGCCTGTGGCATGGGCAGTGCAGGGGCCCCCAGGGGCCCCACGACACCCGTTCCCGCCATCCTGTTCCTGGCGGTAAAAACCGCCAAGAACGGGATGGTGGGAAGGGGGTCGGAATCCCCATGGCGGCGCTGAAAGCAGCGCCACCATGGAGGATTCCCTGGGCCAGGGGAAAACTGGCGGGAAACCGCCGGTTCCCCTTTTCTGACCGCGGCTTTACCGCCGCGGTCAGAATGGCCCAGGAAGCACCGCCAGCCTGTTGGCGGTGCTTCCGCGGTCATTGGCCCTGGCGGTCGGTGACCGCCAGGGTCAGAATGACCCCCTGTGCCTGCCTCTGACAATGCCGGCTCCAACCCCCTGCTGTGTGTCTTGCCTGGGCAAGGCAGGATTTCACAAGTAGGTGTGAGTCCCCTTTGAAGAAAGGTGACTTCAAAGACTAAAATGGGTATAAGAAGGACACCCAAATCTACAGACTTTAGAAACACTTCTGGACCCAAGAGGAACCTCTGCCTGGAGAAGAGCTGATAGCTGAGGAAGAAGTGCTGCCCTGCCTGTGACTGTGCTTTGTGGAGCTTTCCTGCAGTGCTGCTTCTGCCACAGTAAGAGGGCAAAGACTGGACTTTGTGTGCCTTCCATTTTGTGAAGAAATCTCCAAGGGCTTGATTTAGAGCTTGCCTCCTGTTGTTTGAAGTCTCAGGGACAGCAAAGACTTCTCTCTGCCAGCACCTGGAGTCTCTGGAGAGACTCCTGCTCTGACAAGTGGTGCCCTATCCAGTCCCTGGGCCCTTGAAAGGAAAGCTGGTGGAAATCCAAGGAAATCGACTTTGGACAACTCCGGACCGACGCCGCTGCTGAATCCGGTAACGCCGCCTGCACCAGACGCCGTGACCTTCGCTGGAACCCGACGCTCTTCGCAGGCCCGACGCCGCAGCAGCCCCGCTGAAGTCCGCAACTCCGTGGTAGTCGCCGCACCACGTCGTGACCGACGCCGCTCGAAGTGCGTAGATTCAACGTTTCGTTCAGATGCCGCAATCCCCGACTTCACGCATCGGCTTGTTTTCACTCTTCACCAAGGGTACTGTACTTGGGGGTCTACACGACTCCTTGTCCAGCGCCGCTGGTGTCGGCTTGTTGGGAACGACTCCATCACGACGCCGTGTTAACATCTCATCGAAGCATTTTTGTTTCTAAGCGCTATTTTTGAGTTTAATATTTAAAAATTCATAACTTGACTTGTGTATGTTGGATGTTTGTCGTTTTGGTCTTGTTTTGTTTAGATAAATATTTCCTATTTTTGTAAACTGGCGTTGTGTCATTTTGTAGTGTTTTCATTAAGTTACTGTGTGTGTTGGTACAAATACTTTACACCTAGCACTCGGAAGTTAAGCCTACTGCTCTGCCAAACTACCAAGGGGGTAAGCAGGGGTTAGCTGAGGGTGATTCTCTTTTACCCTGACTAGAGTGAGGGTCCTTGCTTGAACAGGGGGTAACCTGACTGTCAGCCAAATACCCCATTTCTAACAGTGAGGCTAACAGTGAGGCTGACAGTTGTGATCTGACCAGGTAGTCAAGATGTGCCAGACGCGTCCTCATTGTCCACCCACTCAGGAGTGCTCTCATCGATGAGCGCTTCATCCAGGGGGAAAGTGGCTATCTCAGGTGTGCTCTCCATGGTCCCAGTGACAAGTAGACGTGTTGCAGATTTTCATGTAACATGTGGTACCAAACTTGACCGGTAGATATATTTTAGGTCATAAACAAATTTGGTGTTATTTGATCCCCTAATATGGCAGTGACATCTGCTTTCAGTAATGGAGACCTGATATTTGGGGTACAGGCAATTTCTATTTCAGTCACCTTGCTACATGATATCAAAGTACCTTGGGAGTTGGATGTCTGTTCACTGAGTCATAACTTGGCATCTGTGTAGCTTTATAAGTTCAGTGGTACCTCCCAGTTATCAGTACTTCACTATGAATTGACAGACAGCTGCACAAAGTCATGGGTACACTGACCTGGCCTTCAGATTTGGAGTTACCATTCTACCTGGCCATATGTGTCAGGATCCACCACATACTGCACACTGCATATATATGTGTGATCCTCCCAAGTGAGTACAGTTCAATAGGTAATGGGAAGTAGAAAGGACAGTTTAGCATAGGACACAGTTGTAGCTGTGTGTCAGTGGTATATTACTGGCAGATGTCCATAGCACTGCTGTCATTACCATTAACAGTTTATTTGTGGAACATTCAGGTGAGTATACTCCATTGTTCAGTTTACTTGCAAGGCTATTTCCAATTTGGTACACTGTTCTGGTTTTCTTAATAGTAGAACATTCCCTGCTGGGAGTTGTAGTGCTGTCTTTCCCTGTATTACCTATGCCATACACAGATACTGTGCCACCAGGTGTGTTAAGTTACCATTTGAGATGCCAAAAAGGGTAATTTAGACAGTTAGACACAGGGGGGGTGAGAGGGTTGGCTGATAAGATTGCAAAAAGTGATACCAGACTCAACACCCCCAGGTATTCCTGTCAAGCCCCGAGGGTGCAGGATGTCCAAGACCTTCTCCTCCCATGATGTTAATGTTGGGGGCATAGGAGGGGGACCACCGCCAGTCTTGGGTACCATCAACTGGTACCTGGTGGCCATGGAACGCACCTTCTCCCTAAGGTCATTCCACCTCTTCCCGATGCATGAATAGCTGCCTGCAGAATTCACCCTGTCAACTATTCTTTGCCACATTTCCATTTTCTGAGCAATAGTAGGTTGCTGGACTTCGCTCTACTGGAAGTGTGACTCTACATTGATGACTTGTTGTCAGTGAGACTGGGATGTTTCTGTGGTGACATGGTGGTGGTCGATGACATGGTATAAACAAAAAAAAGGATGGTTAAGTGTGGGTGCTGTGTTGTGAGGGGATGACAGTTGGTGTGTGATGTGTGGAGGTTCTAATTTGTGTGGTATGTGTGTTGTGCGGTGTGCAATGAGAGCGATGTGAAGTGTGGAGGGGGGCCTAACCTATGGAGCTGTGTCTGTGCTTTTCAGCTCTGGTTTCAATGTACGGTGTTCTTGTTGCAAAGGACTGTGGTGTGTAAAGGGGAGTGTTTTTTAGTGCAGTTTGAAGGTGTATCAAATGAGTGGATGTATGTCAGCTGTGTGGAGTTTGAGATATCCAATGTGGTGTTGTGTATTACTTTGGCGACCACTGATCGCCGCAGTTCACATCGCCATTGGTTGTCCAACATGAAAGAACCTCTATTGTGATTTGTGAGTCATAATAGGTTGGGTGGTTGTTTGACAGGCTGGCGGTGGTGGTGGTGGGACTGCCTCTTTTTTGCCTTCCAGGGTCCTGTCGGTGTTGTTTTTTTGGCTGTACTTGGGTGGTCATGACTGTGTGATTAGTAAAACGGTAGACTATGTCACTGCCAATATGGCAGTCTTTTGGCGGCCGCCACCATGGCTGTTTGGTGGTCAGACCACCAAACTGATAATGAGGCCCCTAATCTTTAAAAATTAATATCTTCATTTCGTTTTATTGGATTTTGTCATTTTAGTGTCATTTTAAAGATAAAAATATAATCTATATTTTTAAATTGGTGTTGAATTTTTATTGTGTTTTGTGTTTTACTTGTTTACTGTTTTGTGATTATTAAATGCATTACACACCTGTCACCTAAATTAATCCTAACTGCTCGTTGCTAAGCTACCAAGGGTTGAGCTTCGATTAAAGTAATTGAGACCTTGACTGGACCTAGTAGGGGTTTGTGAACTATTACTAAGTGTAGGTACTTAACGGCACCTACCAATAATCTGCTTTCCAACAAATATTAATTGTATGTTTAATAATATAGTTTTTGTAAAATAAAATGTTGTATATTTCATTGTTGTATAGTTCTTAAACACTCTTTGTATATATACCACTTTTTACTGTTCATTACTTCATACTAATTTTATAACAGCAAGTTTTTGGGGAATTTTTTTTAGCTCAAAGAAAAAATCTTTCTTAATTCAAAATAATTACAGTCATACGTATGATAGTTGTAACACATACATTTTTATTCGTAGGGATGCAAGTTTTCACAAAATGTGCAATAAGTTTGTTTATCCACACATATTTACTTTAAAATAGTACACATTATTCATATCGAAAAGTACAGAGAAATAATTTTTAATACTTACCAGAATGTTGACTATATTGTATGATGTATATGATATTCAATAGATAGATTTTTGGTATATATGAATCCGTCACTTGAATTATGACATTGGTTCCAAATATATCCATGAAAAATGACTTATGGAAAACAATTTAAATGATATATATGATTTGGAACCATGTCTATGTTTTAGGTCTATTTATGGTACATGAATATTTAAACATCTATATTTATACAATTATTTATCTATTTATATATTTTTACTGATACTGTCTACTGATATACGAATGTATAATTCTTGATATTTTAAAGTCACTATATCTACTTATAACGCATTGTGCTGAATAAACTTACTTCTCTTTTGACCTCCTGAGAGTGCTGCTGTTATATAATAATTTTGTGGTTGAGAAGAGATTAACCGGAGTGCTCTGCCGGTATTTTTGCTGCACCACCCCTCTTGGGCTACTTGGAGCTCTTTTGTGAGCACATGTATGGAAGAAAAATATATATTTATATATATATATATATATATATATATTGTTCGAACAAACAATTGTAAACAATTTTAAATATGTTGCACTCCAGGAGAGTAATCAGTTTTATTACAAATATGTACAACACCTAAACCACCACCGACGCGGTTTAACCAACAGGTCTAGCTCACAGCTCGTGAGTGCATTTTCTATGTCTCACATTTATAATTTCTCAAACACATCCATAATAGTGCATTATGGGATATGTAGTAATACTAATAAAATAACTGATTAAGTCAAATTGTTTAATTTGCAAATTACATGTAGAAGCAATAAGCATAATTTTTAATATAGGTTGGTACAACCGTCTGGTATATAGTGTATTAGAAAGTATCACAAAATATACAAAACTTATTTAAGGAACCACTCATTGAATCAAGATTTTTCATTTTCACCTAATATACAAAGCTTATAGAACTAATCTTTCAAGCATATTGTTATAATAATTTAATCAACAGCCATACTAAATTCCTATCATGTTGGCCTTGACTCAGTAATATCCATTTATAAAAAGTATATTACTGCGTCAAGGCCAACATGATAGGAATGAAATGCATTGGTGGTGGTGGTTTAGGTGATGTACATATTTGTAATACAACAGATGACTCTCCTGGAGTGCAACGTATTTACAATTGTTTATAATTGTTTGTTGGAACAATTAATAAGGGAAGGTCCATCCCTAACGCGTAAGCCTGTGGAAGCGCGCCGCAAAGAGGACCGCTTTGTTGTACGATATATATATATATATATATATATATACATATATATATATATATATATATATATGTGTGTGTGTGTGTGTGTGTTTGTGTGTACGCTTTATTTACACTGACGCCAAAGATGTCCTTCCAGCGGGGCCAGGGCTTTGCATGTCGGGTGTCACCACTATCATACAGCTTTTACCTGTTCCATAAACTGTCTACCTTTTATGGAATAGGTGGAAAACTTAATATATATATATATATATATATATATATATATATATATATGTATGGTGAATTTCTACGAATAAAGAAAATCTGCTCTGAACTGAAAGAGTGTGAGAAGCACCTAAAACTGTCCGAGGAGAGATTCCTGTCAAGACAATATCCAAACAAATGTTTAGCTCTAGCTAAGAAACGTTTGAAACAATCAACAAGAGAACAACTAATTCACGGAGGTAATCATGCCACTAAACATGTCAAACAACAACAGCTGAGGTTTATAACAACATACTCACAGAGTGCCACACAAGTTCGAAAAATTTTGGAGAATCATTGGTCAATTTTATTAAAGGGGAAGCGCGTTTCAGAGGACGGAGGAGTTGGCATCTTCAACAAGGGCAGGAGCCCTTTAAATTACATCTCGCACTCCCGCTCCGCGGGAAGCGCGTTTCAGCGGGCGGAGGAGGCGGCATCTTCAACAAGGGCAGGAGCCCTTTAAATTACATCTCGCGCTCCCGCTCCGCGGGAAGCGCGTTTCAGAGGGCGGAGGAGGCGACATCTTCAACAAGGGCAGTAGCCCTTTAAATTACATCTTGTGCTCCCGCGGGAAGCGCGTTTCAGAGTGCGGAGGAGGCGGCATCTTCAACAAGGGCAGGAGCCCTTTAAATTACATCTCGCGCTCCCGCTCTGCGGGACGCGTGCGGGTGGCGCCCGGGCAAAGCCCGGGCAAGGGTGGGCCCATCCTGCACCCGTCAGCGGCTGGCAGAGGCTCGGCGGGGCCACCCCTCTGAGAACTTTCTTGCGAACTCAGGACTTGGTGCGTAAGTCTCCAAACAGGTACTGCATTTTTCTCCCTTGACTCCCCGTGACTATATTTTTGTAGCCTGCATCTCTGCTCCCTTTAAAAAAAAATCCAAACCACTGGGATAAATCCGTTTACCTCTCCTTTCCTCCATTTTCCTATAAATAACTGTCAGTTACCATACCCCCTAAGAGAACTCTTATTTCGCACAAACCACTAGAGAACTCCTGTGCCTAAGCTCAAATTAACGTACCCATTCAAAACGCTCAAACTCGCTCTCAAAACGTAAAATCTGACCATAAGAATAAACCCCACACAGTGAAAGGGAAAACTAGTGTTGTAGAGCTGCCGACTGCTTTAGAAAAATTAGTTAGCTCACGCTTTGATCAAGTAATAGAACGCTTAACTCAATTGGAGGGAAAAATTGACTATTTGCTCAAAACATTGAACCCACAATTAACAAACCCACTAGTCTCAATTACACGGCAGCTTCGCTGTATTGATCCTAATGCTAGCTCCCCTCCAACGCATCAGATCCAACCACCCACTCCTCAGATTACTCAAAGGCAAGTCGACCCTTGTGTCTTACCCGGTAGAATTGGTAATGCCCAATCCCATAAAATGGCGCCAAAAAGTGGGGAACACGTAACTATTCCTAAAGTTTACCAGGGCACCCCTTTAACAGGGAGAGACATACTTGACCTCCCGCCTGCGGCAACCCCCTATGTGGCAGTTCTTGCCAATGTTCCCACTCTATCTGGAGCACAGGGGGAATCATGGACAGCACTGAGGAACAAGGCCCTAAATTGGATTGCAACCCCTGGTTTGACAAATAAACTTTTTGAAGACATTAAGATGGTTAGAAGGGTGAAATGGGTGGGTAGAAACCCCAAAATATTTAGGGGCGATTGTGTAGTTCTTTCATTCAAAACCCCTATGTTGGTCGAAGACATCCTAAGAAATTCAAGCCCACATCAGATTACCGATCATGGCGTTGCGCTGCTTCCCTTGGGCTTTTTCTATACGAGTACTAAAGGCCAAGACGGCCCTGGCCTTTGTCCTGAGGACCAAAGAACCAGGCCTGAGTCGCAATACACGATTTCCACTGTGAATAGATTCTGGGGGCTCAACATGGAAGACACAGGTTGACTATTATCTGATTGGGAACCTCGCAGGCTTAAGCACCCTATAGAAGCACCAGACCTCGTCTATTTGGGTGCTGACCATTCGGCAGTAGACCCTGGAGAAGAACGATTGGACATGGAATCTTCCCCTAGACTTTCCGCCAAAGACGAACTGTTTTCAAGAGCCCTGCCCAAAAAAATCCTTACCCGTGCATTGACTACATTCGAACGTATAGAAAGCAATATCACCCCAGGAAAAAAAAACCAGGTAATTGATAAGTCCCCTGCAGGCCAGGCTAAAAAAATTTATAGAGACCATTTCTCACTTTTATTTTGGAACGTGGCTGGCCTCCGAACTAAAGTGGAGAATGAGGTCTGGTTAGAATATGTCCAGCGTTTTCCCTGGGTATGTCTTCAAGAGACCTGGTCTGTGAACCCGATTCACATAAATGGCTATAGGACACTACATACCCCTGCTGTTCCCTCTGCACGGGGCAGGGCCAAGGGCGATTTGTGTACCTTTATATATAATAAGTGTGATATAATCAAGGACATTGTTTTAACATCTAATATGTTTTATCAAGTGGTTACATGTGACTTAAAAAATATTGCACAATTGGTGGTCATCAATTTTTATAACAATGTACCTCTTCAAGACTTTTGATCAGTACTTAACCTCCTTCAGGACGATATAGATCGAGCTTGTGATTCCTCAAATAAACAGTCCTATATTGTGTGAGGAGGCGATTTTAATATATATCTGTGTCCTCGATCGATTAAGGGCCACTGCCCTCATGCCCTTGATGGCGATGATGATCGATTACACTTCATACACAATAATCCAGGCAATTTGTTGAATGAAGTTCTATCTAGCCTTGACCTTACCCTGTGCAATAGCCTGACCCATGGAAGACCACATCTGAAACCCACATTTAACGGCAGCCATGCCAACACGACAATTGACTTTATTTTACTTTCCAATAACCTTCTTCCTTATGTACTTGATTATAACATCCAAGATACCATACTTAGCGACCATAACCCTCAAACCGTAGGCCTCACACTTCCCCAACATATCCCCATACATAGGGAAATGGAAGAGATAGTAGAAAATATTGAATTGGGAGCAAGAAACGGTTATACTATCCGGTGGTCAGAGATTGAACCCGCAGGTTTTATGAAACGACTAGTGATTAATCATCTTAAAGAATTTAATACTTGCCTTGCAGATAACACGAGTTCACAAGATTGCATTGAGGCCTTTATCGTAATTACTGCTGGCATAAAACAGTCCCTTGAGGCAAGTTTCAGCAAACCGAGACCGAAGGAGGATAAAGGCTGGTTTGACGCTGAATGCACACAAGCCCGTAAGAATCTAAAACGTCACTTACACCTACAAAATCCGGATAAATGCCAATTAAGTCTAAAGAGGAAGGAGAATAAAAATGCCATAAAGAAAAGAAAACAGAACTTAAAAAATGAGGCATGGCAATCCCTCCATGACGCAAGCCTCGGGAATGAGAATGTTAAGTTCTGGAAAATTGTTAAATCCTATGTGATGGAGAAATACCAAAAATTGAAATCGCCATGACGGAAGAAGAGTGGGTTGCTTTCTTTTCTGCCATATACTCCTCAGAAAAAATTGGTATTGGAAACAAATCTCCCTAAATCAGACTCTCATGCCATCATTTCACCATTTACTTTAAATGAGGTCACTGACGCTGTCAATGCAAGTAAAAGCGGAAAAGCCCCAGGCCCAGATGGAGTTCCAGTTGATATCTACAAATCTAATGCGCCTATCTGGGGTCCACTATTGATGCAGGTACTACGCACCTGTTGTTCAACAACTTTCATCCGACCTGGGCTGAGTCTATAATCATTCCAATTTATAAAAAGGGAGATCGCCATAATCCCGCATGCTATCGTCCCGTTTCATTGCTCGACACACTTGCAAAGATTGCGGGATGCATCATTTTAATTAGATTACAAGATTGGACAGAGGAAAATCACACTCTCTCTGATCTACAATACGGGTTCAGGGCTGGTATAGGGACAACGGAACAGGCTCTTAACCTAGAGATCATACTTGGTAAATATACAAGGGCCAAGTCCGGAGCCCTATACCTTGCATTTGTCGATCTAACCTCCGCATTTGACTGTGTGGTGCACTCAAAACTGTGGCCTATCTTGCTGGACATGGGGGTTGACACTACCATAGTCCACTTTATTAGGGAACTGTACGCTGGGGCAAATGCTAAGGTTCGCTATGGGCACCAGGGGGAATGCACCTCACCTTTTCCCATTGAACGTGGGGTGCGTCAAGGCTGTGTGTTAGCTCCCTTACTGTTTGCCCTATACATTAACAGCCTAGAGAGGACTTTATCCGATGCCTGTGGTGATCTCCCACAAGTAGGCCCTCGGAAGATCCTGTATGCGGATGACGCTGTTTTGTTGGTCCGCACCTCAATTGCTTTGCAAAGAATAGTAACAACCTTTGATAATTGTATGGATGCCTTGGGTCTTAAAATTAATCACACTAAAACCTTTTCAATGACATACTCCAGAAGTCGCATAAAGAATTGTCATATTGACTTAAAAGGTGTGAAACTGACCGATACAGGGACATTCTCGTACTTAGGTATTGTGTTCGACGACAAAGGCACATGGGTACAAGCTATAAAAGCGAGAAAATTGCTATTCACAAAAACCGTTATGGCGATAAAAAAACTTTTCTAAAAGGGTGGGGAGAGCAACTCCTAAAGATATGATGACTCTCTACAACGCAAAATGCGTTTCAGTAGCACTGTAGGGGGCAGGACTCTGCGGTTACCGGGACTGCACTACCCTACAGCTGACTGAATACGCTTTCCTGAAAACAGTTCTAAGCGTTCCGCAATCAACCTCAACATTAGTATGCCACTCAGAAATTGGAGCAACATACCTCATAGATCTTATTTGTGTTGAACCAATTTTACTTTGGCATAAAGTATGGACCTCGGACCCTGCGAGGCTGAATAGGGCTATCATAGGAGATGCCCTAGCACTTACTCACTTGCTCAAAATCCCATGGCTAAATTACATAAAGAATTTTCTTATTAAACTAGTCCACCCTGAGTTGTATTCTACTCCAGATGAATTGAAAACAATTTCTAGGAAAGACTTGAAAAATATTTGCCTCACCCACTTGACCGAATCGAGATGGGATGTGGAGGCAAATAAACACAGTGTCAGGAGTAACCATATGATATAGCAAACGAATGGTATGGAACCATACTTATGTAATGTTCTGAACCCAAGACATCGGTTCGTCCTTACGCGTTTGAGACTAGAGTCCTTTCATCGTCTCGTTAGCTTTCCCTTGACTAATGACTGGTCTCCACAACTGGAAAAATGCCCTTGCGATAATGTTTCTGATCAAAATACAATGCATACACTCCTTTTTTGTAAATATTATTTTATTTTTAGGAAAATGTATGTGACACCACTTTTAAAATTAATGCATTTTAAACAATGTCGCCCAGCTTTTTTGTATCTTTTGTCCCTTCCGTCTATCATGGTTTGCAATGGATTAGCTTTATTCCTGTGTTCAGTGATCAAGGCCAGATCATACCTTGAGGTAAATGAGCGAGATTTTTAAGCGTTATATCTGAGTTTGCCCCACCTGTTTTAACTCAATTGCTTATTAACTTCTTTTACTTTCTTCTCTTTTATTCTCTTATCTGGTTGTATCCATATTTATATTTACATGCATTTTTAGTATTCTCTTCTTTCGAATATTGTTTTTATGTATAACGACTTTTATGATTGTTAAAATCAATTGAATAAAGTTTTTTGATGATGATGATGATAATGGAACCAATAGTAGGAGAAATCATGGGACAAAACCCACAAATGACCTTCAGAAGAACATCAAATCTAAGGGATAAACTAACACACAGTCATTTTCAAACTAGAAAACCAAACTGGTTACAGAAACCAGGTTTTTGGAAATGCAGCAACTGTAAGGCATGTAAAATTGGCGTAAATAAGAAAGAGTATTTAACAAACACTGGTATGGTGAGAGTGATACTCAAACATTTGAATTTTAAAAGTCGATTTACGGTATATGTGATTGAGTGCCCTTGTGGGCTAAAATATATTGGCAGTACTATATGTGAAACCAAAAAGCGAATTTTAGAACATATTCGAGCGACCATTAACATAGACAGGAGCTATGCAACAGCAAGACACATGGAGCAGAAACATGACAGCAAGTGGGAACTTATGACATTCTCTGTAATTGATCAAGTACCAAAACTGGAACGTGAAGAATATAGAGAAAAGAAGTTATGTCAATTGGAATCCAGATACATACTGGATATCCGATCTCTCACTCCGTTAGGCTTGAACCAGTATGAAGAGTTATTTTTACATTTATAAGGTTCTTCATAGCTAAAAAAATTCCGCCACCAAAACAGTTTGTGTTTACCAATTTTAAAACTGTCCCTTTTTTGGGGGCTTTGGCATAGTTAAAACATTTACTCTCTGTGGAATAACTATTGGCCTTTGCCCTTTGTTTTTTCTTTTCTTTCGTCGTTATTATACATTTTTTTTTAGTGATATGAAGTGTTTTCACCCATTCGGGTGCCACATTTATATTTTGGCGCAACAAAAAATTTGAATGAATTATACATATAAACATCAAATACATTCATGTTAGAGGTGCAGGACTCAGGGAAGGTTGAAGTTAAAATAGAATTTTGTGAATGTGCCACCTTAGGCCTTAAATGCAATTGAATTCTATTTGAATATTAATTGAAAATAATGAAGTTCCCTGTAGTATGAGAATACACCTCGAGGTGTGCTCTAGTAATTTCTTTTATTTTTATTTTATTTTAAAGAAAAAATCCAAAAAATCTATAATCTTTTTGCTTAAGAGGAGGTTATAAACTACACCTACCATAAGCCATTGCAATAGTAGTAACAAGGAGATAAACATCTTGTATAATTGTGAAAAAAGTTTTGACAGATTAAGAATATTTGCAAAAAGGTCTTTGTTGTTATTTGTTAATGTATATACTTTTTGAGATGCTAAGGAGCAGTTGTTGATATTTTTGTTTTAGTTTTGTGTATTTTTTGTAAAGTTTGTGTAGTTTATTTAAAGCGCCAAATCAGTGCACAGGAAACACCTGTGAACAAGGTCCAGTGTGACCAAAACGAGTCAGGGGATTCCTGTTTTGTTTTGCCGTGATCTCACTAATGGAATTAAAGATTAACTATTATTGGCACAACGATGGAGTGCGGTTCTTTCCTTTCGAAATAGAAAGGGAATTATTTTCCTTAAACACGGCCGTCCTGCCTGAAACCTGCACCACCGAAGAGAAAACAAGTGCGCCGTAACACACTACTCAGGACAACCTTCCTTTATATATATATATATATATATATATATATATATATATATGTATATCTATATATATATTTTAGTGTATCCGCACAGAGGTTCTTGTGAAAAGTAACTAATCTTTGTACTTAATATGTATGTTCTATGTGCTTAAACTTGCTTTTACTTCTAAGGCTTGTATACTGTGTTTTGTATTATAATAGGGTTGTTATATGTTCTTGGGTATGTTTATATGTTTCTTTTTACAGGTTTTTATTTTGGGATGTTGGTATATTTTTTAACCTTTTATTATTTTATTTCAATGAAGGCATGGTAACATTTTTAAGAAACAATTAATGTTTTTTCTTTAATCTTATGTTTTTTCAGGCTGTCTTTTTTTGCAATTTGTTAAGGGTGAGGCTGGTGTCCAAGTTGAATTCAAATTAGTTGGCAATGGGTGAAAGTTGGTGGTTGAAGTCATAACAGTTCATGCCATTGAGTCAGGGTGTCGGTTATTGTTCTTGGAAAATTCAAAGAATTCTGTGAGGAAGATGGTCCTTAGGAAAAAATGTGGACTTTATAAGTATCAATTTATGCCCTTTGGGCTGTGTAATAACCCGGCCACCTTCCAACACGTTGTGTACAGCATCTTGGGAGTGTACATCAATGTATTCATAGTCGTGTACATGAATGACAATTTGATCTACTCCTCATCACTTTCAGAGCATATAAAGCATGTACAATGAGTCCTCCAAGCCTTGAAAATGAATGGTTTGTTCACCAAACTAGAAAAGTGTGAGTTTCATGTAAAGACCATGCAATTTCCAGGCTTTATAATTTCACCCGAGGGACTGAGTATGATCAGTCCAAAGTGCAAGCTGTGTTACAATGGCCTGCTTTAACTTGCGTCTTGGAAGTACAGAGCTTCCTTGGTTTTGCGAACTTCTACCACAGATTTATCACTGGTTTTTCACAAATTGTAGTTCCTAATACTTTCTCCGTCCTTGTGGGTTTAATTAGTCCATGCTGCTTCTGCGACTAAACACAGAGAGAAGAATGCATCCCAGGCCCTTCCTTACACAACCAGATTGGTTTGGTGCAAGCAATGGTTAGCATTGATGTTATCTTGGCATTGAGAATATACTTTTCTTCAGTGATCTTGCCAATTAAGTGTAGGTGAGGGATGGACCAGTAGTTGGCGAGGTTATTAGAGTCTAGTGAAGGATTCTTTAAGACTGGTGGGATCTGGCATGTCTTCAGAGCTTCTGGTAAGATGCCTTGAGTGAAGGCGTCAGTGTTGACAATGGTGAGTAGGGGTGAGAGGGCTTCCCTGGAAAGAACTTTTTTGAAGGACGAGGGTCAAAAATCATCTTCATAGGAGTGGTTTTGGCAGGGATGAATATGTCAGCAAGATCTGTGAGAGTTAGGGCTTTGAAGGATTACCTTTATTACATTATATCTGAAAGGGTAGATGTGAGAGGAGAAATATGCTTTGTGCTGTTGTTGTGCTGTCAGGTCTATATTTTCTCACTGAAGAAAAGCTTGAAAGTATTGCAATTGTCAATGGAGTGTGGGTAGGAGGGTCATACAGGAGGCTGATGCTTTTCTGGATTATCTAGAAGAGCATTCTGTTTCCTTTGATGACTTAATTGATCATTTTGGCATAATACTTTGCTTTGGCTGATGTGATCAACTGTCTGTGTGTTGCACAGAGGGACTTTAGTATCACGTGGTCGTCAGGAATTTGGTTTTTCTTCCCTTTTCTTTCCTATCTTCATATGAAGCATTTTTTGTTACCGACACCTTTAGAGTACCAGTGCACTGAAGGGTTTGATTTGCACTTTCATGTTTTAGTTGTAGTGTGAATATACACAAAGATGTCAAGTAGCCAGTAGGTTTTAAGTGGCTGATTATACAAATCATCTTGTACAAAAAGGTCATGATTAGGCCCGGGTGTAGAACTCTTCTCCACGGGCAGAGTTTGCAGAATTTGGGTACTTCACGCAACAAGGAGGAGCGCAGAGTTCCTAAATTCTGCAATCCAGTGCAGATCAGAGTTCATTTGCGTGCAAAGTTGGGTTTTAGCACTCTCTCGTGAGCCCCATGTTACTCCTGGAGAGCTTGCGAGTGCACGCCAGACTTTGCATTTCATCACGCTGTTTGTGGCTAGTCACACAAGACTTTTGAATTTACTTGCTCTGGACGCAATGGCAGCCAGAACAGTTCCATTCACAAGTGCAAATGAACCTGTAATAGATTTTCTACTCCAGATACATCTAACGCTAGTCAAAAGGTGGTATTTGAGTGGATTTTCTTCTCCAATGGACCCTTCATGTTGTTTCTTAGGTTGAGAAGCCTTTTTTATTTCAAACAAGAAGGAAATGTTCCAGAGACTCCAACTTCCTGTTCCTGTCTGGCAGGCTCCTTCCAATGCTTTGTCCACCTTCTGGTCAGTTTTCACTTGGATTTCACAGTGGAAGGATCCCTCTCTTTTTCTCCTGGATATACTTTTGGATTTAAGGACTTTTTTGGGAAGTCACACAACTAAGTTCATAAACTATTGAATAATGGTGTTGTTTGTTTGCTTGGGCATACACCAATATTTCTTTGTACCTTATTTGTTAATTATTTATTTTGCATTTCATAAATTATTTTCTTTTGTAAAGGAAAATTGCTGCACAGCTCAGTACTTGTCCTTTCTACATGTTTGCAACATTTGCAATATTATTTTACTATGTGGTCCAGGTTTCTGTTAGAAATGGGGTCTTTGGTTGGCAGTTAGGTTACCCACTGTCCAGGCAAGGACCCTCACTCTAGTCAGGGTAAAAGAGAATCACCCTCAGCTAACCCCTGCTTACCCCCTTGGTAGCTTGGCACAGGCAGGAGGCTTAACTTCAGAGTGCTAGGTGTAAAGTATGTGTACCAACACACACAGTAACTTAATGAAAACACTACAAAATGACACAACACAGGTTTAGAAAAATAGTAAAAATATTTATCTAAACAAAACAAGACCAAAACAACAATAATCCACAATACACAAGTCAAGTTATCACTAAAAATGCAAAAAGAGTCTTCATGTAATTTTAAACACACACTAACGCTGTTAGCGTGAAAAGTACCTTTGGTGCATCAAAAATAACCCAGCACGGGCAAGTGTGCATCAAAAAGGGCTTGAGATGTGTCGATATCACTCAGGAGCAAGACCTTGCATCGTTTCTCTCCGCAGGGGTCAGCACGCCCAGCGGTGCTTGCGCCGAAAATCAGCCGCACGATAATCCGAAAACCACGCAGCGCGGGTTGCGATCTCACCAGCCACCATCTGCAATGTTGTGCATCATTTCTCTAGCCCCAGGCGTCGACCTTCCAGTCGCTTTGCAGATGAGCGTCGATTTTCAGCCGCCAAGCCAGCGGCATGTCAATTTTTCAGCCGCAGATTGGAGTTGCGTCGATCTTTACCCTGCATAGCGTTTTTTGCGTGGATTTCTCACTCTTGGGCTGCCAGCTTCTCCTTTCAGGGTACCAGGAACTGGATAGGCACCACTTGGCAGAGTAGGAGTCTCTCCAGAGACTCCAGGTCTTTGCTGTCCCTGAGACTTCAAACAACAGGAGGCAAGCTCTAAACCAAGCCCTTGGAGATCTTCACAAGAAGGAAGGCAACACAAAGTCCAGTCTTTGTCTACTTAGCACAGGCAGAAGCAGCAACTGCAGGATAGCTCCACAAAGCAAAGTCACAGGCAGCCAGCTCTTCTTCCTCAGCTCCAGGCAGAGGTTCCTCGTGGTTTCCAGTAGTGTTCTAAAGTCTGTGATTTTGGGTGCCCTTCTCATACCGATTTTGGCCTTTGAAGTAGGCCTACTTCAAAGGAAAGTCTCTCTTGTTTGTGAAATCTTGCCTTGTCCAGGCCAGGCCCCAGTAACACACCAGGGGTTTGGAGACTGCATTGTGTGAGGGCAGATACAGGCCTTTTAGGTGTGAGTGACCACTCCTCCCCTCCCTCCTAGCACAGATGGCTCATCAGGATATGCAGGCTACACCCCATCTCCCTTTGTGTCACTGTCTAGAGAGACGTGCAAACAGCCCAACTGTCAAACTAACCGAGACAGGAAATCCACAAACAGGCGGAGTCACACAATGGTTTAAGCAAGAAAATGACTACTTTCTAAAAGTGACATTTTCAAACACACAATCTCAAAACCAACTTTACTAAAAGATGTATTTTTAAATTGTGCTTTTATGGACCCCAAACTCCACATGTCCATCTGCTTCCAAAGGGAATCTACACTTAAATCATATTTAAAGGTAGCCCCATATTAACCTATGAGAGAGCTAGGCCTTGCAACAGTGAATAATGAATTGGGTAGTATTTCACTGTCAGGACATATAAAACACATAAGTTCATGTCCCATCTTTAACATACATTGAACCCTGCCCATGGAGCTACCTAGGGCATACCTTAGGGGTGTCTTACATGTAAGAAAAGGGAAGGTTTAGGCCTGGCAAGTGGGTACACTTGCCAAGTCGAATTGCCAGTTTAAAACTGCACACGCGGACACTGCAGTGGCAGGTCTGAGACATGATTACAGGGCTACTAACGTGAGTGGCACAACCGGTGCTGCAGGCCCACTAGTAGCATTTGATTTACAGGTCTTTGGCACCCCCAGTGCACTTTACTAGGGACTTACCAGTAAATCAAATATGCCAATCATAGTGAGCCAATTACACATACATTTTACATAGGAGCACTTGCACTTTAGCACTGGATAGCAGTGGTAAAGTGCCCAGAGTAACAAAAACAGAAAAAAAACAGAGTCCAGCAGACATCAACAACCTGGGAAAAAGATGTAAAAAGTTAGGGGAGACCACGCCAAGGATGCCAAGTCTAACAGTGAGGAGGATGATTATGATGAGCCAGTCACTGTGGAAGCTGGCACAGAGGAGTCTGATTTTACTATCCAACCCGCTCCGAGGGATGTGGTACAGGCAGCACCACCCGCTTCCATATTTATAAAGCCCCAGCAGAGACCTGCAGCAACCCGTACCTCAGTAGATGTATGCACTGCATGAAGGCAGTCGATAAACCTACCTACCTCCAGTTCTTCTTCAGGCATTGTCAGTGGCCCAGTAAGAAAGTACTACTCCCCAGTTTGGGACTTTTTTATGATTAGCAAACAGGACAAGAACATTGTGATATGCTCCATTTGCCACGCAAATGTTCAACGAGGTTAGCCTGGTTCATATTATGGTACTGGAGGCCAGGACAACCATATGAAAAAACATTATGCAATCCGATGGGAGGAGCACCTAAAAAAAATGCTGAATGTGGTTGATGTGGTGAAGGAGTTGAGAACCGGGAAACATCAGCTACAACTGGTCAAATCATGGTAGAAGGTGAGGAAGAAGAGGGTGACATCCTCATGCAAAGCAGCCCTGTTCCCAGTAGAGTGCCAGAATCACCTGCCTTAGTGGCCTCACGATGGCACATGAAGACTCACAGTCAGATGGAGACACCACAGCAGACGGTGACTGCACCATGACACACATTGAGTCTGCCACCACCAATCAAATGTTGCAAGTGTCAGTGGCCACACAAAAGAAGAAAATCAAGTCTACAGTAACGGGAATGTTTCGATAGAAGGGGCCCCACGACTGCAACCACCCAACGGCACGTTTGTACAATGGGAAGCTGGCAAAACTGTTAGAACTGGACCTCCTCCCTTTTTCTTTTGCAGAAGTAGCGGGATCCTGAGAGTTTGTGGCCACCTGCCCAAAATGGAAGGTTCCAAGTTGGACCACTTTTGCCCAAGTTGCTGTTCCAGCGCTGCATCACGATGTGCTGTAATTGCTTGGATGAGCTTTGCAGCAAAGTATTGTCCACGCTATCTACCTGACGACAGACATGTGGACCAGTTGTCAGGCTACTGATTACTTGGGCATTACTGCACACTGGACCTCTTATTTGGGGAAAAGCAAAAGCTATTTACCGGTTTTGTCCCTTAAGAAATTATTAAGAAGGTTCAGCAGCATGCAACAGTAGCCACGTTTGCCATGCAGAAATCACAGACAGCTGCAAACATCTTGGACAAATTTAATAGCAAGGTGTCTGAATGACTGCGACCCCTGAAAGGTCTGAAAACCTTGAAGTGCGTGCCTTACTTGAGCGCTTAATCCTTTGCTTGTAATGCAAGGCTGCAAACTGACATTATCCCATCCAAAGAGTACATCTGTGCCACCTTACTTGATCCACACTACAACCTACAAACAATTCTTCACACTTTCATTCCTTTTTCTAATGGGGATGTTTCGAAATACAAGAAGTGGATTGTTGAGCAAACCGGAGAATTGGAGGAAGAACAGCTGGAACTTATAGTCCCACTACACAGTTCTGGTTTGCCGCCTTCAACTTCCAGAGAGACCAGTGTTGTCTCACAGCAACCAAAACTGGCAACAGGAACAGAAGCAACAACAGCATCAGAAGAATTGGACCCAATCTCTGCACTGGCTTGGTTTCAAGTGGGAGGTCTTAAGTACAGTGCAGAGACAAAGGCAAAAGAAGTTGAGCTAGTTGCAGCACCAATTACACTTCTGGATGACAAAAAAAGAGGTGTATGTGGATCAAAACCCTTTGGAATGGGAAGATGGGCTGATGGCCAGAGGTCAGCAGGCTGGCAATACATTATCTGGCTTTTCCTGTAGCCAGTGTGTCTGCTGAACTTGTGTTGAGTGCATCTGGTGCAGTTGTAACAGTGAGAAGGACCAGTTTCTTCCCTCATAATTTGGAGGAATTAACCATGATCAAAATGAACCAGCATTTTATACCACCTGATTGCACTGTTCCCGAAACACCACAGGAAGAGGAAGAGGATTATTGGTCAGAATCAAGTGTGTTTGCCAACCAACTTCTGGGTGAACCACCTGAGTCTGAGGACGATCTCCTGGAACTTCCTGGAATGAGTATGCCAGTGTCACCAAAGAACCTTTTAAATATTTCTCCCTGAACGTCTTTATTTCTTTGCAACAAAAAAAGAATTGCTAGTGTATCATTATGTGGGATTTATGCTCCACCATTTTTTTGTCACATATTATATAGCCAGATTGGAGTTGGACCCGTGTACAGTGAAGAAGTCCCCACATTCCCTTCAGGACATTGGAAACGATGCCTGCCTCCCTCACATGCCATTGCCTATCCTTTATTTTTTACTTCATCTAACAGGGCTGCCCCAGAAGATCATTGATTAAAAGGCTACCAGTGCCAATGCCAAATACCAATGTGTTGCTACTTGCTACCATCAAAGAGAAGATAATATTTTGTTCAACCATTGTGCTTAAATTGGAAGAGGTAACTACTAACTATTGCACCAATGAATGGTGATACATTAGTGATTGTGAGTGATGATTGATGATGTATGTGGTGGCTGACAGTGAGGAAAGGAGTTCAACAAATGTATAAACTTGATTCGGCTGATTTGCAATGTTTGGGGGATGATGGGTGATCATTTTTTCCTGAAAGGTATTGGTCTTTCAAACTAAGTGAAATTTACCTGCAGGGTCTACTCCTTTTTTCTTGTTCCTCAGACCAGACCATTCACTTTAGTTACCAAACACAAATCTACATCAAATGCTCCAGTTCTGTGTACTACATAGGTTTATCTGACTCGGTTTGGGACTGGGACAGAGGTGGAATCAGGAGGAGGAGGATGGAAGGACTCAGGGCTAGAAGGGGAACATTATTGATTTCAAAGAGAAACCACGATGATGGAAAGACCCTGAGGCTAATACTCACTCCGCTCTGTGGACTGGAGAAAAATGTATTGATTTAAGAAATGCTGCTGATTATGTGCTTGCTACATTTCTGGCTCAAACGTCAAACTTCCTATGTTCTTGCTCTGCCTCTGAGTCTTCTTTGTACACTCCTGACTTCTCATTAAGCTTACTTTGCTTCCTTTTGTCCTTCTCCATTACTTTACACAGTTACGTTTTATTTTTTCAATGTGATGCCTTCTCCTAGTCCTCTCCTACATGAACAAAACTTGGTGAAAGCTCAAGACACCAGCTTACCTACCGGAAAGGTTCAGCTAGGCACCCAGGATTATCAGACATTCCAAGAAGAGTGGAGATTCACTACACAGTATGGCAATACAGTATATTTTCCTTTTAGCAATCACAATTATTAGAACTGGGTGGGCTAACTTCAATCCTCCATAATTTGTACTTTTCAAACCTGGAAGAAATAGCATTTAGAGATATACTATCTTGGGTCTTTCTGGGGCAGACGGACTGTTTGCAATGCATTTAACTGAACTGTGTCATACTCATCCCCTCATCTTTTCCTTCCACAACAAATTGATAATGGTGTGCTACGCAGTTCCCCAATTAACATTATTGTGGTTTCTTTTGTGCAGTGTTTGTCACACCTTTCCCCAAATCCCCCTTCCCATCCATTCATCGAGCCCAAAACCTTCTTCCCCAGAATGTGTGATTTATTGAGGTTTGACTTAACTTTACACCACAAATGGATTGCACACTTGCTGGGGCGGATGTGGTGAAAGCAACACCAACTCACTGCTAACCTTCTATTACCTGGGCAATATTCCACAGGGGTCCCGTCAACATCATCATTCATGCCTTGTGTTGTGTGTTGGGTAAACACTTAACCTTGTGCAACCACTCTTGACTCTTAGCCCTCCTGACTCCATGACTTAATTTCCTAAGTTTCATTTTTAGATACTAGCTCCCCACTATTGCTCAGAAGAGCTGATATTTCTAGTTTTACTATCATATAAGGTCTTCTTTGTTGTGTGTCAAATACTGTCATTGTGGTAGTCTGGTCTCTGTCTTCCTAAAGGTATGATATAATCTGACCCACTTACTCTCTGATTTCTTTCATTCTAGCTGGCAATGATGGATAACCCTTCGGTTAATCCTGCAGTTGGGGTTTACATAGGTGGCAGTTGCACCTTCTGCCTTCTCTGTTAGCGCTCTGACCTGCTACTACCTACCACCCCCTTAAGATGCCACCTTGGGAAAACCCCTACAGTCAGAAGACTTCCTTGCTCTGTCAATTCAGGTAAGAGAAGAGCTATGGATTGAAGTGAACTTGGTTAGTTAGCAATGAACTCCTACTGAAGATGTTGTCTATGTGCTTCTAGGTTTTTGTAGACAAAATAGGCAATGACAGTCATCCCTAGTGGTCAAAATAGTGGAGAGGGCAATACAGCAAAGGAATAAGTAAATGACATACAATGTTTTAAAACAAAAATAGGCTGCACTAAAAGACAACAGTGCAAACTTAAATACCAAAATAAACATTTGGGGCATAAATCAAGTGCAATAAATTGTCCCCGTTATATTTTTAACAATTACAAAAACCCACCCTTTCTACCCTCAACAGTCCCACCCTTCTCTCCAAACAAATAGTTCTGCCCCCAAAAGTCCAATGAAAACTCCAATATGAAAGGTTTTTAAAAACACTGTACCCACATTCTCCTCACCGTCACTACCCACAACAAGTCCCTACCACCAAAACAAAAAATTTAAAAAGGGCTCAGAAGAGGGCACTGTCTATATGGGTCTGGAGCTGGTGCAGGCTCTGCTCGATCCTGGCGAACCAGCTCTCCATCCGGTCCACCCGCTGAAGACAGTGGATGTACAGGTTACATTGTCAATTGTCAATGCTACATAGTATAGTCACAAATCTACAAAAGATACTCTGCCAGGGTGACTGATACCCATTTCCCATTGTCAATGTGCATGATATGGTGAAGAAATGCCCTGTCAGAGCAGGAGGGGACAGCAGCAGGGACCCTGACTGCTAGCAGTGGCACCGGCAAAGCAGTGTGCAGGCCGCTGGGGATGGCGTTCTGCTGAGCTGGGTCCTAGCAGCTATTTCACCATCTTCCTCCTCCAGGACCTCCAGCCGCCGGTGCTCGGTCTGGTTGTTCCCCAGCCTCTGCCGCTGTAGATAGGCCACTATCTCCTGCCTGATTGTTGGTCGTTCAACAGAAGTAGCTATATCTAGAAAAACAAAAATAAAAAAGACAAAGTGTAAACAATGCTCTGAACAAACACTTCTTCATAAGTAGGTAGTGGGTGGCACAGTAGCACTACATTGCTGGTCCCCTAGAGTAATTGGAATTCGATGTGATTATGATTAGTAGAGTCACAGGGCCAGTTTTATTTGCTTACTCACACATGCCTCAAATAAAAAGCGCTGATTGGTAGGAATGAATGAATGCAGAATAACATAAGATTACAAATAAAACAGTGATTTCATTATTTTTCTTTCAAAGGATTTTTAGTAACCTAACAGACACTTCTAGTGGAAAAATAAAAATGAATTTCCTCTCATTTATAAGTATGGCATTATGCACTGTGGAGTATATTATTGTGCCAAATTAAAGGAGGCATACTAGCCAGCGCTTGGAGTACTTTGCTGCTGTCTGCAACTGAGGGAGCAGTAGTTGACAATTATCTATCTTTAATTTCAATGACCCTGCTCTTCGCCAAATGCCTTTCACTTAGTTTTACCCTGAGTACAAATAGGCAGATGAATAAATAGGATATGTCACGAATGTCATGTATAAAATGCAGAATTTTTATCCTGTTTATCATAAGAAGATGGTGGAGAAAACAATGCACTGCACTACAGAGAAAACAAGGGGCTATATAAGTTGTATTCTGCCCATTCATCACAGAGTATCTCTTAGACCAAACTTGAAAACCAATTGGGCACTTACTAGTTGCACTTTACTCACTGGCCTCATCCGCCATCACAAAATCTTTCCAGCAAATTCATTCGCTAGCCAGTAAGGAAAGGAAACTTGACATACTCTATTGCAGAGTAAGGCAGAGGGATCAGCTGGGTAGGTAGAGCTTTTGCTATTGAATATAGTGGTGTCACTGATCATCGATTCATTGTGTGCCTAAGCTTTAGTTATTCAGTCACTTTATAGAGAAATGTCTAAAGGGAAAAATCTGTACAAGCGTAAAATAAATCTGTTATGGGAAACCATGAAAAATATTTTGGAATCATTTCATATAGTCATAAAAATGTGGCAGATGCCAAGAATGTATTTTTCAGTTTTGTTGGTAGGCTGGGACAGAAGAACTTAGGAAGAATAAAGGAGTGAAGTACTAGGAGGTGACTGAGCTGACGAAGGGAAAACAATCCACCTTGTGAGTTTGGCTTGCAATGCATTAAAAACTTTGTAAATGCTGCCTTAACTGAAGCAGACACACATTGCACATCGCACAGTCAACACTCCAGGCATGAATTGAACCATACTGCACTTCATCAGTCATAGGTTGCGAAATGCCATGGGCAGGAAGAGGGTTGATGAAAGATGATGATGGGTGGGATACATATCTGCCTCGTTTAACAGATAACGTGAGTCAGGGGATTAGAACACAAATTAGAATACCCCCCACTTTGAAACACAACTTTGATAACCATTAAATACAAAGTGAGAGAAGTAAGTGAGAAGCATGACCCTCTACAGAAGAGCCCCCTTGTTTATTTATTAAAGTGATTATTCAATCATCCTTTTATTTTTCCTACTATATTCACCCATGGCAACCTTGATTTAAGCTTTGCTTTCTCTAATCTAGTCTTTCACCAAAATTCACAATCTATTATCAATCCATTCAGTAGCCATTATCCACCCTTTCTTTCATTCATCCTTTCACCCTTCCAGCCATTTACCCAATGCTCACCCACGTATCCTTTCACCCAACCAGGCATCCTTTCCATTCACTCATTTCACCCATCATTTCTTTTAACCTTCTGTTCGTTCCTGTTTCCATCAAGCCAACATTTTTAGTGTATCTTATGTGTGCTTTTGCTGAGTTGCAGATAGAAGAGACCATAAGTAACAAAACCACTGCTGGTAGCTGTAACGCGGGGTTTGTGGTCACAACATCACCCTTGTAGCTCATGACTAATAGTAATTGTCAATAAGCAAATAATGTGACTTACCACTGTCTTTCCCTTCCACTGCTTCTCCCACTGCTCCATCTGCTGCTTCAGTTGAACTCGAGCCAGCTCCACTGGTGGTCGGAGAGTCTTTAGATGCCAGGTACACCTCCCCTTAATTTGTTTATCAAAGAAATGAAACCACAATACATTGTTACATTTTGGTTAGTACTGCAGTATCTTCTATCAAAAATATCACTGTGGGCATTTTGTTGGTTCACAATGGTGAAAGCCAGGTTGTCAAGCTAACCAAAAACGTTGCCTGATAGAGGGCCAGAGCATAGCCTTTGAGGTTGAAGACTCAGAATCACTGAAGCGCAATGAAGGGGTGGAATAAAAATGGTCAATGAAAGATAGAGAAAAAGATAATAGGGGGATAACAGGAATTTAAAAAAAATTGGAGAGGGGAGTTGGAAAAAAATAGACAGTACAAAAAAGTAAACAAGGCAAAAATAAAAGTAGTATAAGAGTGGGCAGAGGTAAAAGTTTGGGAAATAATAATAATTTTAAATAATAAAACTTTATGGGTTGAGCAGAGCCCTCAGCATTGGTTCTGGTGTTCGCCGCCTCCCCAACTCTTGCCGGATCTGCATCTGTGGTGTCCATCTTCTTATCCTTATGTGCTTATGTAAAAAATAAAGACTATTCTCCCTATTCTCAATTTCCCTAACAAAAACTAAATTTGGAACTAATGCATTGCATCTTGATGAACCCACTCAGTCCCCTTTTTTGCAATGCACAGATGTGTACTAGTACTACACATTATTGTGAAATTGCTTGGGACTGTACGAACTACATAAAGAAAGTCAGAGAGAACACTAACTCATTTATATCACTAATTCACTATGATGACAGAAGGACAGAGGAGTCTGCATTGCAATGGTTTCTTTAATAATCAGCCAAAGCGAGTGTCTATGAATGTGATGTAGTGCAGAGCATCTGCCTAGCTCGAACTGAATCACATAATAAATAATATTCTGAACATAAACTAAAAGTAACTTACCTCTGAGTGTGAGCAGCATACTCATCAGAAAAAACAGTTAGCACTGTAGAACACAAACACAATGGTATGTTCATACTCCTGAGCCCTAGAATCTCCATGCCTAGCAGGTCAAGCAGGACAAATTTAATGATTTCTGCCCAGTGGTGTGTCAACTGCTGGGTGGTGTCCTGAACACACCTGCACACCCTACCCCAACACAGCCCACACTTCTGCAGGGGTTAACTGCTGCCATGCCTGCCGCCAGCACGGAGGGGAGGTGGTGCTGCATGTAGAAAACTAGTGCTGCCACCTCCTCCTCATAAAACATGGGCCAGGTCTGCACCCTTTGGTGGCACTGCCACCCACAAGGTAGATGGCTGCTGCTGGCTATCCAGGGGAGCCTGGCTCTGCTGCTCCCCTTTTCACTTGTTCTGCCCTGCTCTGCCATGGTCCTCAGTGGTGGGGTAAAGAAAAGAAACAGGAAACAAAGAAAGGAAGAAAGAAATAATTAAGGATGTAAAAGGAAAAAAAAACGAAGATATATAATGTCACAAAAAGCACACAACAAATGTAAAACTACAAAGACACAAAAAGACACACTAATGCAAAAAATAAAAATGAGGGATAGAATGTTTTCAACGCAGTCCAGGAAGTGGGGGATATAGTGGTGGCACTGGTTTCAGAGAGAGGGAGAGAGTTCCACTGTTTTTGAGTAACAAAGGATAACGATCTTAAGAGAGGGCGAAGCAAGTTTACAAACGTTGAAATACATGTACCTGAGAGGCCAGACCAGATCTATGTTTTGCTGTTCCCAAAGGACTGCATATGATGAATGCTGGGTATTTGATATAACATAGACTCAACTAGAGGGAGCACCGCTACACTTCTAAAGAACCTATTCAGTGTAGCAGAACCATTTCAATCAAGTGTGTACATAGAATAGAATCGTCTGTGGGATCCGGTTTACACAGGATCAGAGAACTCTAGTGCGATGAAGAGGAAGAAAAGAACTTGTAAAAGAATACTTTCTGGCTCATGAATGAATAATAGATCTGAAAAACAGAGCAATTAAAATAGTCTATTTGAATAAAGATGAATGTCGTTTCCACATACAGAGCAAATGATTTGGTTAACTACAACTATTGAGCATCGTGTGAGGCACTGTGCGGGTTTCATACTTTTGTTATAAAAGACGATCGAGTCAATTCTAGGTTGCTCTTCTCTATTTCAAAGTTGTTAGAATAAATTTAAACACTACTTGTGTAGCTTGTCTCTGAGGTCCTAGACCCCTACCCTCGACTGTCTCTATTCTTCTTTACACATGTATCGCTAGACCGGAGACCCTCAGAAGAAGAGAACAAATATGAACGGGCACTAGATATTTACCACTCCCCTACTTTGTAGCTAATGCTTCCCTGCTGCTCTGATCATTCCTCATAGGCCTTTCCTCTCTCTCTCTCTCTCTCTCTCTGTCGCTTCTTTTTTGCCTCCTTTTTGAAATTCGAAATATGTTTTAACTCCCTGGAATCTTAGCAGAAGAAAGAAAACACTTTGCCGAAGAGAAAATTATAGGGTAATTCTTCCACTCTCTGCTTTCTTGCTCTTTCTCTCCTAAGGCGCTTCACTTGTGTGCAATATCAAAATACATTTTAGAAACCTTTTCCTGTAGCTCTCTTCCAGATTTGTTTCTGTGGAGCTATTAAACCCAATGCTCAGAGCCTTCCGTGCATCCCAGTCCCGTCCCGACACCACCAGCCCCGCAAGCAGGCAGCCACCTGGCCGAGCCACTCTTCTCCCGGAGCGTGGAGGATGAAGGGGCCTCTCGCAGTGAGGAGTCTCGGCAGCTCGGTGCAAAACCTTCATTCATCTGGTTGCATCGAGCAAACTCCGTCTCCTCGCGTCAAAAGATTTTCTCTCTTTCCTAGATACTAGCTCTCTCCTCTTGCCCCCCTCTCCCCCCGCCTCCTCTTCTTGTTCTGTGTTTTTCTTCTCTTCTTCCATTCCCGGAAGGTGAAAAAGAAGTCCTTTTTTGTTTGTTTCTTCTCTTTATCGGCTTTTTGTTCTTCGTCTGTCCATGTTTTTTTTTTTAAATAAATGTTCTTATTTTGCTTTTGAAACTTACAACAGGTGACATCCACTTTAATACACATTCATACACATCATTATAATATGCTTTCTTCTTCCATCGCATTCATTTCAGACATTCTCTCTAGTAAGTGTTCTATCAATAAGGTACTAAGGGCCAGATGTACGAAATTCCGGGTTTGCGACTCGCAATTTGCGAGTCGCAAACCTGGATACATGATGGTGTCCCTGACACTATCTGCGAGTCGCAAGGGGGTCGCAAAGGCCCACCTCATTAATATTAATGAGGTGGGCCGCAATTTGCGACCCCCTTGAGAGTCGCAGCACTCACAGGAATGGTGGCCTGCTGGAGACAGCAGACCACCATGTCTGTGACTGCTTATAAATAAAGCAGTTTTTTTTTTTTTGTAATGCAGCCTGTTTTCCTTAAAGGAAAACGAGTTGCAATACAAACGAATAAATGAAACGTTTTTGTTTCATTTTTTCAGAGCAGACCACTGCCTACTCTGAAAAAATGTTTTCAGGGCCATGGGGACCCCTTCCCTTTTGCGAATAGGTTAACACCAGTGTGACACTGGTGGTAATAGCGAATTGCTTTGCGACCGCGTTCGCGGTCAAAAAGCAATTCTGCATCGCGATGCAATTCGCAAATAGGAAGGGGAAAACCCCTTCCTATTTGCAAGTCGCATTCCCATTTTGCGAGTCGGTAACCAGGTTACCGACTCGCAAAATGGGAATGGGCATCGCAATGTGCTTTGTGCATGTCACAAACAGGGAAATTCGCTGTTTGCGCCATGCAAAAAGTTTCCTACATCTGGCCCCAAATATCGACCTCCCTTCCTTCCCTAAGAATATGAATAAGGCACTGTGTGGGGTCCAGCATCCTACTATTAATGGTAGTTATGCTAAGCTTCAGGAAAATGCGTCTTGGCCCTCCAATCCCAGACAATAATACTCTCTCCGCCTGCCCCAGAACAAAACAAACCATAACAACCTCTGCTAGCATATACCACTTGTTCTGCCTTCATACGCATACATGTCCATCTCTGCTATCCATTGCTACTTAGTTGGTAATTGGTATACACCCCCACATCAAGGGTATGTCCCTCGTTGCTAATATGAATTCTAGGTTTCAAAACAGGAGCTGTGCTGGTGTAAGATTCATGTCGCACAGAACACACAGCAGAATAAATTGCTGTGCTGCAAAGATGATCACTTCTATAATTGCTTCTAGTTCTTTGATGATAGGGGACCAAAACCCAACTTTAAGGGGGCATTCCCAGAGAGGGTGTATGAATGTGCCCTCAGTCACCTCACATCGCAAACTATTTAGGTTCAGAGCCCTGCCCATTGTGAATCGTCAGCTTCTATTGCAGTAGGTCCTATGTAGGATTTTCAAATGGATTAATTGCAACTTAGACTTGATAGCAAACTCTCTGGGATGTATTAGGACTGCTCCCCAATGTGTGTCCTCCATTGGGCCCATATCCCTTTCCCAAGATGCCCTATGTTTTGTAAGTGTATCAGGTTTATTGTATATGATCGTGCAGTATGTTTTAAGGTCACTTTACTTCACATCTCTTCCCAAAATACTCCATTCTCCAGGGGACCACCATTAGGAATCATTTCTCAATCAATATCCTCTGCTTACAGTGCATGCTGTATTTGAAGGAACTTATATTTCTGTGTAAGTTCAGTTCATACGCCTGCTGCAGTGTCTCAAGGATTTCCGTCTCCCGCATCCAATAAATTTCCTATTGTGGAGATACATACGTATGGTGTCCCATTGGTTGAGTCCAGTTGGCTTTCCATATGCCCTTTCCACCATGGTGTTTGCATGGTCAGCTTACCATGCCATCCCAGGTGCCTGTTGACTCTGTCCCAGCCTTCTAGTTTTGCCTTGGTCTGGGGCAGCAGATGCTGCCTAGGTTTTTCATTGTATAGGTAATTGTCATATGAGTGGTCATCTACTGCCTGCTGTTCCAGTCTCATAGCTGAGTCGATTTTCAAGGTGAACCCCAGTCATTTATTGTTTGCAGCTATGCTGCACACTAATAAGCATTAACATCTGGCAATGCAATGCCTCCATCATATACTGATTGTTTCAGGAACTAGAGAGCAATTTGGGGCGTGTCTCTGTCTCATAGAGGTAGTCGCCTGACCTTGTCTATTTTGTGAAAGGAAGAATCTGGTGTAATGAATGTGGTGTTTTGTGGGACATATAGGGACAGATATGTTAAGGTTTTGCATTGCCATTGCACCAAACAAGGAGGTGCAAGAGTGCCACAAAACCTCACTGAGATTTATGGCCTTCCATGGCTTGATAAATCTGGAGTAATGCAAGCCAGTGCAAATCGTTGCCTAGTGTTGTCTGCCCCAGGAAGGCATTACATGGGTGGAGCGTGGGTGTTCCCAAACATCCATTGATGCATTTTGGTACATTTCCAGATTTACCATTTGTGGTAGACCTGGAAATGCATCAGAATCCAATGTCACCCCAGAGGAGACATGCACATATTTCTCCTTATTCTTCCCCTTTCTACGTGTGATTCGTTCTGCAGCACACATAGAAAGAAGAAAATGCCTCTGAGGATTGTTTTGTGCAGGAAGGTATTTCATTGTGCACATAAAACAATCCTGCTTACAGCACAGGCACCTTACACCATGATGCAAGGGTGCCTGTGTTTGTCGCTAGGCAGCCAGAAGTGCACCAGAATTCGGAAAGGTCAGAAATGTGCTGTGTAATGTTAAATATGGTATATTCCTGCCCTTTCCCTTTCACACAGCACTGCTGTGTTGCGCTGTGTGAACACATGATAAATCTGAGCCATAGTATTTTTGGAAGTGTAGTCATTTTAAATATTGGCACTCTCCCCCACAGAGACGGGGGTAGTCATATCCACCTCTCTGCATTTGTCTGGTATTCACTGGCAACTATCTCTTGATTTGGTTACAGGAACTGTGTTTAATTTGTTGTTATTCCAATCTCAAGGCAGAGAAACCCATTTTGTATGACCCTGAGTTTGTGATAGGAATCACCCAAGCTGTCTTAAACTCAGACTACAGCTCAAAGGAGTGGAATATTGATAAAGCTACACAAATGGTCATCTCTGGGACAAATTTGGCAGGTAAAAACTGCACACACAGACGCCGCAGTGGCAGGTCTGAGCCATGTTTACAGGGTTACTCAGGTGGGTGGCACAATTAGCGCTGCAGGCCCACTAGTAACATTTGATTGACAGGCCCTGGGCATCTCTAATGCACTTTACTACGGACTTACTAGTAAATCAAATATGCCAATCATGGAAAAACCAATCACCAATACATTTATACAGAGAGCACATGCACTTTAGCACTGGTTAGCAGTGTAAAGTGCCCAGAGTCCTAAAGCCACCAAAACTGGTCAGAAAAAATAGGAGGAAGGAGGTAAAAAGTTTTAGGATAACCCTGCAAAAAGGGTCAGGTCCAACAGTACATATGAGTGGCCATCTAGTCCCTGCTGTTCCAGTCTCGTAGCTGAGTTGATTCTTGAGAAGAACCCCCCCATAAATATATTGTTTGCAGCTGTGCTGCCTACCAATAACCATCAACACCCGACAATGCAATAGCTCCATTATATACTGATTGTTGCAGGGACTAAAGAGCAATTTGGGGCGTGCCTCTGTCAAAGGAAAAATCTGGTGTAATGAATGGGGTGTTTTGTGGGATGTATAGGACGGATTTATTAATAATTTGTGTTGCCCTTGCACCATGCAAGAGGGCGCAAGAGCAACACAAACCCTAAGTGAGATTTATCAAGCCACAAAAGGCCACCTTGCTGGCCCTGCATGACTTGATTTATCCGGACTAATGCAAGGCAATATGAATCTCTGCCCTCTATTACTGTGCCCCAGGAAGGCATTGATTGGGGGAAGCGTGGGTGTTCTGACACATCCATCTCTGTATTTTGGTGCATTCCCATATTTACCATTAGTGGTAGACCTGGGAATGCATAAAAATCCTACACTGCCCCAGGGTATGCATAACGAGGATAAATATGTTTATTTCTCCTCCTTTTTTTCGTCCTTTTTTCCTCTTTCTACACGTACTGCTGCAGCACAAAGAGAGAGAGGAAAATGCCTCTGAAGATTGTTTTTGTGCAGGAAGGTGTCCATTGCTGTACAAAAACAATCCTGCTTACAATGCAGGTCCCCTTGCACCATGATGCAAGATTGCATGCCTGTATTGTAGAAGCAGGAAGTGTGCCCTCTCACTTTCACGCAATGCAGTGCAGACAGGTCTTGCTTTATTGCGCTGCACGAAAACATGAAAAATATACCATAGTATTTTTGGGAGTGCAGTCATTTTAAATATTGGCACTCTCCGCAACAGAAACATTGGTAGCCATCTCCACCTCTTTGCATCTGCCTGTTTTTCACGGGTGACAATCTCCTGATTTCGCTCCAGGAATTGAGCTTTATTTGGCATTATTTCAATCTCAAGGTACTGAAACCCATTGCGTGTGACTCTGAGTTTGTGATTGGAATCATCCAAGTTATCCTAAACTCAGACTATAGCTCAAAGAAGTGGCATATTGAAAAGCTACACGAATGGTCATCTCGGGGACAGATAGCAAAAGTAGGATTTCATTTACATAGAGCGAGGTTTTTTTCTGTTTGTCACATCATGTCTGGGAAAGCTGTTATGTCTGCCCTCAATCTCACCCAGCCTGCCAGGTGTTCTATGCAGATGACAGAAAGAAGGGGTGACAATGGGCAGCCCAGTGTGGTACCCGATGGGGAATGGAGCTGATGTTCACACATTAATTTGACTGCTGCGGTAGGCGCCTTGTATAACAGTGACACCCATTTACAAAAGTGGGGCTGAACACAAACGCAATCAGTGTCTTGTGGAGGCAAACCAAATCAATGGAATTAAATGCTTTTTTCAACATCTAATGATAGTATGATCATTGCTTCCTGTGTGTGGCCCACCTCAGCTACCAATTGTGCAGTCTGCTATAATTATGCTAAGTTGCCCTCCCTAATATAAAACCTATTTGCGCTATGTGAATTCATGAGGTGATTACTCCTGAAAGTCTATTTGGTCAACACTTTGGCCAGCGGCTTCGCCATTGTATTGAGAAGAGAGATGGGTCTAAAGGCACTATAGATACTCCTGGGCTTGCCTAGGTTTGGTATCACCACTATGGTTACATGACTGAGGTCTAGAGGAAGTGACCCTTCACTGCATGCCTCCCTGAACATATTTAATGTGTTGGTATCCGTAATGGAGGAGAGCCTTTTGTAGATTTCAGGTGGAAAATCATTTAGCTCTAGTGCTTGCCTGTTTAGCATGCTTCTTAGGACATCAGCGAGCTCTCCAAAGGAGAACTTCTTCTCAAGCCCAATCCTACCCTCTGTAGGCAGAACTGGCATTTGTCACCCTGTGTATATCGCCTGGTGGTATCTTGCAAACTCTTCTGCTATGCTTTTGTCAGTGCTGATTGTCAGCCAATTATCTAGTTGGATTTCTGCCGTCCATCTTTGTTCCTCCGCTGTCTTGCTCAACCAAGCCATCAGGTGATGTGATTTGTCTCCAATCTCATATGGTCGTCTCTGTTGGGCTATGTATTGTATTTTGGCAGTCTGGTTGAAAATATCTTTTAATTCTCTTTCATTACTACTAATTGCCTCTGTTTGTCAACAGCACCTGAAGTCAAAAAGAGGGTCTTTTTTTCTCAAATCTCCTTTTCCAGTGCTGTCACTCCTCTCTGAGCCCGGCTTCTCTTCCCCAGGCCTACTAGGTTGTGTGCTGAATTCCTTAGGACAATTTAGTTGGCTTTCCAGAGAGTAACCAGGGTGTGTACTGTTCCCATGATTTTGTCAAAAAATTGATGTCCTCCTGCAAGCCCTCCACCACAGTTCAATCCTGTAGTCAACAGGCATATAGGGGGTTATTCCAACTTTGGAGGAGGTGGTAATCCATCCCAAATGTGACGGATTTACCACCAGCCGTATTACGAGTTCCATAGGATATAATGGACTCGTAATACGGCTGGTGGTATATCCGTCACTTTACCGTCACTTTTGGGACAGATTGCCACTTCCTCCAAAGTTGGAATAACCCCCATAGTCTTCATATAAGGGGGTCACATTCCCATTCTTATCCTGTGCCAGTACAATTTTAAGGAGGGAATGAATCAAGACATCTTAAGCTAAATATTCTGCCTCTTGAATTGCTATGGCATTACCTCTGGCGACAAGCACATAGGCCCTCTTTATGACCCTGGTGGACAGCAGTATTATGGAGAAAAGTACTGCCAACAGGCTGGCGGTACTTTTCCCCATAATATGACGGCGGTTTGGCTCAAGCCAAACTGCCAATGTACCACTCTGTCCCGCAAAGTGGTAACAGCTGCCGGGCTGGAGACTTCAGTCTCCAGCCCGGCAGCCGTGACTAGCCCGCCCATGGGATTATGACCCCACCTACCGCTATGGTTTTTGTGGCCTCCTTACCGCCACGAAAACCATGGCAGTAGGCACTATCAGTGACAGGGAATTCCTTCCCTGTCACTGATAGGCATCTTCCCCGCCCCCTCCCCAGGTTTCCCCCCACCCCTGCCCTCCTTTTCCAGACCCACCCCAACATACACCCACCTTCACGCACCATCACATACAGTCATACATCCATTCACACACACATCCATGCACACTAACATACATACATGCACACACGCATTCACACAACACAACATACACGCATTCCCACATCCACACATGCACACACATCCCACATGCAACGTACACGCACATTCACACACACACACACACACCCACACAACACCCCCCACCCCACTCCCCTGTCAGAGCACCCAGCTTACCTGATTGCAGGGGGTCCTCCGCCAGGAGACGGGACGGGGGGCTGCTGCCAGTAGCAGCGTCTGCCAGCAGAACACCGCCAGGCCGTATCATGGGTCATCTTACCGCCGTCCGCCGCCTTGACTGTAGCCAGAATTCCACCATCCTTCTGACGGAATTCCGGCTAAGGTCATAATATGGCGGATGGCTGGTAGCCACGGTGACGGTCTTTTGGCAGCCGTCGCCATGGCGGTAAGCTTTTTTTACAGCCACTGTTATAATGAGGGCCATAGTCTAATCTTAAAAATGTTTTATGGGTTCCAGAGAGGAAGGAGTATTGGTTGTCAAGTGGTTGTTTTAGCCTCTATACATCTGTTAGTCCTATGGCATGAATGACCTGTGCTAGGTTACTAACCAACAATGGTGTTTCGGGGGAGGGTATGGATCTACCCATCTTTCTGTCTAGGACATCGCTAAAGTCTTGTGGCATTGAACTCTAACAATGTAGGGCCTATTAGATCAAAGGCATGCTGCTGGAGCCGTGTGGTGGCATAAACATTAAAGATGAGTATTAAGTGCCTACATCACTTGCCCTGGATTTATACATAGCAGTCAACAGGGCCCTCTCTTTTCCTATTTATCTGAAATAGAGGTCTACTCAGTAATAATGTTACCACTCCTTTAGAACCCATAGTAATTCCAGCTTGTGCCAAGGATATATGAAGGCTACACTGGAGGCATCTATAGTCTAATCCTGTAAATGAGTCTCTAAAGGCAGTACCAGGTCCGATGCTAGCATGCACACATATTGGGCTATGACTTCTCTTTTAATCCTTTTGGCCAGGCTGTTAACATTCTAGGAGAGGATTTTCAGTGCATGCGGCTCAATCTCATGACGGGACATGGGGTAAGGTGGCTACCAGGGAGACCAGGCAATCTTTTCCGGTTTCTTCTCCTTTTTGTGTGCATTCTTGTGTGTACTTGTGGATATCACTATAGCTGCAAACTTGAAGAAGCAGTCCCATTGACAACCCCTTCCTACATTTCCTATTTGTGGGCTGAGTGAAGATCTGTCACCAACCCAAGACCTCCCCCTTGCTGCCTTATGCTTTACACAATATTCTTATACTTGCTACATAACCCCAGCTTATCAATTGAAAACAACACAGCATTATTGTGCAGATCTCCTCTCATAGTAGAATATTTCTATTGGCATTAAGTATTATTCCTCCTACCACCGGTTGCATCCCCAAAGTAAGAGTCCTCCCCACCCCAGTTAGGTGCCCTCAATTGTGCAAAGTTTCATAGATTCATAGATACTCTCTGCCCTTTCGTCACAGGGAGCTCTATATCCCAGGGGGTTGAGGCTCTCTGGCTGCCACATCTATTCCGGCTTCCAGCAAGCTACCTTTATTATCATGGTCCATAGTGGGTCAGCTTTTGTCTATCACCAGGTAAGTCAGGAGAATCAACAGGTTGACCTAAGATCCTGTGTGAGCAAATTCTTCCTCTACCAGGTGAAACTCTTCCACCAGCAGGAGCATTCTAGCCAACAGTAGGAGGTCTGTGGCGGAGGTTCATAACATCTAATTTTCTTTCTCTCAGGTGCACAGACCCATGCTGCCCACCCTCGGTGTCAAACAAATAGGACTTGGAAGGAATCGTGCATCACTGTAAGCTTTGCAAGGAAAAGCAAAATGTTTTGCCTGTTCATATTGAAGAGTTTCTATGTCATTACCTCAAATGACTTCCATTGGTTCTGAACCTGCCTGGTATAGTCTTGGAAATCATGTTAAGGGATGAGAGATAGAGCAGATCTTGTTTTTTTGTGCTTCCCGTAGGATCATACCACTAGTGTGAAAATTAAATGTACCAGAAATCATGGGCAGTGCAGGATCCCCAGAAGTAGGCCTCTGGACCAATGCATTATCCACTCGCTCGATCCCAAACCAACTTATAAATACTCCACTTGATATTCAAAATCCAATTCAGTCATGTGGCTCTTTCAGCTTCTTGGAATTGATTTAAGCAAAGGTTATTACATTTGGATCTTTTTTTGGCATCCTTTGCCATCACCTCCAATGCCTTCATGGTAGCAAGTAGCTTCAAGTCATCAGATCAGAGGATAGCCACTTCATCCTTGAGAGTCGAGACCTGATCTTTAGCCACCAAAGCTCTGTCTGCTAAATTACATAAATCTTGCTGAAGAAATGACACATCAGTGTCCAGTACCCCAATTTATTCTCCACCACCCCGCTTGAAGTCCAGATTTCTATCAATACTGTGACGTGACATTGGCTTCCATGATTTGTTTGGGGCACACAGTTAAGTCATGCTCCAGCTGGCCCCATCGGAGGAGTCATATACCTGTCAATCTTTGTTTGTGTCTGGAAGCTGGGGCCTTAGTTTTTCCCCTTCTAATACTTGGCTGGTCTTTTTATTGCCCATTCTGGGGTGACGCCTCTCCTGGGGCCACGGATAAGTAAAAGGTGATCATCAGTCACTACAATAGCTCAGTCCCCTATTTTCACTGCCTGTTGACACAAATAAATTAATGATCCAGTGTGTACCATCAAGGCCCCGGGGACATTACCCATCTATTTGGTGCAGGACAGGCAATACAAGCAGCCAAGAGCTGAAGGGAATAGCCATCTCAAACAGCGGCCCGAAGACTGGCAAGCACACAATCTTTTGTTCCCTCAGCTTCACCAGTAACAGTCTCAATGTCCATAACACAGTTCCACCCTTTGTGTAAGTGAGGTCATGCCCAAAATTGCAAATAGCAGTTTTGATATGGAGGTAGGGCAAGAACATGAATCAACAGGCAAATAATCATGGGGTGTCAGCACACTCCTTGCCCCACACCTTCCACTGAGCCATTAGGGGGGCCACCTTTCCGAATGCGCTGACGCCACCCTTTTCAGTCCAAGTTTCTTCTTTGGGTCCAGATGGCATCCTCCAAGCCAAGTGCTCCAGCCAGCCCACAGGGCCATGTAGCTCCATCAGCTCTCCTGGGCGACAGGTCCAAACATTCAGGTGCGGGCTGTAGGAAAATGCCACTGTTGGCATGGTTCCACCCACTTTTTGCCCAGTGTTGGCGCAAACTTTGATTGAAAGTGTGCTGGGGTCATGCTAACCAGGTACGAGCACCAGTGTGTTCTCCCCCTAAAACTATACCTTTGGTCCCACAATTGGCAAAGCCCTGGCACACAGTTAAGTCCCTCGTTAAAGATAACCATGGTACCAAGGGCCATGTGGCGAGGGAAGGTTTCTCAGGGCTGCAGCATATAATATGTCACCCTAGGGGACCCCTCACTCAGCACATGCACACTGCCTGGCACCTTGTGTGTGCTGGTGGGGAGAAAAAGACAAAGTCGACATGGCACCCCTCTCAGAGTGCATGCCCACAAACCACTGCCTGTGGCGTAGGTAAGTCACCACTCTAGCAGGCCTTACAGCCCTAAGGCAGGGTCCACTATACCACAGGTGAGGGCATAGCTGCATGAACAGTATGCCACTACAGTGTCTAAGTCAGTTTTTAGACATTGTAAGTGTCAGTGTAGCCATATTGAGTATATGGTCTGGGAGTTTGTCATTACGAACTCCACAGCACCATAATGGCTTCACTGAATACTGAGAAGTTTGGTATCAAACTTGTCAGCACAATAAACCCACACTGATGCCAGTGGGGGATTTTTTGAAAAATGCACAGAGGGCATCTTAGAGATGCCCCCTGTATGTTAGCCAACCTGGTAGTGTAGGACTGATCGGTCTGTGCCAGCCTGCAACTTCCAGACAAGTTTCTGACCACATGGGGTAAGTGCCTTTGTGCACTCTGTGGTCCAAAACAAGGCCTGTCCTGGGTGGAGGTGATTCTCTCCTCCCCCCTGCACTGCATGAACTGTAACACCTGGCAGTGAGCCTCAAAGGCTCAAGCCTCAAGTTACAGTGCCCCAGGGCACCAGCAAGTGGTGATGCCCGCCCCGGTAAAAAGCCCTACTTCTGGCTGCAAGACCAGCGAGAAAATCAGGGGAAACAGGGAGGAGTGACCACCTCAGCCAGCACTACCCCTGAGGTGTCCAGAGCTGAGGTGAACCCCTCCCTGCAGAATCCTCCATCTTGGTTTGGAGGATCAGGGCCAATAGGATTAGGAACGTGCCCCCTCCCCAAAGGGAGTGGACACAAAGAGGGTGTAACCACCCTCAGGGACAGTAGCAAATTGGCTACTGCCCTCTGACCCCTAAAACATCCCATAAATTTAGTATTTAAGGGCTTCCCTGAATCCAAGTCATCAGATTCTTGGCGATCTGCAAGAAGAAGGACTGCTAAGCTGAAACCCCAGGAGAGAAGAAAAGGAGACGAAAGCTGCATTGGCCCCAGCCCTACCGGCCTCTCTCCTGCTTCAGAGAACCTGCAAATCAACTGCGAACATCCAGCGGGACCAGCAGCCCTTGTCCAAATACAGAGGACTGCCCTGCACCTAGAAGGACCAAAAACTCCCGAAGGCAGCAGCACTGTCTACAGAAGAAGAACAGAAGACTCTGCTTCTGAGGACTTCCATCTTCCTCTAAATGCTTGAGTCCTAACCACTCTGCACCTGACGCCCACAGCCCGTGTCCAGGTGGCCCAACAATCCAGAGAGGATCCTCAGGCGATTCTGACCAAGTGTCCACCCTGGGATGACCTCTCCACCCCTCCACAACCATGCCTGCAGAGGGAATCCCAAGGACCCCACTGACCGTGACTGTCCGGGACAAAGATATCCGACGCCTGGAGAAGCACTGCACCCGCAGCCCCCAGCCTCGAGAGAAACTGACCACCGGAGCAGCAACAACCAGCAGGCGGCCCTCCTCTTTATCCAGTCAGTGGCTTGCCCAAGGAGCCCCCCTGTGCCTTGCATGCTGGGCCTAAGTTACCCCCGGGGTCCCCTCATAGAGTTTCTTTAAAATCTGATGCCCTGTTCGCACCCTGCACCGGGCGGCCCTGTGCTGCTAAGGGTGTGGGACTGGTGCCTTCTTGGGGCCCACCAGTGCTCCTCTAAACCCCCCTGGTCTGCCCTCAAACAATGCGGGTATTTATCTGCCAGCAGACCCGAACCGGAATACCCTCTGTCTCCGTAAGGGCCCATGTTATTTTGGCTCCTGTTTGGCCTCTGCACCTAACCGTCCCAGTGTTGCTGGTGCTGGGTGTTTGGGGTTATCTTGAACCCACAACAGTGGGCTTCCTCTACCCCGGAGGAGAGATCTGTATTTTTGTTACTTACCTCAAAAACTGTACTTTATTTTCCTCCCCCAGAAACTGTTGAAAATTGCACAGTCTAATTTTAAAATAGCTTTTTACCATTTTAAAGAAAACTGTATGTACTGTCGATTTGATTCAAAGCCCTGAACTTACCTATGCAAAGTACCTTTCATTTAATGTACTTACCTGCAAACTGAATCATGTGGCTCTAGAAATAAATTTACAAAATATATTTTTCTATATAAAATCCTATTGGTCTGGAGTTAAGTCATTGAGTGCGGGTTTCTTCTATTGCTTGTGTGTGTGTACAACAAATGCTTAACACTACCCTCTGATAAGCCTAACTGCTCGACTACACTTCTACAAATAGAGCATTAGTATCATCTATTAGTGCCTTTGTCAAGCCTCTGGGGAACCCCTGATCTTTGTCCACATCATGGCCCTCATTATGACATTGGCGGTAAATGCCACTTACCGCTGCGGTGACGGCAGCCAAAACATAAAGTCGCGGTGGCGAATATCCATTCACCATATTATGACACACACACACCAAACCAACAGAATACTGCCACATACACAAACCCACCAGCCCAAAGGTCAGTGGTAAAGTGTTGGTATGAACACCCATACCGTTACGCCAACAAAACAGTGCACACCACATTATGACTCACAAATCACCAAAGCAGGCATTCAGTGGGGGTAACCATTGGCAGTAGATACTGGCACGCTCAGAATGGCCACCCAAATACAAAACAACACAACATTGGCCAACACCAGAAACACATACCTGACACTGATACACACACCACACACACCCACCCACAGCACTATAAAACACACCCATATTACACACCACCGTTTACGAATGCCAATAAGCGCAACAAGACTAACACACACTGATATAACTGCACACACATTCCATAAACACACATCCATTCATCATGCACCCCACATCCCACACCCCACCACATCACTTAACACCCTCTGCACAACACACACCACACCACACAACACCCATATCCCTACTAAGGCAACCCTGTTTCACAGATGAGGAGTTGCTGGTCATGGTGGAGGAAATAGTGAGGGTAGAGCCACAGCTGTTTTGAGCACAGGTACAGCAACTATCCATTACCAGGAAGATGGGCCATGGCGGAGAATCGTGGACAGGGTGAACGCCTTGGGACAGCATCCAAGAGCAAGGGATGACATCATGAAGAGGTCGAACGACCTGCAGGGGAAGGTATGTTCCATTGGAGCAAGGCACCAGCTCGCCATCAAGAGGAATGGCAGTGGACCCCTACCTCCTCCCCCACAGCTCATTGCATGGTAGAAATAAGTCTTGGCAATACTGCATCCTGAGGGACTACTTATCACCCCCCGTACCTGCATGCCATCTCAGCCCCTTACCCACATCACTCCACTCCATCCCACACACTGCACCTACACATCTGACTAACCCCAATGCCAAACCCTGCATTATCCACTATAACATCATCAAAGCATGCACAGCATGGAGAACTAACAATCACACAATACATCACCATACACAAACAAAGGTGTGTTGTAGTTTGGACTCCTAATCTGAGCAAGACTGCTGGTTTAAGGATAACAGTACTTTTGTTTGTAGGCGACTGAGTCTTTCCTACAACAAGTCGCAACTGTTGTCCCAACCTTACTGGCTCACTAGCAGCACCTCACCAGAAACACAATAGTAAAAGGTGATTTATGGCAGTCACTTACGCATGGACTCAAAGTAAGATATCTCAGGGTATGTCGTGGTTGAACGGAGATTACCCTTTTCTCACAGATATATTATGTCTCATACAAACACAGGCAATGACACAGATGCAGTAAAGTTATAATAGCTTTTTATTTTAACATCACTGCAATTTGCGATGAGTTGCATGGACTGCAATGATTAGGATAATTAATATAGCTAGTAACAGTATTGTGAAGAAGAGAGTCATTGTTATGAAGACCCCCACCATTTTGCAATACATGAAAAAGATATATAAGATGGAATATGCCCTATTACCCTCATGTGAATAGCCCTAACCTCCTACCTAAAGGAGAGCTTGGTTCGCTAAACCTAATCTGCCAAAGCCTTGTCCATGAGAGGAGCCCCCAACCCTCGTTACCTTGGAATGAGGTCTCTATCTCAGACTCCGTAGGGACACGAAGACTGGGTCAGCGTCAACACGACTGCAGCATCGGTATCAGAGATGGTGGCGATGCCCTCTGGTCGGAATCCCTCTGATTATCTGTCTAAAGTGTGATGTATTTATACAGATCTACAAGGTCCCCTTACGTAGGTGTTTCCAAAACAATAGATAACAGGCATGCTTGGGACGGCAATTAATATCAACAATCCGTCAAAAGTATAGATAGGGAAAATCCCTAAGTGTGAACACCTACTGTTTGTTTGTCTTTGGTGCTTGATCTTGACGCCTTGGCACGGTGACACTGATAATGTAACTCATAACAAGTGGCCTAACTATAAACAAGGCAGTGATTTTAGAAGAAATAAATAATGAAATGGGCTAAGACAGAGCAAGCTAAGTAGGTTAAAAGTCACTAGGTGACGGGGGCACGAGTCTACAAGTCAGCGGCTAAGCTAACTCATGCTTTCCCATTAAAACGAACTAGGATTCACTACACCCTCCCCATTGCCGTTACAGGTATGAAGAAGGTACAGGAACCCAAAAAGCTAAAAAATTGCTCCTGAACTAAAAGTTAAATGCTAAAACAAGGCAAAAAAGCATTTGCATGTGTTAAAAATATGTCAAAACAAATCTGTCTCAAAATACATACAGAGATGTTAATATCAACTATGACAAGTACAGCGTGCAACAGCAAATGTCTATTAAATTGCATAATTTGGAATCGGGAAATGGCAAGTCAATTCATCAAATTATGTGTTATACGCATGATCTTGAAGAATGTCATCGAAGTCACCAGTCAAGGACCTCAAAAATGAGTCAACATCGTCCGAAGTTAAGTCTAGTGCTGGGCGGACAAACGGATCCACAGAGCAGAAGTGAGCCGCATTTCCTGGTGCATCGATACTTGCTGCAGTGTCCTCATCCATGGTAGATCTCATAACGGAAGGCTCATAGGTGGCCTCGCGGAGCAACCTCAGTCTCAAGGGGCATGACCGTGTATGAACCCTCATCGGGGACATCAGCAGTTCGTGGTCCACAGGAGATGTCGGTGCAACAGCAAGACAGACCATAAGCAGATGTTCAAAGAGACACCATTTGCAGCGGAAGACTGGTTGTACACACCAGAGAAGTGGCCGGAATGACAACGACCAGTCAAGCTCCAGTTCCACCAGCAAAGGTGCACCGAAGATTCGAACCATGCGCTCACGGCACAGTGGAGTTGGCGGGGGCGGCTCCATTGCTCTGTGTTGCTGGAAAGAAACAACCACCGCGAATCAGAAGAAATAGCAGTAGTAGTCCGCCAATTAAAGCCAAAATAATTGGAAAGCCACCAAACACACTTGAAAAGAGAGAATGGATGGCGGATGGGATGACTCCGAAGACAGTCTGGAAGATGGACATGAAACCAGACCCGACAGCCTTCAAGAAATGCACAATCCCAGTGGTGCTTGAAGCATTGAATATTCTGGATACCAGCTCTCCAAAGTGTTTGGGGAAATCGGTATTTAAAAGGGATTGTATCTCAGCTGATGATCTCGCAATCTGGAGAGCATACGTCTCTTTTTCGGATGTCAAGGCGACCTGTTTCTGAAACAATAGCACCTTTAGTCTACTCAACTTGTCATAGTTCACATTATTATTATCTATGTGGGGCCACATGTCAGATACTTTTATCTCTTGTGTGGGGGGAAACAAAACATGTCCACCACACGTAATGACCTTCGTGACCAAGATTGCGTAGGCAATTCCAGGTCGCAAGCCGCAACAGCTTTGATCGTTCAGTACCACATAACTGCCATTGGAAAGTACATGAAATACTGGATGAATCAAGGGGACGGGAGTACCCTTCAGAAAACAGGCCAAATTCGCGACCCCTGCATTGCAAAGACCGTGAAGAGACACCTGTTTGCATATCATAGAATGACGAACAGCAGTCTCACATTTGCTTCCGCTAAGAAAGACCTCCTGTTCACCGTTTAGACATCTATAGTCAAAGGGCAACTCCCACTCTTCCTTAATATAGCTATCTCCTAGTTGTTCGTACCTTCCAACTGCAAGATGTTTCAGGCAGCTCGAGAAACGAAACGTTGAAATCGGTAAATTAATAATGCCGTGCAAGAGCCAGATAGTTGAAGGACTCTCTGCAACTGTGAAGGGCAACATATCTAACTTTTCTACTTGAAGCAGGGTGAAACTAGCCTCACTTTTAGCCATTGGGGGTTATTCTAACTTTGGAGGAGGTGTTAATCCGTCCCAAAAGTGACGGAAAAGTGACGGATTTACCACCAGCCGTATTACGAGTCCATTATATCCTATGGAACTCATAATACGGCTGGTGGTATATCCGTCACTTTACGGTCACTTTTGGGACGGATTAACACTCCTCCAAAGTTAGAATAACCCCCATTGTCTCTTGTTCCCTGGAAAAATTAAAAGCAGTGAAGAGTTCACTCCCATTAATGTACCTCCATGGAATGTGGCCACTTTTCAGTGTCTGTAATGTCCAACCCAGCTGCATGATGGAACGTAGCAGGGGAAACATCCTTTTTTACGACTTTTTTATTACGAAAGTCGTGGTTAACGAAAGCGTAACAACGCTTTTTTTAACCACGACTTCGTATTTTTGTGCCTTAACTACGTATGTTCTGAACAACGAACATGCGTGGTTAAGGTACAAAGAAGGGAGTTGGCAAAGGTAAGTGGTGGGTTTAGGTTTTGGGGTGGGGTTGGGGGGGTGGGGCGTTTTTGGTTTTGGGGAGGGGGTGGGGGGTCAGGGGTTTTTAGGTTTTGGGGTGGGGTTGGGGCGGTGGGGCGTTTTTGGTTTTGGGGAGTGGGTGGGGGGTTTTAGGTTTTGGGGTGGGGTTGGGGGGGTGGGGCGTTTTTGGTTTTGGGGAGTGGGTGGGGGGTCAGGGGGTTTTAGGTTTTAGGGTGGGGTTGGGGGGGTGGGGCGTTTTTGGTTTTGGGGAGTGGGTGGGTGGTCAGGGGGTTTTAGGTTTTAGGGTGGGGTTGGAGGGTGGGGCGTTTTTGGTTTTGGGGAGTGGGTGGGGGGTCAGCGGGTTTTAGGTTTTGGGGTGGGGTTGGGGTGTGGGGTGAGGGATGTAGGGTGAATGGTGCCTATTGCTAATGATTTTATCAGGAATGCCTTTACAACGAAATATCGTTGTTAAGGCATTCGTGGTAAAATCATTAGTAGTAAGGACGAGGTCGGTGTTCCGACCTCGTTGTTAAGGTTAGTATTTGTTTTTAATTCGGTGTTCCGTCATATGATCACGTAGCTGTGTTTGCCCATGATATAACTGGGACAAGTCTGTCTGAGTGATATCAATAGCAGACAACACTATAATTGATAGTGAATAAATCCTGTTGGACAGCGTGTTCATGCCATTGTCGACAACAGCTAATGTTTTTTCCAAGTTCTCTTTATCTAGTTGCCTTAAACGTGCAGCAGCCTCAATCTGGGAAAGTTTCCAAATTTCATTGTACATAGCATATAAAAAACGTTTAGAGTGCTGTTTTCTAGGACCTAACAGGAAATCATGTAAGTCTATACTGTCAGAAAGAGTGTTCAGGTGTTTTGTAACCACTGTTAACGTGTTTGTCTGCACCCATTGCTGGCACAGCTTACCCACACTGTATGTTGTAATTATACCTGCATGTTGACCTGATAGAAAGCGAGGGTCAGGCCTGTTAATTGAAAAAACCCCTGAAGAGTTCAAGAAACGCTTTTGACACTTATCAGTGTCGGAGGGCCATACCAACTACCCGCCGGGACGGGAAAGTGAAGAATTATAGGTACCAGCCTTAACCAATGCATCTAGCCTGTCTTCTGAGACATTAAGAAATTGTTGCCAATCTCTAAATTTTGTCGGAGTAGGGATACTGGGCGTGTTCAGATCTTTAATTTTTGCTAACCCCAGACAGGATGTCTGCTCAATAGTGTCATTTAAGAAAATCATTTGCACAGGAATCAGGCATGCCCGAAACAAAGCCTCCTTACCCTGTATCTGACAATCTTGTGTTCCCCATACACTTTTCAAATCAATAGTGTTTTTCCAATATTCGTAACCCTCAATCGAGAGTCGGGAAACGAAGGGATCTGAATAAATCAGTTTTGTATCTGTTAGCAAAAGTTTTATAATTTCTGCCGGAGGTATTTTAAAATAATACGACTCTGCTTTCCTTGTATCATGCCCGGAAAAGTATGTACATTTATCGCTGTAATACTTTGGACTCCCCTCCTGTGGTGTCGAACAGTGTTCCCACTGTGTGTAGTTCAAGAGAGGCCTATATCTAATGGCACGGTGGAAGTAGTGATGTCCCCAATTGTTATAGCAGAACATTTCCCCATAATTCATTGTATAATCATATACATCATCACTTCCAAAAGCGGAATAGTCCTTCATTTCAGCTAGCGTGGAATCGACTGTTTGGACATCCCAATCATCAGAGACTACATTAGGTGTAATAACATCAGACATTGACATTTTGAACACGTATGGTATCTGAATAATCTCTGTAGGTCTGTATATATCGAATGGAACTTTGTCCCACACAATCCCATCAGTAATCGGTATCGCTGTAATATTTACAGGGGACAAATCTCGTCGGACCTTATGTGAAGAATGATGTGGTGTTAAAATGTCATCAACAGGCTCCACAGAGGAGCGATCAGGAATATAGTGACCATTAATCAGCAAAAAGAAAATAGTCACAAAACCAATCCATAAAAATTATGCAATAAATGTCAAACAGAACCATAGACAGTTCCATGGGTAGATCAAATAGTTCTTTTTAAGCCATCAATACAGTTTACTAGTTTTTGTAAGTTTGTCAGACACAGTTGAGGATGAATCCGAAGAAAAATCATCCATGTCAATGAAATAGCCAGAGGAAGTTTCTGCAAACACAGGACCCGCTGAATTCTGATCCACCGCTCGTGGAGGCTCTTGATAGACAACATCATTAGTCGTGGAAGTGTTTGTGTAAAATACAGCCAAATCTTGAAGCGGGGGGGTCACCGAAGATGTGACTGCAACCAACAAAAGTTCATTTTCCACCCTCCCCATGGTCGAGGAAGCGTCTGGAGCAGCAATTGACATTGTTGCATAGTCAGTAGCAGTGATGTTCATCCTACTATGTAGATGGATGCCCTGTTGGGTAGTGAGAGGGGATCGGGAACAACCCAAGGGACCTCCTGGTCTACTGTGAAGAATCGGCCACATGGTGTAATTTTATGTCATCAATGGAGATTAACCTATTCGATTTAGAACCGGACCATGGTGGCAGGATGACAGTCCTGGTGCCTTTTATTCCCAAGACCGGTACAGGTGCTCTGTATGATGGACCGAACTCCTTTTTCACAGCGATCTTCTCACGAACCAGATCCCCAATGTTAGGAATCCAGCCAGTCGAAGTTTTCGCCAATTCCCTTATTCCTAAGGTGGCAGCACTTGCAGATGATTTATCATCACTAAATTGTTGAAGCTCCTGTAAAACAGTGAGACGTTCTTTTATGTCAAATGGCGTTTCTGCTGCCACCATACCAGGGGCATCAAGATCGGGGACATACATAGGTATCCCAAAGAGAACCTCATATGGAGACTTTCCCCCCAAGGACCGTCTTGGCAGATTATTCAGTGCTCTCTGGACCCCATAGAGGTGATGTAACCAACTGCGGCCTGAACCTAATACTTGAGCTGTTAAGGACTGCTTTGAATCACGATTCCGCCTCTCCACAACCAAATTTCCCTCGGGATAGTATGGTGAGGAGTAATGGAGTTCAACACCCATCGTCCCCATGGTGTCCCTGAATGCTTTGGAGGCAGATGCAGGACCCTGGTCCGAATGGAATGCTGCAACCGCATATGTACCGATAAAGATCAGCAAATCTTTTATAACAGTCCGGGCGTCAGCCGACTGCTGTGGCCATACCCACAGGAATCTAGAACAGGAATCCACAGCCTTAGAATATATTTGTATGCACCAGCAGGCTGTAAGGGACCACAATGGTCTAGGTACACACACTGGAGTGGCTTGTCTGACACTAAGAGGGATGTCTGCAGGGGGCGTTTGATATTAGAGCCCTTAATCTGCTGGCAAATGTCACAGCAAAGGAAATACTGCTTAGTTCGTCTGCAAAGACCAGGCCACCAGTATCGTTGCTGTAGAATTGTTATCGTGGCCTGTATACCAGCATGTGCAGAAGCAACACCCTCATGTGCGGCTGTAATCAGCTCTAATCTCTGGTCTTCATTGGGGATCACCCGATCTCCAACCCCAGGAATTGTTGTATAAGCAACATTCTGTGCACTGATATGGTAAGTATAGTTTGTAGGGTATCCTTTCGAAAGGGTCTTGCCCGCAGCCGAAGCCTTAACGGCAATCAGTATTTCATTATCCAACCTTGTCTGAGAACGAGTCACTGCAGCCACAGAAGCCGTAGCTACTGATGCTTTGGCTGCTTCATCAGCCAATGTATTGCCGGCAACGTGTATCCCCACACGTTGGTGCCCTAATGTATGAACTACATGGACACATGGTAGCTTATCCTTAAGATCAGCCACCCTTCCCCACAATATTTTGTGTTTAATGGTGTTCCCTTTAGAATCCCTAAACCCGTTCATTGAGATATTCATTGTACGACTGGACGCAGTAATATGAATCACAGACTATCAAAGTCTGGCTTCCTGCCTCAGTATGGTCGAGCGCTAGAAGAAGAGCCTTAAGTTCAGCCAACTGGGCTGTGCAGTCCTCTAAGGTCTGCGTGTAGGTATTGTGAGGGTGGAAAACTCCATCTTCCATCACCCCGCACACGGCTGCACAAGCTGCTGAGTATTGTTGTCTGGTACCTACAGCCGGTTGTGCTGATCCGTCAGTATACATGATAGTATTCTAACTGTCTAGAGGTAAGATATGCAGAGGAGCGGGGTACTACTGTTCATACTGGAGAAATTCCTGTGTCTGAAGCCTTGGATCGAATACATAATCGACATCAGTGGCGGTCAGAGACGTTTCCCATTGAATCCAGCGTGGATGTAATGCCTTAGCGTTTGGAACGCTCGCTTTAGTGACAGCCTCTAAGGCCGGCACCGGGGAGACTACAATAATGCGTTTCCCCTGAGCAAGTGGCCTCTCTTTTATGATGGCCATTTGAACTGCTGTCAGAATCTTTTCTGTAGGTGCAAAACGTTGTTCAGCATTTGAGTATAAGTGTGATTTATATGCTATCGGCACTGTGTCATCCTCATTAAAGGTGACATAAGTAAATCCAAGGGCACCAGCAATTACTCTGATGACCAACTTTGTTTTATTGTCACGTGTGTGTAAGTGTTTAGATTGTAGCATGTCCCGTTGCACATCCCTAAGGATGTGTGTGTGTTCAATCGTCCATCGTCTGCTAGAAAAATTGTTCTGAATTAAGTCATAAAGTGGCTTGATGCGTTCTGCATAATCTGGAATGTATGTTCTGCCAAAATTGAAGAAACCCAGTAATGACTGTAATTTCTTAAGTGTGTTCGGTGGCTGTAGTTGAGCACACTTTTCTAGGAAGTGCGGGCCAGGCTCTTCCCCTCGTTCGATAGCTCATATCCCAGAAACAATACACTAAGAAAAGCTATCTTGCTTTTCTTAAAACTAAATTTATAACCGAGTTCTGCAAATCCCAGAATGATCCGATCAACCCTCGCAAGATGAATGTCGAGGGCGTCGTCAGTGAGATAGATATCATCTACATAGGACAATGCATCGGAATCAAGCTCGTGCAAAATTGATGTTACACAGGCTGAAAACAGGCCTGGGCTATTTTTATAGCCTTGAGGTAAACGACAAAAGTGTTTCTGAGAGCCAAATGAAAATACACTTAGGTCCCTACTTTCATGTGCTAAATTCTGGCAGAAAAATCCATTAGATATATCCAATGTAGTTTTATATTTTTTACGCACTATATTATTTATCAGTGCTGTGCTGTGTGAATTTTGTATAGCATATGTGCGTGTATGACTATTTAAGTGTCTATAATCAACCACTATTCTATATGAATGATCTGGCTTTGCAACGGGGAATAGTGGATTATTCATTGCCGATGTATAGGGTTCAATTACTCCCTGGTACTCAAGTTGTGATAGTATCTCCTTCACTGGAGCTTTCGCCTCATGTTTAACAGGGTATTGAGGCTGTGGTTGGGGTGTAGACCTAACGGGAATAACATGACAAGGAGAGTCCTTGTCCCAACCTACATGATTACGGTATAGTGCAGGTGCCTGCGCTAAAGCCCATTCAGCAGCATGGGCTTCTTTGGCTGCTTCGGGAACAAGATCAGAAAAAGAAGGTAAAATGACATCTTCCCCATGTGGGAGTTTGCGGACGTGTTCAGGTGGCCAGTCTCTCTCGGCCAACAGGATATTACTAGTAAGTTCATCCCAAAATATTACACTAATAATTCGTTCCACGTCTCCCTCTATCTGAATTGTTAAATCATAAATCCTATTGGGTGGGAGAACGCGGCCATCCGCTGTCTCAACCGCGATGTAATCGCTAGTTGCTGTCGCATCCAGATGATCTTTCAGACTCTGGCGACATATCGTGACCTCTGCCGCGCTGTCCAACAGAGTCACGGCCCACTTCTTGTTCCTCAACAGTGTTCTCAATACCACTGGCATTTTTAACTGTCAGTGCTGCCACTTTCTTCTTTTTAAATTGCGGCTTTTGCTGAGGAGTCTTTTCTTCTTTTTTAATGGCAGACTGTGGTGAGTCTTTCTTTTCTTTCACGTATTCCGGACGTCGATCTTGACGGCCCCCTCTCTCGCTACGTTTATCCGGTGCGTCCTGAAAGGAACGAGAGGGACGTGAATCATTATATCTGTCTGGAGTTCTAATGTTCTCCCTATTTCTGAGATTATACCTCCTTTCGGAGTACTCCGGGTGTGGAGAATCAGCTCTCTTATTTCCTTTTTTCTTGAAATCTTTTTGTTTGTCCCAGCCCTTTTTAGAGCCCTCTTGTGCCTGCTTTGTACCTTCCTTATGGGTGGTACATTGTAATTTCATTTTTTTAGGTTTTGCTCCCAAACTATCCCGTCCTATACTAGTATAGGTATCGGAAATTATTTTCGGTAGCTGTCTCTCTTGTTCCATATTTGGAGTTTCCCGGAGACGCTGGCGTATTGCCAGTGCCACCGCTTCCCCTTTAATATTACTCAGTATTATTGAGGAGACGGCGTCAAAGTTACGCATCAATTTCATCCCCAGATCCAGGGCAGGTGCAGCCCCATATTCATTTTGTATTTCTTTTAACACTTCCGGTAAATTGGCAAGTGTCGGGGTACCATGTGTGGTAGTATAAACGGCAGCGAAGACTGTACCCCATGTGGCACAGTCTTCCACAGAGGGAACCATCCCAAACGGCAAGCACATAGTGAGCAATCTATGTTTTTCCTGTGGTCCCGTATGGGGAAACACAACTTCCAGCTGATTAGTTTTCTGGGCTATCCAGAACTGTATTTTTTCCCGTTCCATGGGCACTTTACCCATAATAGTGTGCACTGTTTGTGGATTAATCCCATTAGCCAATTGATAACCACCAGCTACTGGCGGTGCTGGACGCGCTGGTGATGTGTTCAATGTTCGCATTACGAACTGAACCAATCGTCTATATAATGCCACTAATTCATTATATAATACTTGTAAATCTGCGATCGGCATGGTCTGTATGCCTGGGTGAGGTGTATATGTGGCAAACCTAGGCCATGTAGGTCCCTCATTACTTAAGGGACCTAGCCTCACTCTCCGTAGTACATGTGGTAGGGCACCTTCAAACCAGTTCTGATGCTCTTGATATGTGAGCGATATTTCATGATACTGGTATGCTTTGTACCGTACAGGCACGTTCGCAATTTCACATGTGTGAAATTTGTGCGTTCTTTGGTCAGCCTCAGGAAAGGTGACCCAACAGTAAAACGTTTCTGTTTGGTATGCTTCAGTTGCTTCTATTATCAGAGTAACATCCCCGCCCTTTTCTGTAAGGCCATGCGCTAATAAATGTTGTGTAAGTGCATGTCTAGCATTTGCAGGAATGTCTATGGTATTAGCCATACAGTAGTTGTTTAGAGAAATGGAACACCAAATAGGGGAAGTTTTTCCTTTTTATGAGTTCGGGCTCGAACAACCTACAGCTTAATTAGGTGTTACCTGTTCAGCTGAGGAGGATTCTCCCAAAGACCACGGACGTCTCCGTATAATGGTACTCAGGGTACCTGTTGTCTGTGAGACAGTGATAGTCAGGGACTCCGTAAATTAGTGCCTAAACACCATTGTTGGTGGCGCCATGTCGTAGTTTGGACTCTTGCTCTGAGCAAGACTGCTGGTTTAAGGATAACAGTACTTTTGTTTGTAGGCGACTGAGTCTTTCCTACAACAAGTCGCAACTGTTGTCCCAACCTTACCGGCTCACTAGCAGCACCTCACCAGAAACACAATAGTAAAAGGTGATTTATGGCAGTCACTTACGCATGGACTCAAAGTAAGATATTTCAGGGTATGTCGTGGTTGAACGGAGATTACCCTTTTCTCACAAATATATTATGTCTCATACAAACACAGGCAATGACACAGATGCAGTAAAGTTATAATAGCTTTTTATTTAGCATAACTGCAATTTGCGATAAGTTGCATGGACTGCAATGATTAGGATAATGAATACAGCTAGTAACAGTATTGTGAAGAAGAGAGTCATTGTTATGAAGACCCCCACCATTTTGCAATACATGAAAAAGATATATAAGATGGAATATGCCCTATTACCCTCATGTGAATAGCCCTAACCTCCTACCTAAAGGAGAGCTTGGTTCGCTAAACCTAATCTGCCCAAGCCTTGTCCATGAGAGGAGCCCCCAACCCTCGTTACCTTGGAATAAGGTCTCTATCTCAGACTCCGTAGGGACACGAAGACTGGGTCAGCGTCAAGACGACTGCAGCATCGGTATCAGCGATGGTGGCGATGCCCTCTGGTCGGAATCCCTCTGAATATCTGTCTAAAGTGTTATGTATTTATACAGATCTACAAGGTCCCCTGACGTAGGTGTATTCCAAAACAATAGATAACAGGCATGCTTGGGACGGCAATTAATATCAACAATCCCTCGAAAGTATAGAGAAGGAAAATCCCTAAGTGTGAACACCTACTTTTTGTTTGTCTTTGGTGCTTGATCTTGACGCCTTGGCACGGTGACAGTGATAATGTAACTCATAACAAGTGGCCTAACTATAAACAAGGCAGCCATCTTAGAAGAAATAAATAATGAAATGGGCTAAGACAGAGCAAGCTAAGTAGGTTAAAAGTCACTAGGTGACGGGGGCACGAGTCTACAAGCCAGCGGCTAAGCTAACTCATGCTATCCCATTAAAACGAACTAGGATTCACTACAGGTGGAAGGGCAACAGCAACAATAGAGGGGAAGCAAGGGATGTACAACACATCACAGACATGAAGTATAATACATCACTTACATCCCCACAGGTGCCTCAGTCAATCTCAGTGGCGAGGAGGTGCCACGACTATCCAGTCTCCCAACAAAAGATGCCCCCAGTGATGACGGTAACTCTGGACTTTAGGATCTGGATGAACTACCTGGCCCATCAGGGACCACTGGTCAGTCGGCCACCCCAGTCCACTCACAGTCTACCACAGAGCCTCCCCCATCAGTATCCAACACCACAGTACCCACCAAACATCCCCACACCTCTGTCCCCAGGACACGTCAATCAGCAGTGTGCCCACCTGTCAAGGGACCCCAGTCCACACCTCACCCCCAAGACAATCAGGGACCTGGGGTCAGTGGCAGAGTGCCCACCATTCAGGGGACACAGGCACAGGGGAACAGGGACACTTGGAGGACCGCTGTGCTCCAGAGGGAGGGCAGGGCGAGGGAACTGACTCTCCAGGAGGCACTCACTAATGTCCTGGGGGCTTACCAACAATCCCAGGACAAGATGGGCCAGATCCTTACCAACATGTAGGAGAACAAGCGGCTGCAGGAGGTCCACAATCAGGAGATCAGGGAGGATTTGCAGGCCCACAACACCACCATGGTCTCAATAGAAGGGGTGCTGGCAGATATGGCCAACATCATGAGGGAATGGATAGCATACCAGCGGGCCCCTACCACTAGCCAGTCTACTACCAGCACATCACTTCCGCTGCAGCTTGTGGGTAGGAGACCCTGCCACAGGACCCACAGGCAAACAGCACCCCTCCTCTTGCAGAAGGTGAACCACACCACAAATGTTCCCTGCAAGCCAGACAGAAGCCAGAGAAACTTACAAAGACCAAGACCATCCCCAGGAAATGAGACCCTCCTGGATTTCCCCCTTGTGTCCCTCCTTTTCACCTTGTCCACTTTGAACTGCCTTTGCTTCCCTTCCAATGGCCCCTTGGACACTGGACCTGTGCTACAAACAGACTGGGCCAATACCATGGACTTTGCTCAACCATCACCCTATTCCATTGCATTTTTCCGTCCATTATTTGCACTACAACAAACACCATTGAACACAATTTGAGGGAAAGTGTTTTATGTGATGAAAATGTGCATATGTGGAAACAGTCATATGATGTGCAAATAATCTGAACACTGATAGAATACAATTAATGACCTGTAACTGTCTGTAGTCATCACATCAGTACATAGTTGTTATATCATCAACATCTGCAAAATGAGAAGCCATAGGTGACAGGAAGTAGAGATCCAAAGGAAGTGAATACCATCCTGCAACAGCCACACAGAAAACATCAATAATCAGAAGAATGGTCAGTTCCACTGTCTCAACTGTGTGTCATTGGAAGTATTGACGTATAACTGATGTGCTGTTGTTCACATCCTCATCCTCTGCCTCCTCATCCTCACTGTCCTCAGGGTCCACTGCTGCCACAGGGGCATTTCCAGTCTCCTCCTCCTGCAGATAACGCACATGTCGCCTGAGGGCCAGGTTGTGCAACATGCATCATGCCATTACTATCTGGCAGACCTTCTCAGGTGAGTAGCACAGGGTCCACTTGTCAGATGGAGGCATCTGAACCTGCCCTTCAGGAGGCCGAAGGTCTTTTCACTAATTCTCCTGGTGCACCCATGTACATCATTATAACGATTCTCAGCCCTTGTCCTGGTATTTCTCACAGGGGTCAGGAGCCACGATAGGTTTGGGTAGCCAGAGTCACCTGCAAGTATTGAGGGACAAACATTAGCCTCACACAATAGTATGGGGTTAACACCAGAAGGCATAAATTAACATACATTGGGTGGGGAGTCAGGCTCGTCAATAAGCGACACCCTGTAGTTGTGCCATCACATTTAGGATGGTGCTATTCCTCAGGATGAAGGCGTCATGCACCTACCCAGGATACTTGGCTTTGAAGTGGGAGATGTACTTGTCAGTCAGGTGCACCATTTGCACATTGAGTGAGTGGAATCTCTTCCAATTCCTGAACACCTGTTCATTCTGGCGGGGTGGGGGGAACAAATGCAACATGTGTACCGACAATCGCTTCGATAATATTGGGTATATGTCCCATTGCATAGAATCCTGCCTTCACAGTGGCCAAATCTTCCACCTGGGGGAAAGCAATGTAACTGCACATGTGTTTCACCAGGGCAGACAAAACCCTTGCCAGCACGATTGAGAACATTGGATGTGACATTCCTGCTGCCAACCCACTGTCACTTGGAAAGAACATGTTGCCAGGAAATGGAGCATGATAGAACCTGCACTAGAGGGGGGATCCCAGTGGGATGGCTGATAGCTGATATCAGATCAGGCTCCAATTGAGCACAGCTCTGCGATAGTGGTCCTGTCCAGTCCATAGGTCAGTATTATGTGCCTGTCATCCAGTGTAGCAAAGTCCTCAAGGGGTATGTACACGGGGTCTTGTCTCCACATCCGATTCCTCCACAGTGATAGGTATCTAACAGACACAAGAGTGAGTAGGCTGTCAGAATTTGAACAATGGAACCTTTACCTCAGTGTATTCACTTGATGGGACAAAGGGAATGGCAATGTATGTTCAAATTATAGAAATGATGCAGTTCTCGATTATCTGAATGTTGTCCACCACCATAAAATGATGACCGCCTGTCCTGTATGTAGGGACAGGTGGAAGTGAAGTAACTCCACCGGCATTGCCCGTCATGGCGGAAGGCGGTCTTGCACCACCGTCCTATTCCTCATCGGATAACATAGGCCTCTATGGAGTACAGTGCCCAATGGGGATCACCAGCAACAGTGACGTTGTACACCTCCGCGGACATGACCCCCATTTTCTGTCTATAACCTCACTTGATTCCTGACTTTCCACAGGACAACACCTCCACTGTGTGTGCTGCTGTGACCTGTGTCTGGAATCTGCCATGGTCAGTGTGACTGGGGAAAGGGCCACTGCCTTCACTTCGGATGAGTTGGAGCGTTTGGTGGATGGGGTCCTACCCCACTATGGGCAGCTGTATGGGCCTCCAGAACAACAGGTGAGTACACCTTGGGCACAATGCATGTGACCAGGTTGCATGGAGATGTGTATACAAGCATTGTGTCATTTGGGGGGGTTGTATGTCTGGTGGTAGTGCACATGGTGGGCGCTGGGTGATGTGTGTGCCAATGGGGATGGAAGGGGATTTGTGGGCCATATGTGTGACATGCTGGATTGTATGTGTAATGGTGTCCACCTGTCTGTGTTCCCTCTGCAGGTCAGCATCCATCAGAAGGAGGGATTGTGGTGTGCCATCACCAAGGGTGTGCGGACCCTTGGGGTCTACAGAAGGTGGAGCACCCACTGTAAGAAGAGGTGGGGGGACCTGAGACACTGGGCCCGGAAGACCGTGGAGGCCCAGCTGGGGATGGCCTCCCAATGAGGGCGTGATGCCTGTCGGAACCTGACCCCCTTGATGGCCCACATATTGGCTGTGGCCTACCCAGAGCTGGATGGGCGCTTGAGGGCATCACAGCAGCCACAAGAGGGTGAGTACAGTGTGCGTTACAACTATGATTGGTAGGTGGCATGGGATCCTGGTGGTGGGTGTCAATTAGTGGATGCCCCTTAATGCCAGGTCAGAGATCGCAACGTGATCCAGTTCAAGGGTATTGGTTGTATTGCTAAATCTGGTAACCTAGCTAGGTTGCATTCCATGTCAGACAGGGCTCAGTGACTCCCAGGAGGGGTGTAGTTGACGGGGGTTGGCTCACATCTTGCTGTGATACTTAGCCAATGGAATGCCAGTGCGATGCATAGTGCTCAATCCTGATCCCTATGTGTGACAGTAATGTGTATGCCATCTGTGGTGTTGGTGCTGCAATTGACCCAGTGCCACCTTTCTTTCTCCCCCCTTTTTTCTTCTGTCATCCTGTCCATGTGTGCATTAGCATCATCTGGCGGAGGTACAGGGGCGCCGGCAACAGAGGGAGCTGCATCCCACAGGACCCAGGAGGCAGAGTCCTCCGAAGCTGAAGGGACCAGTGGGAAGGAGGGCGATGGGAGCACCACAGCGAAGATAGGAGGTGACAACACTGACTTAGATTCCTCCTCCAATGGAAGCTCCCTGGTGGTGGTGGACACCTCTGGCACCACCACAGTTACAGGTACAGATGCCACACCCGTACCAGCACTGCCCTCCCAGTAGCCCCTCACCGAGTTGCCCATGCCCGCTCACCCAGGAGGGCGGGCATCTCCTTCACCCCAGGCACCTCAGGCCCTGCCCAAGTGAGCCCTGTGGCCCTCAGTGAGTAGGCTCTTGAGCTCCTGAGAGCCATTTCTGTAGGGAAGCCTACCATCGTGAAGGCCATCCAGGGGCTGGCATCCCAGATGCAGCAATGCAGTGCATTCCTGGAGGGCATTCATGGTGTATTGGCGGCCCAGCAGAGATTGTTTCCAGGCTCAAGCCTCCTCTCTGATGGCAGCCATTGTCCCTGTTCTTACCGTCCTCCTCCTACTACCACATCCCGGTCTAAATCTCCTCAACCCATCCCATGCACACATACAGACAAGCATGCACACAAAACATCACACAAGAGTGGCCCAGACAAACATTGGCAGCACACTTCAGGCCACAGGCACTCACACAAACAACAGACAGTTGCACACACAACAACATCCACTGCCTCCACTGTCTCCCCCTCCTCTTCTTCCCTCACTGTCACATCTACACTCACACCTGCATGCACTGCATTAACATCCGCCACTACCATTACCACACCAAGCAGCACACACACCTCACTTGCAGACACCTCCACAGCATCCATCCACGTGTCCCCTGTGTCCTCTCCCACCCTGTCTGCCCCCTCCTAAGAGACACAGACACAAGCACTCAGACACCTAACAGCCATCCACCTCACATCAGCACACTTCCCATGCACCGGCACCTAAGTCCAGCAGACATACACCTCCAACAACCACTCCCTCAACATCCATTCCCATCCCTCCTCCCTCATCCCACCATCCTTAAGAAGCTTTTCCTTGCCCAACTTGACCTCTTCCCTCCCCTTCAACCCCCTTTCCTGCCCATAAGAGCAGGGTCACAATGGCCCAGCCCAGCACCTCAGCCAAACAGTCCACGTGGACAGTGGAGGCACCTCCTAGTCATGAAGACAAGAAAGGAAAGTATCCCACTCCACCACCCAAGAGGGGGAAGGATCCCACTCCACCACCCAAGAGAGGGAAGGACCCTACTCCACCACCCAGGAAAGGGAAGGTTTCCACTCAACCAACTAAGAGAGACAAGAGCACCCCCCCCCAACAGCAGTGAGCAAGGAGGCCTCACCTCCAGTTGGGACACAGCAGCCCTTACCTCCAGCTGGGACACAGCACCCATCACCTCCAGCTGGGACACAGCAGCACTCGCCTCAAGCTGGTACACAGCAACACTCACCTCTAGCTGGGACACAGCAGCCCTCACCTCCAGTGGGGACACAGCAGCCCTCACCTCCAGCAGAGGCTGGCAGGGTTTCCCCTCCAACAGCAGTGGGCAAGCAGCCCTCACCTTCAGCGGAGGGCATGTAGGCCACCCTCCAGGGACTGTTGTACAAGTAGTCCCCTTCAGAACCAGTGGGCAAGTTCCCTACCTCAGAGACCGTGACCTTGCACTCCCTAGCAAAGATAAATAGGCACGGAGCCCCCTCTAGAACCAGTGGGCAAGTTCCCCACTTCAGCTGAGGTGCTCCCCACTGCCTTCCCCCTGGAAATGGGGCCATTCCGGCCATGATGCCCCTGCACAGTGTAGTGCGGATTACGTCAGGGAACGAGTTGGGCCTTTGACAGTGCCCTGTGGCCATGTGGGACTTTTGTACTTTGGACTGGCCATTGCACCTTTCTGACCAGTGACTCATGTATTTCTTGTCACATGAACAATATGGTGGCTGTTAGCATTAAATTAAATCATTGCATCATCACATTATTATGGTGTGTGTCCTGTGAGACTGTTTTTCCTCTGCAGCTGGTTGTGTGTATGTTGTGTGTGTGAATGGTGTGTGTTGTAGGTGTGTGTGGGTCACTCTCCTTTTCCTCCCTCCCTCCCTTGTGTGCTAGGTGGCTGTACTCACCGTCATCGTCTTCGTCGGCATTGGTGTTCCAGGTGGAGCATGGAGTAGAAGAGCATCAGGGAGTCTTGAAGTTCCGGTTCCATGGAAGTGATGGTCTTCTCAGTGTCTCTGATGGTGAGTCTTTCATCTTCTGTGTTCTGTTTCCGCCAGGCTTTTGATGGCGTTGGTACTGCCCCAGAAATCGTGGCAGTTTGCTATGTCTTAATATGGTGGGCGGTACCTTGTCTTCCTCCTGGCTGTTGATAGCTACCGCCGTGGTCAGTGGTGTTCACGCCCTGGCGGTTGGAGTGATACATTGGCTGTCCATGGGAGTTATCACCGCCATGGTCATTATTTGGCGGTAATTACGCCAGCCTGTTGGCGGTATTACCGCCACTTTAACAGTCACCGCCATGGTCATAATGACCACCAATATCTCATTTTGATATAGTATATAGAGAGCCAGCTTCCTGCAGGGGACTATGACCACATCTCGTTTGTCAGACATTCCCTCTGCAGTGTGGTTCACCCCCTGGACTGAATGTCTCTTCACATCCGCCTGTATTAGGATGTCATACCTGGATACCCCTGATGTCCTGGGAGAGTTTTGCTCACGGATGGCTACAGGCCCACTCCAAAACAGCCAGCAAGAGGTAGTTTTGTGCTGAGAACTAGTTTCCTCTGCCCAGTGCCATCAGGGTTCCACAAAAGGCCTCCTTCTCAGAGGCTGAATCTCTCAAGTCAGGCTCTGCTTAAGATGGAGGAATATTTTTTCTGCTTGGCTGGCCTTTCCAGACCCCTTCAGCAACTTCTTTGACTCAAAAGAGGCACAACGAAGCATCTCCAGTGCCTTGATTCCACAGGATTAGAGAGGATGTCCAAGAGCCTGATTACAGTGTGTCCATCATCTTGGCCGGTTCAGCCATGCCCCTCACTTGGTCTATCTTAATGTTCTTTTTCTCTTTTCCAGGTGGCATCTGGAGTGGAGCTGCGAGTGAAACATCCGGTAAGTACTGCCCTTGGTCTCCCCTTTTTCTACACGTCAAAACCAGTCATTTTGTAAAATACTGGCAGGCAGAAGTCCCACAAAATTCCATTAGAGGGCTACTGCAACCTAGAGTGTTAACAGAGGAAAGTGGGACTAGAGTGCAGCCAATTTTCATGGAAGATCAGCATTGTTTTGTCTTAGGATGTTTTTGCAGGTTTCCTAGTTAGCACATCAGCATAGTGACCGTGGAATCCTTCAGCACTTGATCTTGCAGGCTAACTTAACTTCACACAGACTTGGATTTCTTCAGGCAGTGCAAATGGTGATATACGTATATGCATATGTACGTGTATGCATATATGTCTATATATAGGTATATATATATATGCACTCATGTGGGCTACAATTAATATATAAATAGAGTTTATTTGTGAGTGGCAACAGTAATGAAACTTGACAAACACGTTTTGTATACGTGCCTGCCTCAATTTCAAGATTCTAAACATTTCCTGCAATGTTTGAACTCTTTCAATCACATTTCATTGGATTACTCTGCAGGACAACGATAAGCACAAATGGTGCACAACCAAAGTCAAATAGAGTTAAATGATGGCGGCCCTCTTATAGCATGTTTCAAGCCTCTGGCTGCAATTCATCAATATGTGACCCCCTCCCACTACTTTAACCACACAGTTCCTAACTGAAATATAGTCATAATCACTTAACAACAAAATATCCCCAATAAACTGAAATTAAATTAGTCACACACATCAACAAAAAATATATAATTTAAAAATAAAAGTGAGTTTAAAAAATATGGTCATCCCCATAATTCATTATATTCTCTATGCATCCGGTATTTGGCCAACCATTCACTTTTAGACTCCACAAATCCTCATTACTTAAAGGTTTTACACTCAAATTCATTTTGGTGCTGAGAGACTTTCAATCTCACTCATACAATACAAAATCAATCAAACTACTCTTCAAGATCCATTGATTGTCCCTATGATACTGCGCTGAAGGGCCAATCCTGTTAACCAAATTACGACTCTCCATTTCCACCGCAACGAGATCCTTCTAATCTGTTTTTCATCCAATATGTGTCTATAATTCTTCATCCCTATTCAGGCCCATAGGGACCTTCCCACACGGCTCAATGTCATAGTGGAAAAATCCAGCTGGGGTAACCATTGTTCTTTTAGTATATATATATATATATATATATATATATATATATATATATTCATCATGAACATGCACTCACGTAGGCTTAAGTCAGGTTAGGTTCTGAATTTAAATGCACAAAACCATAGAAAGTCAGCTGTTATAGTTAGAGTTATCTCAAGTAACTGTAATTCATGCCCTAAGGTAACTACAGCTCGTGCCCCAAACCATGCATGTCATGCACAATTGTCTCATAAATATTTTACAACTAATGTTACATTGATATTATTAATATTAACATTATAAAATATGTCATTAGTGGTGTGATATCTGAGGTAATTAGCAGTGTATGGTGAGGGTGCAAGTTATAGTTACCTTAGGGCACGCAGCCAACCCCCTATCAGCAACCAACCCCAAACCATGAATGGCCTTCAGCCTGCAAGCTAACCCCCTATAACCCACCAATGGCTAGGCCCCACATCCAACTCCTATAAGCATCCAACACCGTATGGCCTTTGGCTGTGCATGGCATGTTGGCTGCAGGTTCTGGCCTGTGGATGGGCCCTGCTGCCAAAACTCCATTAACCATAACTATTCACCCTGCGCCATGGTCAGCCTTTGGAAACTATAGAAAAGGGGTTGAGGCAGGAATACCCTAGCCCCATAGTCTTGGTGATAGGGTTGCCATGGGATCCCACCAAGGCAAAAAAGCTAATCTGCAGCAATAAAAAAAATAAATAAGCGCAGTCTTAGTGCTTGTATACAAATAAGCTCCTCGGTGGCCCAGGTCCTGGGGGCATACACAAATATGAAATATAAAAGGAGGGGGGTGCACTTGGCCCCCCTCCTAGGGCTCTTTATTCCCTGGGGCTTTATTAAAAAAGGGAGGGGGCGTGCGGGCATCCTTCCATTAGGCTCAATAAGCTCTAGGGGACCACTATCTCCTTGGGACTTTATTTAATTATTGGAGGGGGTGTGCGGACTCCGCTCCTGGGGCATAAAGATGCTCCAGGAACCACCACCTCACAGGGGAAAAATAAAAGCTAGTAGTGGAGCAGTATGGAACTCCCAGTAACTGGGGACCACCACCACCCAGAGGCCAAACTCCTAAATTAAATTAGGAAGTGGGCCGCACAGGCCCCTTCCCTGGGGAAATTTTAATCCTAGGAACCCCAGCCTATGGGCCTGGCCACAGCTTGTTGGGTGCCCTGGCCCCACTCAGGGCACCCAATTTACTATGATGGGGACCTTGGGGGAACTTCAGGGCCCCAGCGCTCCAAGTCGGCTCCCCATCTCCAGTGGGAGCCGGCTTTGCTCCCACACACAGGGAGCTGCTAAATACGAAGCTCCTTGTGTGCAGGAGCTATCTTTTATCTGTTTCCCTGCCTGCATGCCAGCAGGCAGGGGAACAGATGAAAACTCTGCTTGCAGCAAGCGGGTGCAGTTTTCACGCTTCCGCTTGCTGGGAGAAGAGTTTGTGTATGTTTTTGCTTGGTCAATAGCAAATAGCTATTTCCTGAGGATGGGCAACTTGAGAGAATGCATTGTCTGGACCTGGGTGGTGGTGGTCCCTAGAGCCTAAATGGCTCAAAGAGGGGGACTGCGCAGCCACCCTCTTTTTTGTTGTGCATGAGCCGGCACTGGGGTGGTGATCATCTTCAGGGCCATATATGACCCTCCTCCCTCTTCAAAAAATGTAAACGGCCCTGGGCAATTGATGTTCCCCATGGAGTGAGGGATCCGTGCGGCTCCTGCACTGATTTTTATTACTCCTGAGGATATAGTGGTCCCAGGGGTTTTCATCAGACACATTAATGAAATAAAGCCCCAGGAAGGTGGTAGTCAATGGGGCTCATGTGAACCCATGGAGGGGGGTCTGCACGGCAGCCTTCCAAAATAATTACATGCCCCGGGGAGGTGGTGGTCCCCAGGGCTCTTAAGAGCCCTGTGAGGGGGGACCCGTGAATCCCCTCCTTATATTTTATAGACGCTATTTATTTGTGTATGCTCCAGGCACCTGGCCTACCCGGGGACTGTTTTTGAAAACAAGCATCGGAGCCTGTGCTTGTTTTTTTATGTTTTGCCACAAATTTGCGAGTTTGCCATACATGTGCAGCAATAACAAAAATGCTTTTTTTGCTTTGGCAGGGGCCAATGGGGACCCCAAGTCCAAGACTAGGGGATCTAGGTGATTGTACCCTGGCCTTTTCTTTATCTTTTATGTTTTTGTTTGGTAGCCACTCTTTATTTATAGTGAGGGTGACCAGAGATAGAGATGTTTTTTATTTTGTCCCTCAATGACTTTGCACTCGTTTGATGAATGTTATGCACAAAACTTTGCAGACCTTTTGCACATGATGCCCACTAAATCAGTGTAAGAACTGACTTCTAAGCTCCATGTCGCTCGCAAAATCTTCCTTCCTGGACCAATTGTGTTTGTTTAATTTTTGTTTTCTCATGTTTTGAAACCGCTTTGCAAAGGTATAATTTTGGCCCCTTTTATAGTCTATTTGATCTCTCGAATTGCCACACCTTTTTCTTTTAAAGATGGCCCGCCACATTTTGTAATGGATTATGTATTTATGGTATCCTTAGTTTTTTATGAACTTCCAATTTTGTTTAAATGTTGTGGGCAATGTGATGCCTGATATTGTGACCAAGGTCCAGTCAGGACCGAAACACCCTGATGCATTAGGCCAAAAATAAGCAGTGCTGTTCTCATCATTATGAGTGAGGTGACTAACTGGATAGCTGGAACTAGCTTGAATATTAGCTGGACCCAGGCTATACAAAATTAGGTAGAAAAGTATTATGGTAGTTACCCGCCACTATGTAAGCTATAAATCAAACTGGCACACGTATTGAATTATGTCATCAGCGATGTCATAAATGATGTCATTTAAGATGTCATCACTGATGTCATAGAACATGTAATGAGTTATGTCACATATGAGGTCATAAGCAGTGCATGGCGGGGGCACAAGTTCTCGTTAGTGCTACTAACTTTAAATGGTAAATTTCTGTGTTTTTTTAGTTCAAAACGTTATTGTTATCACTGAGAAATTCACCTAATTATAGTGTTATTTTAACCTTTTCTTTTTTCAGTGAATGTCTAAGGTGTTTTTAAAACGAAAACAGATATTTTTATTACATCTAACTATAGCATTACCTTAACCTTTGTTTTTTTCAGTAAATTTCTCGGGTTTTGCTTTAAAGTAAACTCATTGTTTTGTCAGTGTCTATATGGTAAAATAGCTTTAAAATAAATGTTGTGTTCAGACATTATTTTGTAAAAAGAATGTTTTTTTATTGTAACATAACAGGATACAGTTCACATTTTGTATAATCTTTCTAAAATGTGTGAATAAAACAGATAAATATTCAGTATTTCAATAGAAATTGTTTACCTGCTCACTTATTGAGACTTTGATATCAAAATATGTCACCCGCAATCTTTTTTTGGGAGCTTCTTGTGGGACAATTGTGAGATCATAAAATTCTAAGGGACGTATTTACAAGAAAGAGGCACATCAGTCCCCATGCACCACTTTTTTTGTGTCACCCCTGCCCCATCCTAACAACACCATGGCTGCTCTGTATTTACAATACAGCACACCATGGCAGTTGTTAGGACAATAGCGTCAACATTTTTGATGCTATTGTGGCGCATTGCTGCACTAGCGTACAAACTTTTCATGCTAGTGCAGCACAGCAGAGGGAGGCTAACACCTAATGTGCTCATTGCACCACTTTGTAAATATAGTGTAGGGGAAAAGCCACCTTAGCTCCATCTTAGCATAAAATAAATAAATGACTCTATGGTGGTGCAAGGTGGTGCTAGGGGCTTGTAAATATGCCCCTTAATTTGATGTCATCTAGTGTATACGGTTCTTTATCATGTTTTCAGTTATTATTTAGTACTAATCCATAATAGGGTAGTGAATAAAATACGACTGGATAGTTATTTTTGTTTTTAAAAGTGATTGCTTGGTTGAGATGTTCACAGGAGTCAGATGCACAATCTCCTACGTGGATATCAAGGGAGCTGTACTTCCTGATCAGCTCTCATGAACCACTTGTGAGATCATACATTTAGATTTGAATTAATTACAGTACTGTATGTTGTTCTGTAAAGTTGAACACAATAGAACATTAGACATGATCGAGGTGAAAAATGAATTATGTATTGTTCTATCCCTCCAATGACTGCTGTGCATAGTAGGGTGTCGGGATAGACTGGCTTCTCCTTTCGGACCTGTCTCTCAGATGACAGGTGTGTACAGTAGTGTGTAGGGAGGGACTACTCCCTCCTATCAGACCTCTCCCTGCTGTCAGACCTCTCCCAGATGTCGGGTGTGTGCGGTAGTGTGTGGGGAATAAAAGCCTGTCCCTTCACACCTCTCTCTCAGATGATGGGTGTGCATAGTAGCGTGTGTGGAGATAGACTGGCCTCTCCACTGAGACTGCTCTCTTGTCTGATGGGTACGCATACTATACTCTGTCCAGGAATTGTCCTCACTATTAGCACCCATCGGTCTGGTAATGGGTGTGCATAGTAGTGTATGGAGAACACTGTACTCTACTCACAACCCTTACCAAGCCAATGGGTGTATATAGTAGACTCTGATAAACATCACCTCAGGTAAGAGTCCTTCCTCCAGTTGCAAGTGTGCATATTACAGTGCATTCAAAGATCACTGACTTGTTTCTATTTTCATGACCACGTGAGAGTCTTGTAAGATCGGAATATTTTTTATATAAAAGTTAACCATCTACTCATCACAGTACTTATCTCTTAAACATGCCCGCTCAAAAGCAAGAACCACCATATGCATTCCTACTAATAGTTTATTGAGAACTCATCTGCTTATTTTTACTAGTCACAATGCTATGAGAGTCCTGCAAAATCATAAAAAATAGATAAAAAGTATGTACATTTATTATTTTCACAGTAGTTATCCCTTAAACACACCGCCTCCCTAACTTTAGGAGGGCAGCTTGCCTTTCTGCTGCCCCTTACATACCTCTTTTACTTCATTTCAACAATACCTTCAATTTTTCACAGTAAACAGTAATGGTGCCTGTTTCATTTCTAACATTCTAACAGCCAGCCAACCAGGGCACTTGCTCTCAGGGAACTCATGGTAGCCTCTCGCTCCTGTGAAAACTTGAAGGTGTATGGGAAATCAAGCCTCTCGACCAACCACAGAGCTCCATTTTTGATTATGTTTTCTTGCTGGAGGCTCACAGGATTCTCACAAGCCCAACTGCCAAAATATACAATTATTTTTTAATCTTACTTTCTCAAAAACTACTGAACAAAATTACACCATTATGAAAAGCACAATCTGCGGACCAATATCTAGCTTCCAGACAAATTTGGCGTAAATCCATTCAGCAGTTTTTGCAGTAGCCCTACCTAAATAAGACCATGGAAAATGAATAGGGATTTTACAATTTGGCAGCCCCCTTTTTTTTTGGCCCCCGCTTGACGGATCACCTTGAAACTTTCTGGGAAGCAGTTGATGTGGATGAACTTTCTTTGGAAAGTTTTGTGAATAATTGTCAAAGTTATCAGCAAACCAAAGAACGTTCCCTCCATGGAAAACATATCTAACTATAACTACCTATGTAAATATATGTGGGAAAAATGTAAAGCGCAGGATCTGCACTTATTTGACCCCCCCCACCCGGGCTGAGTAATTAATGTAATTAATGAAGGGAAAGGGATATGTGGCCTCTTGCTTGGGCCTCATTAGGCCCTAGAGACCACATTCACTGGGGTCAAAATGTAAAGTAAAGAAGAGGAGTGCTATGTGGCCTTCCTTCCCAAGCCTTAAAGAGGCCCCGTGGACCCACCACCCAGTTTAAACCTCCAGTCAAACAGGAGCAAACATTAGGGGCCTAATTACGAGTGTGGTGGTCCAAGGACCGCCACACTCGTAGTAGCTGTTGGACAACCGTGCTTGAGGCAGTTCGACCACCACATTATGAGGTTGGTGGGCAGCCACCCATCTACTGCCATCTCCACCGGGATCAGAGATCCCGATGGGCTGACGGTGGGTGCAGGTTGCAACCAGCCAGGGCGGCTCTGAACGCAGAGCCATGATGCTGATTAAAACTTGGTTCTCCGCTAGCCTTTTCATGACGGTTTCACTGCAATGTAAAGGCTGGCTGAGAACAGGTGCAGGGGATTACAGGGGGGCCCTGAACTGCCCATTCCCATTGCATGGGCAGTGCAGGGGTCCCCCTACCTAGCACCCTTGTAATACGCACTGTCTGCTGTGCAGACAGTGCACATTAAGAAGGTACTGGTGCCCCCTGTGGGCAACAGCATTGTCGCTGGCTCAATTACGAGCCGGCGCACAATGCTGCCACCACTTTCCACTGTGCTGACAAGGTTTCCACCAGTCAGCCTTGCGGAAAAGTCAAAATGGGGCTGGCGGGGAAGTTGCCACTACAATGGTGGCCACCCTGCCTGGAGTTAGATGGACGGGTGTTCTCATCTGCCAAATTCATAATCAGGGCCTAAGTCCGCTCCCAGCTGGTGGAAGATTTAAAAATGCTCCCGCCAGCTGGGAGCTGACTCTTGTTCTGTTTGAATACGTGCACTGTGGGCAGGGAAACAGAACTAATATTGCTCCCACTCGGAGGGAGCAAGCATAAATAGTTGCTCCCTCCGGGCACAATGCAGTGTGCTGGCTGGGGCCAATGTGACCATGGGACTCCCCCTTTGGCCCCCAACATGTTTGTTGTTGGGTGCCCTGGGTGGGGCCTGGGGTACTTGCCTAATACAAATAGAGGCCCTGGCGGATGGAGTACCTGGGGCCTTTGAAGACTTGGATGGGGGCCATATGGCCCTCTCCCCTTTTTTGTTGAATTTGGCCCCGGGGATAGGATCTCTGAAGCTTAATGAGGTTCGGGGAGGGAGCCCATGGTTCTATCCTCTTTTAATTGAATTTGGCCCCGAGGATGGTGTCCCAGGGTCCTTTGATGGCCACATGCTCTATACTCTTTTTTGTTTCATTTGGCCCCTGGAACCTAGTGTGGCTCAGGGATGGGATCTTCAGCCCCTTTCCCTTTATTAATGTAGTTCATACCCAGTAATGTGGTCCTCTGAGCCTATTAAGATTTGAGGAGGGGGGCTGCATGCCTCCTTCTCTAAAAATATGCATGTTTTGGCCTTGGGGGATTGAGTCTCTGAGGCCCGATGGCCAACTCTACGCTGTGCACTCAAAAAGCTGTGGCCAGCATGGTGATGACAGCCTGGGGGGATGTTGGCTGCCTTCAGGTGTGTTGACCTGTGGTTGCAGGGTGTTGACTTATGGTAATAAAATATTAGTTATATTAGTTTCAAATTAAAATAACCCTAGAAATTCAAACAAAAATGAAGGTTAAAGTAGCATTATAGTTCGGTGAAAAGTTCAGTGAAACAATACAAAGTTTTAAACTATAAGAACCACAGAAGTTAACACAAAATCAATCAATTAAATAGAACTTGCCCCCTCGCCATACACTCCTAATTACCCCACATATAACATTACTCATGACAACTTCTATGACATCATTTGTAATAAAATAATTGATAAGAAAATTGCATGGCGGAGGCACAAGTTACACTTACCTTAGGGCATGAGTTATATTTACTTGCGAGAACTATAACTGGTTAATTTCTGTTTTCAAGTTTAAAACTTTATGTTATTACTGAACATTTCAAGCATTTCACCTAATTTCTCATGTTTATTTCTATAGAACCTGTTAACACGTCTACAACCCGAACCACTGGAATAAATAACACCAAAATTGGCAGAAAGCTAGTTGTCGGTACGCAGATTGTGCTTTTTGTTATTTGGTGTAAGTCCATCCAGTAGGTTAGAAGATATCTAAGGGCAAATAAATTGGTATCCATCTGGCCACAAATATTTCAAAAATATTTCACAAATAATTCACAAAAATTTGTGAATTTTCGTGAATACACGTATGAAAAGAAGCATTGCAATTGGCTGACTGCAACCTGACTAGAAAAGTTGCGGCCACCAATTTATTTCATGGGAATCAGTCCCAAGGGGTGTAAATCCAAATTGAAAGTGGCACAAGGGGGTCAGGGTGAAGGTACTCTGACCCCGGAGGTGTGATCTAGGTGTGTATTAAAGGCACATTATAGGTTTAATATAATTATTTTTCATGGCGTGTGATACTCATGAAGATTTATGATTTTTTGTGAATTTCTGAGCCTTGACTGCAAAGCCTGGCTGCAAGACCAGGCCTTATGACCAACGCCTTTTCTCCGTGTGCGCGAGGGTTGGAATAGCATATAGTAATTAAAATGACTACGTTAAAAAAATATAGAAATTCACTGAAAGAAAACAAAGGTTGCAGGGAAGTTATAGTTAGATTCTGAATTTACTCATACAAAACCATATAAATTCAGCAGTTATAGTTGGAGTTCTTTCAAGTAACTATAACTCGTGCTTTAGTCATGCACAACTAGTTACTCAACATATTGGGGGTCATTCCTACATTGGCGGGCGGCGGTCGCCGCCCGCCAAGCAGGAACCGCCGAATGACCGCACCGCGGTCAAAAGACCGCGGCAGCCATTCTGGCTTTCCCGCTGGGCCGGCGGGCGACTGAACTCTACTGTGGTGAAGACATAATGATAGGCGAATGTCAGGCATCTGTGTGGTGATGCCAACATGCATCAACAGTCCAATCTGAAAAATAGACATTTTCTATCAAAATTGCTCATTCTCAGTCAGGATAGAAAAATAGGTACATGTAAGTGGAAAAAACAGGGTCTCTGTTCTTACTGTGAAATACAATGATATTTCACACAATTGTATGTTAGTTTTAAAGCAATTTTAACGTCCTGTTATTTAAGATGGGTTTCTTGTACAAGAGCAATCTGATAATTTAATATAGAAAGATGTTGGAGCACTCTTTGTTTCTTTACTGGATTACATAAACCCTTGACATTCCATGATATAATATGAAGACTAGTCATTCGTGGAACAATGGGAGACATTTAGACAACAAAACCATAAGTAAACCTAAAGTGCAGACAACATATGAATCGTACAATAAGATGGAACTGAAAGTTATGAGCTTGTATCTAAATGCGGTTTCTTGTTGAAGCCAACACTGCATTATACAGTGAAAAAGGAAATGAAGAAAAGAGACAGAAAGAAGAAAAACAAGAAAACATAAAAGAGAAAAAGGAATAGGGAGGTTGCACAAGCTCCCCAACAATAGAGGAAGAAGAAGATGACAAAAAGCCAAAGAGCTTTAGTCCTAATTGTCTTAAAAAAAGACAAATATTTTGCATGGGAGGAAGGATGGAGCAAGAGGCCAGTCAACAATGATACCCCTGAGGAACTGAAATGCTAAATAACATTAAGGAAGAGAAAGATTAACACAGAAATATGTACTGACAATGTTAACAACTGACGACAAGACTTTCCAACAAGGGAAATTACAATGTGATGAGGAGATTTGACAAGAACATTTGGTGAAGGGGATTTCTCAATTGGACAATACAGCAATTTTCACACCTGTGAAGTAAAAAGAAAAAAATTAAGAGTCCCACAGAAATTAATCAAGTCTTACTAACTCCCATAGGCTCTCCTTTGTGAGTAAATATAAATTGCTTCAAATCTGATGAATTTTCGAAAGTGGTTGTTCTGTCTTAGAAGGTAACTTTAAAGAAACAAGGATGAATAAGATCAAATCTGGGGTTCATAGATCTTAGCGTTGGTCGAAGATCTAGAAACTCTTTTCTTCTATTAGCTGTCACCCTGGCTACATCTTGAATAAAGAAAATCTTTTTGGCCAGACTATAACATTTGTTTACGTTGTTTGGCAGCAGTTAAAACTGTCATTGGGTCTGAGTTTTGTAGAAAAAGGGCAATGATTCCTCTTGGTTTAGATGAAGAAGATGGTTGAGATGATCCAATATGATGAGCTTGCTGGATGTTAAGGACTGTGAAGGTCTGCATACCAACAATCTTTAGAATATGAGTTTGCAAAAATGTTATCATATCCTGGCCTTCTGATCCGTCCATATATGTGGAAGTTCTTTCGTTGATTGCAGTTTTCTAAGTCCTCTGTCTGTTTTTTACGTAAAGGGATTTCTTTAGCCATATTGTCTACCTTGGCAGTAGTATCTTGCAGATCACTAATCCTTTGTTACACTTCAGTAAGTCTAGATTCCAGACGTGACCACTTTTCTTCAATTAGTTGTAATGCTACATTTGTTTCATAACAAAAGGCTTCATTAGCTTTAGTTCATCCATATTATCTTCTAATGTAAGAGGTAATGGAGACTTAGTGGGGGAAGATGGATCCTTTTTAACTCTTATGGTGCCCCCAGAATCCTTACAGCCATTAGGATTGGAAACAGAAGGAATAGAGACTTTTGAAATATGGGGAACTTCCATTTTGGCGATACCGTGAATATTTAATACCATAGTATAAATGAGGATCCTGTCCTTCAGTTCACAACCAAGGATATCAGTATAGATATGCAGGTTTTATATATATATATATATATATATATATATATGTATATCCACACAGTTGAAGGAAATCATCTCAGAGGACGAGTACTCAAAAATTTGATTAAAATGCCCACTATAGATCATTTAAAATGACATCATCAAAGGCAACAGCAGAAGTCAGATGGTAAAAAAGTTCCTCATTTGGTTAGAATAGTAGTAGTTTAGTTATATTGTAGAGAGAGAAATAAAAGTAATACATTAATGAGGAGAAATAAATCCTCAAAATGGTCGGCTGTAAACTTGAGGGAGAAGGAACACTTGGTTGAAAGAGGTAAACTCTGTGAAATATCAGAGTTAAAAATGTAAAGAAACTCACCATACTGCTCCCTGTTAGCTCATACATCATTTCCAGGATGGTAGAAATCCTCATATGTCAAAAATCCGCTCCTCCAAAGGTTCCTCAGCGGCTCAGGAGCGACGTTACTGAGCGGCCATTTTGTTTTCTCCTGTGCCCATCCTCAGAATAACAAATTCTAACTAGAATGTGTGAGCAAAATAGACACAACTTCAATGATGACTAGTAAGATTAAACTTAACTCCAGTTAACCGTCATATGCATGACTACCTTCAATTTTGTATTTATGAACAACATCATGAAAAGCTTCTCTCTGAACTGCTTCTTCATAGGAAATGATCCAGTGACTTACAACTCACCTCCAACTTGCATCCTTCTAGTTGCACCACTCTCAAGCCTGATTTTTTAAATGGCATTATTACACTTAATTACCACTTTTCCCTAAACTTTGCCTGATAAGTTTCTGTCGAGACCTTGTTTGAGTACAAAATGGCTTGGGGGAATATTAACATTCCATGAGACTGTACAAGAGATAAAATACTTCCTTCTGTAAATTATACGGCTATTTCAAGGTACCACGGAGATACATGACCATGTAGAGGAGTGAGGTCAAAGGCTGAGTTACTTTATAAGGTCATAGAACTCTGAGGTGACTGGCAATATCCTTATAATGTATGGAGGGGATTCATTACAATACAAGGTGACACCATCACCCTTCTCTTAAACTGTTTCAATCCTTAGTGTATTGCTCTTCAGTGTGAAGAGAGAAAAGATGTTTTCATATATAATGTATCAAAAGTGCAAAATTAACTACTCCACAAACAGTCAGATATTTGTTGTGAAACGATTTTAGTACTGGTTTAATGTGTTAGCTTTAAAACAGCTTTCAGCCAGAATGTGTATAAACATGCAAAGAGATTCTCTATGTCCTATATTTACATGAGGCATTATGACATCGGAACTCAACTTTAATAAGGAAATTTGAGACAATTTTTAATTCATGGATTTCTGGGTCCCATGCATTATACAACGTTTATTAAAGACTGACCTAGTAATAAATATTTGGATCAAAGCGCCCCATCCCGAAAATAATAAAATCGTGACCTAATTTAGGTGTCACTATTTACATTCCTTTTCAAACTAAACAAAAACCATTCCATAGCACCTGGAGCCTTTGCTGTTTGGAACAGCACACTCACAATAAATGTATATTTCCCTGGAAATTCATGTTTTGTTGATTCATTTAATATCACCTGAAGTTTAGATTGGTAATGTAACAAGGTGTCACAGCTGGTAGCCTTAAATGTTGTGATGTACTGACATCGTATCTACCTGACAGTGCATTTGAATATGTCTGGATGAATGTTCAGAAGGCAGGTTTTGAAAGACAGCAGGTGGATGGATGGCAGAGTGAATTTAGAAATGGGGTATTTGGTTGGCAGTCAGGTTACCTCCCTGTTCAAGCAAGAACACTTACTCTAATAAGGGCAAGTGAGAAACACACCCAGTTAAACCTGCTCACCCCCCTAGTAGCTTGGCACAAGCAGAAAGACTTCATGCAGAGACAATGTGTAAAGTAGTTGTACCAACAAACACAGCAATACAGTGAAACACTACAAAATGGACACCACACCAGTTTCGAAACATACCCAATATGTATCAAAACAGATCAAGACTGAAACAACAAAAATCCAACATACACAAGCAAAGTTATAAATTTTCAAAGATTATACACAAAATTAGCACTTAGAAACAGAAATGCTTCGATGAGGTGATATCACTGCGTCATAACGGAGTCGTTCCTAACAATCTGACGCCAATGGAACCAGTCACAGAGTTACACGGACCCCCAGATACAGTACTTTGTGTGAATGCAGAAACCAGCCGGGGCACTGAGTCAGGGATCATGGTGTCGCTGGATCCAAGGTGGTGTTGGTTTTTGGTGTTGGGCGGTGAAGGAGCGGAGGCATCATGAAGAGTCATCGGGTCCTTGCTCCTGAGCGGTGGAGGTGAGGGGACGTTGGTGCAAAACGTTGGATCTGCGCACTTCCAGCGTAGTCGATGTCAGATAGTCACAATGTGGTGGGGCGACTTCCACAGAGTCGCAGACTTAAGCGAGGCTACATCGACATTGTGCCTGCCGGGTTCTCAAACTCCAGGAGGGACCACAGCTTTGGTTGCAGGTAGCATCACGGTATTCAGCAGCAGTGTCAGTCCGGAGTCGTTCAAAGTTAGTTTACTTGGTTTTTAAAGGTTTTTCCACCAGCTTCTCCTTTCAAGAGCCCAGGGACCTGATTAGGCACCACTTGGCAGGGCAGAGGTCTCAGCAGAGACCTTGACAGGTGCTGGCAGAGGAAGTCTTTGATGGCCCTGAGACTTGAGAACAGGGGAAAGCTCAGTCTAAGCCCTTGGAGATTTTTCTCAAGAAGGAATACACCACAAAATCCAGTCTCTGTCCTCTTTCACAGGCAGAAGCAGCAAATGAAGGATAGCCCAACAACACTCAATCAAAGGCAGGGGCAGCACTTCTCCTCAGTTCTTCAGCTCTTCTCCTTGGCTGAGGTTCCTCTTGTTTTCAGAATCGACTCTTGAAGGAAATCTAAAATCTGGCGTTTTCGGTCCAATACTTATACTCCTTTCTGCCTTTGAAGTTGACCAATTTCAAAGAAAAGCCTCTATTGTTTACAGGATCCTGCCTTGCCCAGGCCAGGCCCCAGACATACACCGGGGGGTTGAAGACTGCATTGTGTGAGGCAGGCACAGCCCATTCTGGTGTAAGTGACCACTCCTCCCCACACTCTAGCCCAGATAGCTCATCAGGATAGGCAGGCTACACCCCAGCTCCCTTTGTGTCACTGTCTAGAGGAGATTCACAAACAACCCAACTGTCAGTCTGACCCAGACAGGGAATTCACAAACAGGCACAGTCACAGAATGGTTTAAGCAAGACAATGCCTACCTTCTAAAAGTGGCATTTTCAAACTAACAATCTAAAAACCAACTTCACCAAAAGATGTATTTTTTGATTTGTGAGTTCAGGTGATCCCAGACTTGAGATCTCTATCTGCTCTCAAAGGGAAACTGCACTTTAAAAATATTTAAATGTCACCCCCATTTTAACCTATGAGAGAGATGGGCCTTGCAACAGTGAATATCGAATTTGACAGTATTTCACTGTTAGGACATGTAAAACACATCAGTACATGCCCCACCTTTAAAATGCACTGCACCCTGCCCATGGGGCTTCCTAGGGCCTAGCTTCAGATTGCCTTACATGTACAAAAAGGGAAGGTTTAGGCCTGGCAAGTGGGTACACTTGCCAAGTCGAATTGGCACTTTGAAGCTGCACACACAGACACTGCAGTGGAGGGACTGAGTCATGTTTACAGGGCTACTCGTGTGGCTGGCACAATCAGTGCTGCAGGCCCACTAGTAGCATTTGATTTACAGGCCCTAGGCACCTCTAGTGCACTTTACAAATGACTTACTAGTAAATCAAATATGCCAATTATGGAGAACCCAATTATACATTCAATTTCACATAGGGAGCACTTGCACTTTAGCACTGTTCAATAGTGGTAAGGTGCCCAGAGGAACAAAAACAGCAAAAACAGAGTCCAGTACATAGCAACAACCTGGGAAGTAGAGGCAAAAGGTTAGGGGAGACCATGCCATGGATGCCAGGTCCAACACTGGATGGCACAGCGGGTAGATGGATGGCAGAGTGAACAGATGGATGGCAAAGTGAATGAATGATATATGGTTGGCAGAGTGAATAAATTAATAGCAAAGTGACTGAATGGATGGTTGGATAGCAGAGTGGATGGATTGATGGATAAATGGCAGATTGGATGGATGGATGAGCAGACAAGTGGATGGATGGATGGATTGATGGATGGATAGATGCCAGAGTGAATGAATAAATGGATGGATGGCAGATTTGATTGATGCATGGCTGAGTGGGTGAATAGAGGGTTAGATAGAAGAGTGGATGGATATATGAATGGCAGAGTGGATGGATGGAAGAGTGGATAAATGATAATATGATCGATGATGGATGGATAGATGGATGGGTGGTTAGATGGGTGGGTGGATGGATGGATGGATGATGGCAGAGTTGATGACTAGTTGGCAGAGTGGGTGCATGGATGGCTGGTTGGAAGGATGGGTACCAGAGTGGATCGATGAATGGTAGAGTAAATGGGTGGATGGATGGCACTGGATGGACAGATGAATGGATTGATGAATAGATGGAAGGATGGCAGGGTGTATAGATCAATAGTGGAGTGGATGGACCGATGGCAGAATTGATGGATTGATGGGTAAATGGCAGTGGATGAATAGACGACAGAGTGGAAAAATAGATATATAGCACAGTGGATGGATGGATAGATGGAAGAATACATGAATGCATGCATGCATGGATAGATGATGGCAAAGTTAAGGGAAGGATGGAAGAGTGTCTACATGGATGGATCACAGAGTGGATGGATGAACAGCAGAGTGGATGGATGGATGGCAGTTTGGATGGATGGCAGAGTCGATAGATTGATGGGTGGTAGAGTGGGTGAATTGATGACAGAATTGATGAAATGACAGATGAATGCCAGTTGGTTGATGGATGGGTGGCAGAGTGAATGGATGGCAAAAATATATGGATGAATACATGGGTGAATGGATAGCAGAGTGGATTAATTGATGGATGGCAGATTGGGTAAATGGATGGATGAATGGATGGATGGAGTGGAAAATGATTGAATGATGGATGAAAGGATGAATGGATGAGAGAATGTAATGTGAAATAGTAGATATCATTTGGCAGTTTGAAGAGTGAAAGAATGAATGGATAGATGCACGAATGGAAGAGACAAGCAAACTGATTTATGGAGGGTTCGGTTCACTTGCTTTGCTTGCTTGCTGGCTGGCCTCAGGGTTTTAGTTCAAGATGGGGGCTATTTTAATTTTCTGGCTTCTCCCTTGGAGTGTTTGAGTGTCTTATTGAGTATCTTATTAGATGGTTTATGATGAATACATTGCTTGGTCAGACTGGCCTATAGGGCAATCAGACAGTGCCCAAAGGGTTGGTCTGATAGGTCAGTGTGTGGGCCGTTTTTGTGGCTGTTTATAGACCTGTTTTATGATTTTCTGGGTCACTGTTTACTGTTGATTTCCCTAATATTAAAACAAACATTTCCTTCAGTAAGCTCAAAATCCATAGTCTTTGGAGAGAAACCCTCCTCAGGTAGCAACCACAATTTCTGTGAAGGTGAAATCACAAGCAAACCCCCAAACTTACCTGTGTTTAACCCTCTGGTAGCTTAGAACAAATCAGTCGTGCTTAACTTAGAGGCAATGTGTAAAGTATTTATGTATTGCTTTCAGCAGTAATAAATAAAAACACAACACAAGACAAATCCCACACCAATTTAGAAAAATTGAGCATATTTTAATACATTATTTAAGACCAAAATACCAAACACTCCAATCAGTAAAATAGGAAGCAATCAATTTTTAAGATTCATGTGAAAATAGTGCCTAGAAGCACAAAGCGACAAATGTGGTTATCTGGTTGCGCTGGCATGGGACAAAGTCACAAGTTCAGGTCGACTGTGATATAGCGCATGTTAAATACAGGGGCCAAGTTGGGCCCACTGACCAGAGTACCTTACATCCTGGTTGCAAAGTCTTGCAAGAGCCCAAGTCGAGGATGCATCAAGCAGTGGCAGCTCTGAGGAAGCTGTGGGTCTGTGTTGCGAGGTCCCAAATCATCATTGATGATGCTGTCAATGAGAGGCTTGTGATGCAAAGTCCTGCATTTCGCAGTGGTGGTTCTGAGGAGCTGCTAAGCGATGTCCTGCAGAGGAGACGTTTCTTTGCAGCTGTGGTTCTGATGTGGAGCTGCATGGAGATGTGACATGCTGCATCAGTTCTGCCCAAAGACCTCAGCTAGGCTGGCAGAGCACCATCAGACCCACATTTAAGGGTCCAGGACTGGGGTGACACAACTTGGGGCCAAGATTCACAGCAGACAGAGTCTAGGTGCTGGGCTCAAGGGACTTGGAGCCAGTTCTGTCCCTAGAGCTGTAAACAGGAGGCCGGCCAACTAGCCCTTGGAGTCGCTCTGATGGTCTTGGGTTCAAGATGCAGTTCCAGTCCCTTTTTGCTCAGGAATCAGGGCAGCAGGGCATCAGAGTAGAAGGCAACAGAGTAGTAGTCCTTGTTTCGGAAAAGCAGCACAGCGGAGCAATCATTCTGAATCTTCCTAAGGTGTAGAGGTGTAGTGAAGAGTCATGTCTGAGAGGGCCCATATTTATACTTGGTGCCAGCTTTGGAATAGGCAAAGGTTCTGGAGGTGTCCACCCCTGGAGGTATATGTAATTTCCTGCCTCCTTTCCCCAGCTTGTCTGGGTGCACAGAAAACTAGTGTCAACCCCTTTGTGAGTGTGCTCAGTTAAAGCCTTTGTGATGTGCAATTATGGTATGTGACAGTTCCTCCCCCCTCATCAAGTCAGAGATGACCAATACTGCCAACAGCTATTCCCCCTTTGTCTCACTGTCTGGGAGCATCACACAAAGACCAACTGCCAGCTACACCTAGTCATGCGACTCAAGGTACAGGCAGCAGGCACCAAATGGTTAGGACATAAAAATGCTTATATTCTAAAAGGGGCTTTTTCAGAGTTTTGACTTGAAATCTGACTTTAACATGGTTTTATATTCCTCCCCACATCCAATTGGAAGTTATCACTTATTAAATATAATACCATAACTTGATGTTATTCTATGGGAGAGGTAGACCTTGCAGTAGAGAAGAGCACATTTAAGAGTTTTTCACTACCGTTACATGAAAAACTTAAAAGTAAATGTCCAGCTTTCAAAATACACTGCATCCTGCCCTCTGGACTCTTTGGTGCCTACTCTAGTGGCGACTAATATGTATTAAAAAGAATGTTCAGGCCTGGACAAAATGTTTTTTTGCCAAGTCAAAATGTCAGTTTTTAAACTGCACAACCAGGCTACAATGGCAAGCCTGAGACATGTTTATAGGGCTATTGAAGTGGATAGCACAATAAGTGCTGCTGGTCCACTACTAGCATTTAATTTTCAGGCCCTGGGTACATGTAGTACCACTGTACTAAGGACTTACAAGTAAATGAAATGTGCCAATAATATATAAGCCACTGTTACCATGTTTTAGGGAGTGAGTGAGTGCACTTAGCATTGGTTAGCAGAGGCAAAGCACATAGAGTCCTAAGGAGAACAAAATAGTGAGCAGCAAAAATGAAGGAGTAAGACAAAAGGTTTGGAGGAAGATTGCCCTAAGGCTGACAGGTCTAACACATACCTTTCATAAAGTTTATACCGCATGTCTTTACAAGTTCTAAGCATCCCGAATTTGAAAACATGGACCATTTGCTTAGCTAATTCACTAAGGGCCAGATGTAGCAAACACTTTGCGACTCGCAAACGTCGAAAATCGCCATTTGTGAGTCGCAAATGCGTGTTTGCTATGTAGAAATGCATTTTGCGAGTCGGAACCGACTCGCAAAATGCATTTCCGAGTCGCAAATAGGAAGGGGTGTTCCCTTCCTATTTGCGAGTCGCAGTGGTATGCAAATGGAGTCACAGTTACCATCCACTTGAAGTGGATGGTTACCCACTCGCAAATGGGAAGGGGTCCCCAGGGGACCCCTTCCCCTTTGTGACTGGACCCAAAATTATTTTTTCAGAGCAGGCAGTGGTCCAAGGGACCACTACCTGCCCTGAAAAAATCAGAAACAAAAGTTTTTTTTTTTTTTCTTAGTGCAGCTCGTTTTCCTTTAAGGAAAACGGGCTACACTTGGAAAAAAAAAACTACTTTATTGAAAAGCAGTCACGGACATGGAGGTCTGCTGTTCCCAGCAGGCCTCCAACCCCGTGAGTGCCCTAAGTCGCTATGGGGTCGCAAATTGTGACCCACCTCATTAATATTAATGAGGTGGGTCTTTGCGACCCCATAGCGACTCGCAGAAGGTGTCTGAGACACCTTTCTGCATAGCAAATTGCGACTTGCAATTTGCGAGTCGCACGGACTCGCAAATTGCAAGTCGCAATTTGCTTCTTTCCTACATCTGGCCATAAATGAGGGCATTTTTATTTTTTGGGCTGGGCTTGTTTTCTGTTGCTGTCTCCCTGGATTTCATTTTCGAGATATAGCCATATCCTCAACCATGCGCTTAACAAGCATAAGTTTTCATTGAGGTGTTTACTTATCATTTGTCCTCATATAAAATGTTTCCTTAGCAATATATATACATATATACATATTCAAGTACATAGAGGTGTAGTGACGATAAGTAAATCTATGCTTCCTATATATACTTATTTTCACAATATTTTTGTAGTCTACATTCTGGCTATCATACGTTTGTTGTGGAGTCCTTTTTTGCACAATATTTCAAATTACAACCCCTTTGGCATTTTCTATTTGCATTCCCGAGCATTCCCATGACATTCCATCCTCTTTGGAAAATCTGAAATATGCATCTATTTACATGCCAGTAAATGGGGTGTCTTTGGGTGTCCTGGCTTAGCGGAGATTTTCTTGTCCCGCGAAATCATAAGAAATAACAAATTCAGGTCCAGATGCACTATCATGAGAAATACCAATTTCCTAATTCCAATTCTCTTAGAATCGCAATTAGGAAATTGGTATTTCCAATGTAAAAAACTATTTTGAGTTCATTAGCGATTCCTAGTGGGTCACAAATAGACCTACCTCATGCTTATTATTAAGGTAGGTCGTCATTTGCAGCCCATTAAGAATCGCAGTCACCACAGGGATGGTGGCCTGCTGGAGTCAGCAGACTACCATGCCTGTGATTGCATTTTAATAAAGCAATCTTTTAAATTTTTAAATACAGCCTGATTTCCGTAAGGGAAAGTAGGATGTGTTTGAAAACAAAATAATGAAACTTTGTAGTTTCGTGTTTTAAGAGTAGGCAGTGGTTCGTGGGACCACTGCCTGCTCATAAGAAAATACTGATTTTTAAATTCTGGAAGGTGAAGGGGGAAATACCAAAAACATACTTCCAGGCGCATACCACCTGTTAACGCGTCCTTTTATGTTAATTTATTACACATTAGGACTCGTTTTAGGCCGATGAATCTTTGGACCCAATTGAGAGACACCGTAAGACGAGATAGCTGATCAATATGTCAATCAATATATCAATAATATCATCAATATTTATCACCACAATGCATTTCACTTTGGTCAAAGACATTAATCAAATTGACAACGCAACCATGACCTTTCAGCCATGAATAACCACACCTTCAATAGAAGTTTATGAAGTTTATTCCCTAGTAATTACAATCTAATAGCAAATGCGTTAATCTCAACACCAAGAAACATAAAAGCATAGTCACGATATGGCAACTTTGGTAAGATTTCAATAAGGCAAAAATCACAAACATCAAAACACAACACGGCGCAAACATAGATCTCTATACAGCAAAGTGTCAACTATGCGTCATTTCAACATAGCATAATGTCAGTCGTTTGTCTATTTGCATCAGTTTAGTGATCACTTATCCTAACCACTGATTAGCATTGGCATGTTGGGCTTCATGCAAAACAATTTAGAACACCAATTTGGAAAACATATAACTATGGTCTGTAACAAAATGAGCAGTTGGTACCTAGAAAGGAAAAGCAAACAGACAAATTACAAGTTGCATTGTCATAATTACCCTCCAAGGATTAGGTCAGCAATCAGGATCAGTCTTCGTCTTCAGGACATCAGTCAAAACGCCATCAGTCAGGACTCAACTAAAGGGCAAAATTGGGCACTTCCCTCATAAGGAGGATAAGTGAATGGGCAGTTTATGGGTGAGGATAGTTTCTAATAAGTCTCAAGTCACCAAACAGAGTGACAGAGTTTCTGGATAAAATCAATAGCATTCCCTACCTAATTCTGATGACCCTTCTGTGACATGGGTTTTTATCCCTTTTCTGTAGTACATTCCCCCAAAATTCTATTGGACATTTACTATACCCCACTATCTTCAACCTATCCAATTTAACATTAGGTAATCCCAATTGTCACCCCACATTAGTTCGTTATTCTTTGATTGGTCTTAATAATTGACGTCTTCGGAGATGGCACATCCGGTGTTACTTCACTCCTTGGCACGTCCTTTGGGTCAGCAGATCCATTGTCCATCGGTCTAAATGACCTTGTACATTACATTAATCTACACTTGTTTCAATTTGCTCATACTTTCTAAACCAAGGTACCGATTATGCGCTTGGGAACAGTGTTAAACTAGATACATTCGTCTTCCAAGCTGAAGAAAAAGAACATTTGCAGGGTCATGGCCCTTTTCTAGTTAGCACACTGGAAAAACAGAAAAATAAAATGTAATATGAGAGCTGAGCAGCTAATACTGCAGCTTACGCTAAGTTAAGGCCTATGAAGAAATTCAATACATTTTCAACAATACGAACGTTAATATAAGCTTAATTGAACATAACATAAACATTTTATTCATCATTATTAGTTTGCGTATACATTGTTGGCCATTTACCGTAGTCACAAATCAGGTACGTGTTTAAGCAAATACGCTATTCCTACAGTTTCTTTGCAGTATCATCACACATTAATATAGATATTCTACTCTAATATAGGTTATATAAATCTACGATCTCTCAGTCCCTCCTCAGATGACGCTTGTCATCACACAAAACCTTTCTCTTTGACCTTTCACCTTAATTTTTCACTTTACGCATAATGCGCATTTCAACATCTTGTCCCTTGTGTGAGCTTTCCCAAATTTCATTGAACATTTTCTCTCTTTCACTTTCTTCATTTCTCCTGGTTCTTTTGGTCCAATTTCTTTTGATTTTATCATTAATTTTGCATGCTCCCCATAATCCTAATAGACAGGCCAAAACAATTAATAGACCCATTAGTATTTTTGCAAGTACCCCATTCCAAATGTTGGTAAACCAGCTCCCTACTCTGCCAATGCCCTTTCCAAATTTCTCCCAAACTCCTGGTTCCTTCAAATCCTTCAAATCTGTACTATCTCTAGTTAGGTTAATAAGCATACCTCTAATCTTTTTACTACTATCCGGAATGAATGAGCAGCAATGGCGCTCATTGAGCATCTTGCAGACCCCTCCACTCTTTGCTAAAAGAATGTCTAGAGCAAGTCGATTTTGAAGAGTCATAGCTCTTTCTGTAGCAAGTTCAGTATCCATCAGGAGTATGGCCCCTGTAAAATTTGTTAGCATGTTGTCCTCTATAGTAGACAACTTTTGAATCTTCATAGAATTCAAGATAACCCCTACTGAAGGGATTATAGCTCCAAATATATCACCAACGACAGCAGCCACTGATTCTCGAATTTGTCTAGTATGTTGTAATTCAGACGTTTTAGGTATTTGCTTCAAGTTATCAACCTGGTAAATCCTTGGGAAAACTATTCCCAAATAACATGTCCCATACCATCCATTAGGGAGACAGTAATAAGCAGTAAGTCCACAGATGCAATAGATCCCAGGGATCACTGGATTCTGTCCATTCAACATAAATGTCCATTTACTCTGAAACAAAAACACATGTCTACATTCACTCGTTCCCACAAACAAATTGTCCTGCTCAGATTTCGGCCTATATATACAAAGCCTACCTACATGTAGTGCATCTATAGCTAGTTTGCCTTGTGTTTTGATTGCGGTGTAAGCATAGTCATTTGCATATGTGCGTTTCTCTAATCCTTTTTCTAGTCTTTCTTTTATGCTTTGCGTCTATCATCAGTGTGATCTAAAAAGCTTTTCTCTGCAGGTGACAGTAAACAAGTTAGATTATTGCAATGTGCATAAGCAGTTCCAAATGTAAGCGTTAGCTCAAAGAATCCTCTAACTATTTTTATATCATCTTCTTTAGTTAGCTTATTCAGAAATTCAATCACAGGCACAAAAGAAAACACAACATCCAGATTTGAATAAAAGTATTGCACATGCTCTTGATTATAGAATCTGGTTAGTAGCAAACTACAGCTAATCCCGTAGTTTAGAGGAAGGCTATGGTAGGTAACCCCTTCTTGCACAGATGAAGGAATCTTAGTACACACATAACAATCTTTCGCATCCATAGTCTTTAAATACTCATTCAGCAAGCGATAGAAGACATTAGTAGAAAGTTACCCCTTTGAATTAGTTCCCTCATGCATGTGTCTTGCATCTTGCTCAAACTTCTCCCACGGTGTTAGTTTTGAAGTTTCAGGTTTTGAAGTAGCTTAATAAACTTTTTCTCCAACCACAGCATTCCCACAATCACACCCACAATCATTATTGCACACACAATACCTATTATAAGGCTTAACCAACCACACACCTTTCTCCCCTTGTTACTACCTCTATTATAAGCTATGTCTGTATAAAATCAGAGAGCAGAATAACAATCAACTAGAGGATGATTTAGAACTTTTTCTCTTGCTCACTGCGTGTATTTACAACATTTTCACTTGCACCAGGACCCCTTTTGTCAAATCAAGACAGCAGCTTGTCGTAATCAGGTTTCTCAAAGTCAAATCAGGCTCTAATGTCACATCCGGCAATTTATAAGTCTCTTTCCTCAGGTTTCAATTTCGATTTTTAACCAAGTCTTTCCTTGGAATTAGTTCAGGTACCGTAGTATTGGCCTGGTACTTCTCGATCAAAACAGAATGCTAGGAATTCTTGTTGCCACTCAGATGTGGTAGCAAACGCCCATTCAGGACCTGTATATCTTCTGTTTGCGACTCTCTTTCTTTTCAACCTGCGTTCACCTTGCAGCTCTCCTTCACTTAAATCTTCCACTCGGGATGTGTCAGTTTCCTCTGTTATAGTTTCGTCTGGTATGCTTCTTATTCTTAAAAGTGGTTTCGCTGGCCAGTTATCTCCTTTATGCGTCTTCTTCCGATATGTCTTTTCAGGACGCTGGACAGTACCCTCCTCTTGTGATATGGTGTTTTCACTTGATGGACCTGCAACTGGCCCAGGGGATGCCGGTACACTCTGATCTTTCTCTCTTATTTCCCCTTCTTCTTCGTCTTCTTCTTCTTCTTGATCTGTAACGGGCTCTAGTTCTAACCCGTATCCGTCTACTTCTGGCAGAACCTCTCCTTGACTTAGTTCTCCTGGCGCCTCTACTGAGGTAGGCACTCTGTCACCTCTCTCGAACTCATTTACTGTTTGAGGGACGAGGCTGTTCTCAGTGGGCTCTCCTGCAGTCTCAGTTCCTTCTTGGCTGTTTTCTGGCCCTGAGATTTCTCTTCTTGGAACTGTTGTGCCGGAAATCTCAAGTTCCTCGTCAGTTGGGCATGTTACCTTCTTTGTGTGACTGGCATGTATCCAATTTGGAACGCCTGCACATTTCACAGCAGTGGTTGTTGTCAAGATTACTTGGTACGGTCCTTTCCAACGTGGCTCCAAACACGACTTTCTCACGTGCTTCTTGACAACCACCCAGTCACCAGCCTGTAGGGTGTGACCTGGATCTCCAATCGGTGGTAATGTGTTAGCCTCTGCCTGGTGAGAGAAAGAGCGAATCACGTCAGCCAAACTTTTGCAGTAGTCCAACACCATATCATCTGTGATATTCACTAGAGCATTCGCAGCTACTGCTGGCAACTTCATTGCTCTGCCCATGAGGATTTCATGGGGTGATAGTCCTGTTTTCTTATCAGGGGTGTTCCTCATTGACATCAGCACTAAGGGCAATGCATCTGGCCATTTCATATTGGTAGCTGCGCACATCTTTGCCATTCTTGATTTCAGAGTACCATTCGTTTGTTCTACTAGTCCTGATGCTTCAGGGCGGTAGCTACAATTCAGCTTTTGTTCAATGTCTAGTGCGCACATAGAAGTTTAATCACCTCATTGTCGAAATGTCTGCCCCTATCTGATTCTATAGAGACCGGAAACCCGAACCTTGGTATTAGCTCTCTAAGTAACAGTTTTGCAACAGTGCGGCTGTCATTTCTACGTTTGGGGTAGGCTTCAATCCAGTGGCTGAAAACACACACAATCACCAACACGTACTTCAATCCTCCACAAACAGGCATTTCAATAAAATCCATTTGGATTTTGCTGAACGGACCACCAGCTCTCCCAGTGTGGCTGAAAGTTACCACAGTCCCTTTTCCAGCATTCATCTGTTGACAGATAATGCACCTGTGACATGTAACCTCTGCGGCATGTCTGAATTTTGGGTTGAACCAATCGATTTTGAATGACCTCATCATTGCATCTCTTCCAAGGTGAGCCTGTCCATGATATAGCCGGGCAAACTGTGACAGAAGGCTATTTGGTAAGACTAATTTTCCCTCCTCTGAGACCCATAAGTCATCAGCCCTCTGCACACAATGCATTCTCTGCCAGGAACATTTTTCCTCTTTGCTAGCACGACCCTGTAATGTCTTTAACTCATCTAACGTATCCACCACCCTTAATGCAAGGTTCAAACATGTGTCGTTTTCAGTTTGCGGTAAGAATTCCCACTGTTCTTTGAACGATATACAGTTCAATGCACAAAACCTTGCGACTTGATCTGCACAACCGTTTCCCATGGACACAAAGTCTTGTGACTTAACGTGAGCATCGCATTTTACCACAGCAATTTCAAGAGGTAACTGAATTTCATGTAACAAATCCTTTATATGTTCACCATTTTTCACAGGAGAACCAGAAGAGGTCATGTAACCTCTTTGCGACCACAGTTGACCAAAATCATGTACAATTCCAAATCCATATCTGCCGTCAGTATAGATAGTGACTCTCAGATTCACAGCTGGGTGGCATGCCTTAGTAAGGGCAATCAATTCTGCCACTTGTGCGGAAAGCACTTTCTCGAGCCAGGAAGCTTCAATGATACCAGCTATGGTACATACAGCGTAACCAGCCCTCAGTGTTCCGACGGAATCTCTTAAACAGGATCCATCGACAAACATGATACAATCATTTTCTTTCAGCTGTGTGTCTTGAATATCTGGTCGTGGTTTGGTACATAATTCCGTTACCTCAAGACAATCGTGCTCAAATTCTTCCTCATTGTTAATTTCAGTATTCTCAGCAGGAAGTAGAGTTGCCGGGTTCAAGACAGTACATCGTTTTAGTGAGACATTAGGTGACCCAAGTATGATTGTCTCATATTTGGTAAGACGGGCATTTGTCATATGTTGAGTTTTAGTTTGAGTCAACAAAATTTCAACTGAATGAAACCATTACAGTTAGGGGGTATCCCATGACTATGCCTTTGCATTGTGTGAGGCTCTGACCAACTGCTGCAACTGCGTGCAAACAACCCGGTAAGGCTGCTGCGATAGGGTCCAAGGTAGCTGAAAAATACGCTACAGGGCGATTTGCACCTCCATGGACCTGTGTCAAGACAGACAAAGAACAAGCATCACGTTCATGACAAAACAGTAGAAAAGGTTTTGTATAGTCAGGCAGGGCTAACGCTGGTGCCCTGCACATGCACTCTCTCAACTCCATGAATGACTCAAGCTCTTCTTTAGACAAAGCTATGGTATATGGCTCATCCTTGATCGCTTTGCCTGTCAGTTTTATCAAAGGTTTTGAGATAATCGAGAAGTTGGGTATCCACTGGCGACAGTAGCCCACCATTCCCAGGAACATTCTGACGTCCCTTTTTGTCGTTGGGGGGTTCATTTGCAAAATGGCTGTTATTCTTTCCTTCGATACTCTTCGGGACCCTCTTTCAATTGGATGCCCTAGGTATTTCACCTCTTTCTGACAGTATTGCAGCTTCTTGGGTGACACATTGTTTCCGTTTTTTCCCAAATTATTCAGTAAGGCAATTGTATCATATTTACAGTTATCCCTTGTGACCTGTTGAGGAAGCATGACCTGCTGCTGTCCCATTGGAGCTACTGGTAATTGCATTTGCTGTCCAGGTACCAAGGGAACCTGCTGTTGTACTTTGCGCATCTGCGTTGGCTGAAAACGCGGCATGTGCATCTGCTGCATGGGCTGTACCCCTTGCATCTGTACCGTATTATTTTGAAAATTTGGGTTTTGATTTCTCAGTTTTGGACCTCTCATATTTTGCAATGTACCACCATTAGTGCTTTGCTGAACAACATCATCCTGCAACACATTTGGGCACTCCCATTTCCAGTGCCCCATGCCCCCACACGCGTGACATGGCAACATCTTTTTTGCCCCTTGTATGTCATTTTGAACCACAACTGTATTCAAGTCCGGACCACGAGTCACAAAACCTCGACCTCGGCCTCTCGGTTGCGGCTGAAACACACCATTCATTTGCGGCTGCTGCTGTATCATCTGTGGGACTCTGTTTCCCTGTATTCCTGCCTGTGCGGCCCTTATCTGCATCACCATCACTTTCTCTTTCAGCTTTTTCTGCTTTAACTCAATTTCGTCACTACAGTATTTCGCTTACTGCAACACCTCATCAATTGGCTTTGCTTGCCAACAATCAAATGATTCTTAATCATTTGACTGACCTCTGGTCTCAGCCCTTCAACAAATCTGAACACAAGATGGTTCATGTCCTTTGGCTCAATAGTCTCAGTACCACTGTAATGTTTGAATGCTTTTAACAACCTTTCGTAGTAAGCATGTATTGATTCCTTAACCGCTTGTGAGGTCCGGTTAATCTTCTGCCAATCAGTCACCTTCGGCGACACCTTTTGTTTCAAAAACTCAATCACCTTATGATAGTACTTCATCACCTCTTCAGAGGGTGCTCCGGTCACCTTATCCCTTGCCGGCTCCTTCGTCGGCCAATCTACCCCTCTCTTGCACTCGAGCCACAAATCAGGTGGAACAATGATTTCGAACAAAGTATTCAAGTCCTCCCAGAGACATTTTGCAAGCTTCACGAACCTGTCTGTTTGTTGATACCACTCAATTGGTTTCTCCCTCAATCTGGGATAATCGTTAGTAAAAGATAGGCCGTCTCCTCTGGTCCACGGTACATGGACTAAGACACCACCAGCTGTTTCTCTCATGGGTAATATTTTTACTGATTCTGTATCGGGTGAGGCTTTGGTCTGACCTGACCCTGGACTGTCACCTTTTTCCTTATCTCTTTTCTTTGCCCATCTGCCTTCCCATTTTTCTAATGCACCCCAAATTTGCGCACTTTGCAATAATTCTTTCAAATGTGCCTTCATTCCCGCAGACCTCATGTGCTCAAAGTCTTTCGAATCAAAATCTAATCTGTAGCTTCTTTTCAAATGTTTAGTGTTTTCAATATTAATATTGTATTTATCTGCCAGGTTCACTAATCTCTGATGCACCTTGCCCACTTCTTTAGTAATCTTGGGGCACAAGTATCTCAATTCTGCTTCAGTGTATGACTCCAATCTGTTTACTCCCATCATACCTTCCACTAATTCAGCAGCTTCCACTCCCAGTCTCAAAAAATGTAGGTAGTCATCTTGCCCTACCTTTTACGGTTCCACTGCAGTCACTGTAGTCTTTTGTGAAGTATAAGTCTTTTCTAACCATTCGTTCAGCTGTTGCACTGTAAAACCCTGCAGTGAAATGTTCCCTGCATGTATCATTGGCGACTGTGAGGTGTTCATACTCATCGTCTGTGGCGTTAAAACCCCTAAGGCTGCTTGACGCATTGCTTCCAAGGGTACTTCTACTGGGATAAGGTCTATTAAGGACCTCGGCTTTTCAACTGCTTGTTCTCCTGGAGCCATTATCTGGGGAGTTCCCATGGGCCCTCCTCTTATCACATCCTGGGTCATTACTCCCTGATCACATACGCCAGATTTGCCTTGTGCATAAAATGGCACTGGTGGACCGACAATAATTGGCAGTGATATAACAGCGGGTGTCTGACCTGGTCCCAAACTCCGTGGAGCAGTAACCCCATAGGTCTGTTCCAAAGTACCCGGGACAGGCACTAATGGAGTACCAGCTACTGGGTTGTACCCTGGTATCAATTGTGGTTGCGGCTGGGACAGCAATTTTGGATTTGACTCAATCTGTACTAACTTCGATTTTGTATATATCGGGTCTGGCTGCACTATCAGATTTGTAGTAGTCTCAAGTACTGGAACGTCTGGATAGATTCTCTGAATCTGCGGCGGAGGTTGCAACTGTATCTGCATGTCTGGCGCAGTGGGTACACTGTCACCATTCTGTATCGGAACCATATCGCTAGTCTGTACCGTATCAGTGACTCCCTTCTCCTGCGTCTGGTTCCCAGGACCCATGCTAGTACTTGGAACACTGTCGCTCACCGCATAAGGTGGCGGGCGATCATGTAATAATCGGTCCATGAATTCCTCGTCTGAATCGTCTTCCTCTTCCCAAGGTCTCTAATTCTCTTTAGACTTACTAGAGTCCTTATCTGTTTTACAGGAGGCTTTCTTTCCCTGTGACTCACCTACTTGAGCTATTGCGGGGAACAATTTTAATCCGTCAACAATCCCTTGTCTCCACATTTTGTTCTCGTTGTCCCACCTAGCTTCTGCATAAGATTTTTCTGCTCTTTTTAACCTTCTCTGGAACCTTTCTTGTCTATGTTTAAGAGCCATTAAGTCCCAAATTGCTAAAGCCTCATATTGAGCTGGCCTCGGAGGGGTTTTTTGTGTGCTTAACCCCTTCGCTGCCAGGCCTTTTCCCCCTCCTGTGCCAGGCCTTTTTTTGCCTATTTGGGGCAGTTTGCGCTTAGGCCCTCATAACGTTTTGTCCACACAAGCTAACCAAGCCAAATTAGCGTCCTTTTTTTCCAACATCCTAGGGATTCTAGAGGTACCCAGACTTTGTGGGTTCCCCTGAAGGAGGCCAAGAAATTGGCCAAAATACAGGGAAAATTTCGTTTTTTTCAAATAAATTGGAAAAAGTGGCTGCAGAAGAAGGCTTGTGGTTTTTCCCCTGAAAACGGCATCAACAAAGGGTTTGCGGTGCTAAACTCAGCGGCTTCCCAGCTTTCAGGAACAGGCAGACTTGAATCAGAAAACCCAATTTTTCAACACAATTTTGGCATTTTACTGGGACATACCCCATTTTTGCAATTTTTTGTGCTTTCAGCCTCCTTCCAGTCAGTGACAGAAATGGGCATGAAACCAATGCTGGATCCCAGAAACCTTAACATTTCTAAAAAGTAGACAAAATTCTGAATTCAGCAAGGGGTCATTTGTGTAGATCCTACAAGGGTTTCCTACAGAAAATAACAACTGAAAAAGAAAAATATTGAAATTGAGGTGAAAAAAACATCAATTTTTCTCTACGTTTTACTCTGTAACTTTTCCCTGCAATGTCAGATTATCGAAAGCAATATACCGTTACGTCTGCTGAACTCCTCTGGTTGCGGGGATATATAGGGCTTGTAGGTTCATCAAGAACCCGAGGAACCCAGAGCTAATAAATGAGCTGCACCCAGCAGTGCGTTTGCATTCTATACCGGGTATACAGCAATTCATTTGCTGAAATATAAAGAGTAAAAAATTGCTATCAAGAAAACCTTTGTATTTCCAAAAAGGGCACAAGATAAGGTGTTGAGGAGCAGTGGTTATTTGCACATCTCTGAATTCCGGGGTGACCATACTAGCATGAGAATTACAGGGCATTTCTCAAATAGATGTCTTTTTTACACACTCTCCTATATTTGGAAGGAAAAAATGTAGAGAAAGACAAGGGGCAATAACACTTGTTTTGCTAATCTATGTTCCCCCAAGTCTCCCTATAAAAATGATACCTCACTTGTGTGGGTAGGCCTAGCGCCCGCGACAGGAAACGCCCCAAAGCGCAAAGTGGACACATCCAAATTTTTGGAAGAAAACAGAGGTGTTTTTTGCGAAGTACCTAACTGTAGATTTTGGCCTCTAGCTCAGCCGGCACCTTGGGAAACCTACCAAACCTGTGCATTTCTGAAAACTAGAGACCTAGGGGAATCCAAGGAGGGGTGACTTGCGGGGCTCGGACCAGGTTCTGTTACCCAGAATCCTTTGCAAACCTCAAAATTTGGCTAAAAAAACACATGTTCCTCACATTTCTGTGGCAGAAAGTTCTGGAATCTGAGAGGAGCCACAAATTTCCTTCCACATGAACGTTCCCCCAAGTCTCCCGATAAAAATGATACCTCACTTGTGTGGGTAGGCCTAGCGCCCGCGACAGGAAACGCCTCAAAGCGCAACGTGGACACATCCAAATTTTTGGAAGAAAACAGAGGTGTTTTTTGCGAAGTGCCTACCTGTAGATTTTGGCCTCTAGCTCAGCCGGCACCTAGGGAAACCTACCAAACCTGAGCATTTCTGAAAACTAGAGACCTAGGGGAATCCAAGGAGGGGTGACTTGCGGGGCTTGGACCAGGTTCTGTTACCCAGAATCCTTTGCAAACCTCAAAATTTGGCTAAAAAAACACATGTTCCTCACAGTTCTGTGGCAGAAAGTTCGGGAATCTGAGAGGAGCCACAAATTTCCTTCCACCCAGCGTTCCCCCAAGTCTCCCGATAAATATTATACCTCACTTCTGTGGGTAGGCCTAGCGCCCGCGACAGGAAACGCCCCAAAGCGCAACGTGGACACATCCACATTTTTGGAAGAAAACAGAGGTGTTTTTTGCGAAGTGCCTACCTGTAGATTTTGGCCTCTAGCTCAACCGGCACCTAGGGAAACCTACCAAACCTGTGCATTTCTGAAAACTAGAGACCTAGGGGAATCCAAGGAGGGGTGACTTGCGGGGCTCGGACCAGGTTCTGTTACCCAGAATCCTTTGCAAACCTCATAATTTGGCTAAAAAAACACATGTTCCTCACATTTCTGTGGCAGAAAGTTCGGGAATCTGAGAGGAGCCACAAATTTCCTTCCACCCAGCGTTCCCCCAAGTCTCCCGATAAAAATGATACCTCACTTGTGTGGGTAGGCCTAGCGCCCGCGACAGGAAACGCCGCAAAGCGCAACGTGGACACATCCAAATTTTTGGAAGAAAACAGAGGTGTTTTTAGCGAAGTGCCTACCTGTAGATTTTGGCCTCTAGCTCAGCCGGCACCTAGGGAAACCTACCAAACCTGTGCATTTCTGAAAACTAGAGACCTAGGGAAATCCAAGGAGGGGTGACTTGCTGGGCTCGGACCAGGTTCTGTTACCCAGAATCCTTTGCAAACCTCAAAATTTGGCTAAAAAAACACATGTTCCTCACATTTCTGTGGCAGAAAGTTCTGGAATCTGAGAGGAGCCACAAATTTCCTTCCACCCAGCGTTCCCCCAAGTCTCCCGATAAAAATGATACCTCACTTGTGTGGGTAGGCCTAGCGCCCGCGACAGGAAACGCCCCAAAGCACAACGTGGACACATCCACATTTTTGGAAGAAAACAGAGGTGTTTTTTGCGAAGTGCCTACCTGTAGATTTTGGCCTCCAGCTCAGCCGGCACCTAGGGAAACCTACCAAACCTGTGCATTTCTGAAAACTAGAGACCTAGGGGAATCCAAGGAGGGGTGACTTGCGGGGCTCGGACCAGGTTCTGTTATCCAGAATCCTTTGCAAACCTCAAAATTTGGCTAAAAAAACACATGTTCCTCACATTTCTGTGGCAGAAAGTTTGGAAATCTGAGAGGAGCCACAAATTTCCTTCCACCCAGCGTTCCCCCAAGTCTCCCGATAAAAATGATACCCCACTTGTGTGGGTAGGCCTAGCGCCCGCGTCAGGAAACGCCCCAAAGCGCAACGTGGACACATCCAAATTTTTGGAAGAAAACAGAGGTGTTTTTTTGCGAAGTGCCTACCTGTAGATTTTGGCCTCTAGCTCAGCCGTCACCTAGCGAAACCTACCAAACCTGTGCATTTCTGAAAACTAGAGACCTAGGGGAATCCAAGGAGGGGTGACTTGTGGGGCTCGGACCAGGTTCTGTTACCCAGAATCCTTTGCAAACCTCAAAATTTGGCTAAAAAAACACATGTTCCTCACATTTCTGTGGCAGAAAGTTCGGGAATCTGAGAGGAGCCACAAATTTCCTTCCACCCAGCGTTCCCCCAAGTCTCCCGATAAAAATGATACCTCACTTGTGTGGGTAGGCCTAGAGCCCGCGACAGGAAACGCCCCAAAGCGCAACGTGGACACATCCAAATTTTTGAAAGAAAACAGTGCCTACCTGTGGATTTTGGCCTGTAGCTCAGCCGGCACCTAGGGAAACCTACCAAACCTGTGCATTTCTGAAAACTAGAGACCTAGGGGAATCCAAGATGGGGTGACTTGTGGGGCTCGGACCAGGTTCTGTTACCCAGAATCCTTTGCAAACCTCAAAATTTGGCTAAAAAAACACATGTTCCTCACATTTCAGTGGCAGAAAGTTCTGGAATCTGAGAGGAGCCACAAATTTCCTTCCACCCAGCGTTCCCCTAAGTCTCTCAATAAAAATGGTACCTCACGTCTGTGGGTAAGCCTAGCGCCCACGAAAGGAAATGGCCCAAAACACAACGTGGACAGAACATATTTTTTCACAGAAAACAGAGGTGTTTTTTGCAAAGTGCCTACCTGTGGAGTTTGGCCTCTAGCTCAGCCGGCCCCGGGAGGGGGGGGGCAGAAATGCCCTAAAATAAATTTGACCCCCCCCAACCCCCCAAGCCCCCCCTGCCCCTGCCCGTGAACAACCCCTGCCTACGGGGTCGCTCCCCCTGCATGACATTGGCGCCAAAAAACAAATCCCAGGTGCCTAGTGGTTTGTGCCCCCTTGGGGGCAGATTGACCTAAAATGGGCCAATCTGCCCCCAAGGGGGGCAGAAATGGCCTAAATACAATATCCCCCCCCAGGGGAGCGGCCCTTGCCTGATGGGTCGCTCCCCATCTCGAAAAAAACAAACAAACAAAAAAAAAACACACAACAAAAAAATTTGCACTGGTGCCCTCAGGGTTTTGCCCCCCCCTGGGGGCAGTTCGGCCTAATAATAGGCCGATCTGCCCCCAGGGGGAGCAAAAATGGCCTAAAATAAATTTGCCCCCCCCAGCCCCCACCCCCCCCCGGGAGCGACCCTTGCCTACGGGGTCGCTCCCCCTGCGTGACATTTGCGCCAAAAAACAAATCCCAGGTGCCTAGTGGTTTCTGCCCCCTTGGGGGCAGATTGACCTAAAATCGGCCAATCTGCCCCCAAGGGGGGCAGAAATGGCCTAAATACAATTTGCCCCCCAGGGGAGCGACCCTTGCCTGATGGGTCACTTCCCATCTCGAAAAAAACAAACAAACACAAAAAAAAACACAACAAAAAAATTTGACCTGGTGCCCTGAGGGTTCTGCCCCCGGGGGGGCAGAAATGGCCTAAAATAAATTTTCACAAACACCCCCCCCGAGAGCGACCCTTGCCTACGGGGTCGCTCCCCCTGCGTGACATTGGCGCCAAAAAACAAATCCCAGGTGCCTAGTGGTTTCTGCCCCCTTGGGGGCAGATTGACCTAAAATCGGCCAATCTGCCCCCAAGGGGGGCAGAAATGGCCTAAATACAATTTGCCCCCCAGGGGAGCGACCCTTGCCTGATGGGTCACTTCCCATCTCGAAAAAAACAAACAAACACAAAAAAAAACACAACAAAAAAATTTGCCCTGGTGCCCTGAGGGTTCTGCCCCCCCCAGGGGCAGTTCGGCCTAATAATAGGCCGATCTGCCCCCCGGGGGGGCAGAAATGGCCTAAAATAAATTTTCACAAACACCCCCCCCCGAGAGCGACCCTTGCCTACGGGGTCGCTCCCCCTGCGTGACATTGGCGCCAAAAAACAAATCCCAGGTGCCTAGTGGTTTCTGCCCCCTTGGGGGCAGATTGACCTAAAATCGGCCAATCTGCCCCCAAGGGGGGCAGAAATGGCCTAAATACAATTTGCCCCCCAGGGGAGCGACCCTTGCCTGATGGGTCGCTCCCCATCTTGAAAAAAACAAACAAACACAAAAAAAAACATAACAAAAAAATTTGCCCTGGTGCCCTGAGGGTTCTGCCCCCCCCTGGGGGCAGTTCGGCCTAATAATAGGCCGATCTGCCCCCAGGGGGGGCGGAAATGGCCTAAAATAAATTTGACCCCCCAACCTCCCCCCCTCGGGAGCGACCCTTGCCTACGGGGTCGCTGCCCCTGCGTGACATTGGCGCCAAAAAACAAATCCCAGGTGCCTAGTGGTTTCTGCCCCCTTGGGGGCAGATTGACCTAAAATCGATCAATCTGCCCCCAAGGGGGGCAGAAATGGCCTAAATACAATTTGCCCCCCAGGGGGGCGACCCTTGCCTGATGGGTCGCTCCCCATCTCGAAAAAAACAAACAAACACAAAAAAAAACACAACAAAAAAATTTGCCCTGGTGCCCTGAGGGTTCTGCCCCCCCGGGGGCAGTTCGGCATAATAATAGGCCGAACTGCCCCCAGGGGGGGCAGAAATGGCCTAAAATAAATTTGTCCCCCCCCCAGCCTCCACCCCCCCAGGGAGCGACCCTTGCCTACGGGGTCGCTCCCACTGCGTGACATTGGCGCCAAAAAACAAATCCCAGGTGCCTAGTGGTTTCTGCCCCCTTGGGGGCAGATTGACCTAAAATCGGCCAATCTGCCCCTATGGGGGCAGAAATGGCCTAAATACAATTTGCCCCCCAGGGGAGCGACCCTTGCCTGATGGGTCGCTCCCCATCTTGAAAAAAACAAACAAACAAAAAAAAAAACACACAACAAAAAAATTTGCACTGGTGCCCTCAGGGTTTTGCCCCCCCCTGGGGGCAGTTCGGCCTAATAATAGGCCGATCTGCCCCCAGGGGGAGCAGAAATGGCCTAAAATAAATTTGCCCCCCCAGCCCCCACCCCCCCCGGGAGCGACCCTTGCCTACGGGGTCGCTCCCCCTGCGTGACATTTGCGCCAAAAAACAAATCCCAGGTGCCTAGTGGTTTCTGCCCCCTTGGGGACAGATTGACCTAAAATCGGCCAATCTGCCCCCAGGGGGGCAGAAATGGCCTAAATACAATTTGCCCCCCAAGGGGAGCGACCCTTGCCTGATGGGTCACTTCCCATCTCTAAAAAACAAACAAACAAAAAAAAAAGAAAAAAAAATAATAATAATAATAATTGCCCTGGTGCCTAGAGGGTTCTGTCCCCCCCCCCTGGGGGCAGTTCGGCCTAATAATAGGCCGATCTGCCCCCAGGGGGAGCAGAAATGGCCTAAAATAAATTTTCCCCTTCACCCCCCCCGAGAGCGACCCTTGCCTACGGGGTCGCTCCCCCTGCGTGACATTGGCGCCAAAAAACAAATCCCAGGTGCCTAGTGGTTTCTGCCCCCTTGGGGGCAGATTGACCTAAAATCGGCCAATCTGCCCACAAGGGGGGCAGAAATGGCCTAAATACAATTTGCCCCCCAGGGGAGCGACCCTTGCCTGATGGGTCACTTCCCATCTCGAAAAAAACAAACAAACACAAAAAAAAACACAACAAAAAAATTTGCCCTGGTGCCCTGAGGGTTCTGCCCCCCCCTGGGGGCAGTTCGGCCTAATAATAGGCCGATCTGCCCCCGGGGGGGCAGAAATGGCCTAAAATAAATTTTCACAAACACCCCCCCGAGAGCGACCCTTGCCTACGGGGTCGCTCCCCCTGCGTGACATTGGCGCCAAAAAACAAATCCCCGGTGCCTAGTGGTTTCTGCCCCCTTGGGGGCAGATTGACCTAAAATCGGCCAATCTGTCCCCAGAGGGGCAGAAATGGTCTAAATACAATTTGCCCCCCAGGGGAGCGACCCTTGCCTGATGGGTCACTCCCCATGTCGAAAAAAACAAACAAACACAAAAAAAACCACAACAAAAAAATTTGCCCTGGTTCCGTTCGGCCTAATAATAGGCCGATCTGCCCCCGGGGGGGGGCAGAAATGGCCTAAAATAAATTTGCCCCCCCCCCCAGCCCCCACCCCCCCCCCTGGTAGCGACCCTTGCCTACGGGGTCGTTCCCCCTGCATGACATTGGCGCCAAAAAACAAATCCCAGGTGCCTAGTGGTTTCTGCCCCCTTGGGGGCAGATTGACCTAAAATCGGCCAATCTGCCCCCAGGGGGGCAGAAATGGCCTAAATACAATTTGCCCCCCAGGGGAGCGACCCTTGCCTGATGGGTCGCTCCCCATCTCGAAAAAAACAAACAAACACAAAAAAAAACACAACAAAAAAATTTGCCCTGGTGCCCTGAGGGTTCTGCCCCCCCCTGGGGGCAGTTCGGCCTAATAATAGGCCGATCTGCCCCCAGGGGGGGCAGAAATGGCCTAAAATAAATTTGACCCCCCAACCCCCCCCCCGCCTCGGGAGCGACCCTTGCCTACGGGGTCGCTGCCCCTGCGTGACATTGGCGCCAAAAAACAAATCCCAGGTGCCTAGTGGTTTCTGCCCCCTTGGGGGCAGATTGACCTAAAATCGGCCAATCTGCCCCCAAGGGGGGCAGAAATGGCCTAAATACAATTTGCCCCCCAGGGGGGCGACCCTTGCCTGATGGGTCGCTCCCTATCTCGATAAAAACAAACAAACACAAAAAAAAACACAACAAAAAAATTTGCCCTGGTGCCCTGAGGGTTCTGCCCCCCCCGGGGGCAGTTCGGCATAATAATAGGCCGATCTGCCCCCAGGGGGGGCAGAAATGGCCTAAAATAAATTTGTCTCCCCCCCCCAGCCCCCACCCCCCCTGGGAGCGACCCTTGCCTACGGGGTCGCTCCCACTGCGTGACATTGGCGCCAAAAAACAAATCCCAGGTGCCTAGTGGTTTCTGCCCCCTTGGGGGCAGATTGACCTAAAATCGGCCAATCTGCCCCCAGGGGGGCAGAAATGGCCTAAATACAATTTGCCCCCCAGGGGAGCGACCCTTGCCTGATGGGTCACTTCCCATCTCGAAAAAAAAAAACAAACACAAAAAAAAACACAACAAAAAAATTTGCCCTGGTGCCCTGAGGGTTCTGCCCCCCCCGGGGGCAGTTCGGCCTAATAATAGGCCGATCTGCCCCCAGGGGGGGCAGAAATGGCCTAAAATAAATTTGTCCCCCCTCCAGCCCCCACCCCCCCAGGGAGCGACCCTTGCCTACGGGGTCGCTCCCACTGCGTGACATTGGCGCCAAAAAACAAATCCCAGGTGCCTAGTGGTTTCTGCCCCCTTGGGGGCAGATTGACCTAAAATCGGCCAATCTGCCCCAGGGGGGCAGAAATGGCCTAAATACAATTTGCCCCCCAGGGGAGCGACCCTTGCCTGATGGGTCGCTCCCCATCTCGAAAAAAACAAACAAACACAAAAAAAAACACAACAAAAAAATTTGCCCTGGTGCCTGAGGGTTCTGCCCCCCCCTGGGGGCAGTTCGGCCTAATAATAGGCCGATCTGCCCCCAGGGGGGGCAGAAATGGCCTAAAATAAATTTGACCCCCCCAACCCCCCCCCTCGGGAGCGACCCTTGCCTACGGGGTCGCTGCCCCTGCGTGACATTGGCGCCAAAAAACAAATCCCAGGTGCCTAATGGTTTCTGCCCCCTTGGGGGCAGATTGACCTAAAATCGGCCAATCTGCCCCCAAGGGGGGGCAGAAATGGCCTAAACACAATTTGCCCCCCAGGGGGGCGACCCTTGCCTGATGGGTCGCTCCCCATCTCGATAAAAAACCAACAAACACAAAAAAAAAACACAACAAAAAAATTTGCCCTGGTGCCCTGAGGGTTCTGCCCCCCCCGGGGGCAGTTCGGCATAATAATAGGCCGATCTGCCCCCAGGGGGGGCAAAAATGGCCTAAAATTAATTTGTCCCCCCCCCAGCCCCCACCCCCCCCGGGAGCGACCCTTGCCTACGGGGTCGCTCCCACTGCGTGACATTGGCGCCAAAAAACAAATCCCAGGTGCCTAGTGGTTTCTGCCCCCTTGGGGCAGATTGACCTAAAATCGGCCAATCTGCCCCCAGGGGGGCAGAAATGGCCTAAATACAATTTGCCCCAGGGGAGCGACCCTTGCCTGATGGGTCACTTCCCGTCTCGAAAAAAACAAACAAACACAAAAAAAAACACAACAAAAACATTTGCCCTGGTGCCCTGAGGGTTCTGCCCCCCCCTGGGGGCAGTTCGGCCTAATAATAGGCCGATCTGCCCCCAGGGGGGGGCAGAAATGGACTAAAATAAATTTGCACAAACACCCCCCCCCCGAGAGACGACCCTTGCCTACGGGGTCGCTCCCCCCTGCGTGACATTGGCGCCAAAAAACAAATCCCCGGTGCCTAGTGGTTTCTGCCCCCTTGGGGGCAGATTGACCTAAAATCGGCCAATCTGCCCCCAGGGGGGCAGAAATGGTCTAAATACAATTTGCCCCCCAGGGGAGCGACCCTTGCCTGATGGGTCACTCCCCATCTCGAAAAAAAACAAACAAACACAAAAAAAAACACAACAAAAAAATGTGCCCTGGTGCCCTGAGGGTTCTGCCCCCCCCCAGGGGGGGCAGAAATGGCCTAAAATAAATTCCCCCCCCCAGCCCCCACCCCCCCCTGGGAGCGACCCTTGCCAACGGGGTCGTTCTCCCTGCGTGACATTGGCGCCAAAAAACAAATCCCAGGTGCCTAGTGGTTTCTGCCCCCTTGGGGGCAGATTGACCTAAAATCGGCCAATCTGCCTCCAAGGGGGGCAGAAATCGCCTAAATACAATTTGCCCCCCAGGGAGCGACCCTTGCCTGATGGGTCGCTCCCCATCTCGAAAAACACAAACAAACACAAAAAAAAACAGAACAAAAAAATTTGCCCTGGTGCCCTGAGTGTTCTGCCCCCCCCTGGGGGCAGTTCGGCCTAATAATAGGCCGATCTGCCCCCAGGGGGGGCAGAAATGGCCTAAAATAAATTTGACCCTCCAACCCCCCCCCCTCGGGAGCGACCCTTGCCTACGGGGTCGCTGCCCCTGCGTGACATTGGCGCCAAAAAACAAATCCCAGGTGCCTAGTGGTTTCTGCCCCCTTGGGGGCAGATTGACCTAAAATCGGCCAATCTGCCCCCAAGGGGGGCAGAAATGGCCTAAATACAACTTGCCCCCCAGGGGAGCGACCCTTGCCTGATGGGTCGCTCCCCATCTCGAAAAAAACAAACAAACACAAAAAAAAACACAACAAAAAAAATTGCCCTGGTGCCCTGAGGGTTCTGCCCCCCCCCGGGGGCAGTTCGGCATAATAATAGGCCGATCTGCCCCCAGGGGGGGCAGAAATGGCCTAAAATAAATTTGCCCCCCCCCCAGCCCCCACCCCCCCCCGGGAGCGACCCTTGCCTACGGGGTCGCTCCCACTGCATGACATTGGCGTCAAAAAACAAATCCCAGGTGCCTAGTGGTTTCTGCCCCCTTGGGGGCAGATTGACCTAAAATCGGACAATCTGCCCCCAGGGGGGCAGAAATGGCCTAAATTCAATTTGCCCCCCAAGGGGAGCGACCCTTGCCTGATGGGTCGCTCCCAATCTCTGAAAAAACAAACAAACAAAAAAAAAAATGTGCCCTGGCGCCTAGAAGTTTCTGCCCCCCCCCCGGGGGCAGATCAGCCTAATATTAGGCCGATCTGTCCCAGGGGGGGCAGAAATGGCCTAAAATAAATTTGCTCCCCCCCCAGCCCCCACCCCCCCTGGAGCGACCCTTGCCTACGGGGTCGCTCCCCCTGCATGACATTGGCGCCAAAAAACAAATCCCAGGTGCCTAGTGGTTTCTGCCCCCTTGAGGGCAGATTGACCTAAAATCGGCCAATCTGCCCCCAAGAGGGGCAGAAATGGCATAAATACAATTTGCCCCCCAGGGGAGCGACCCTTGCCTGATGGGTCACTCCCCATCTCGAAAAAAAAAAAAAACCACAAAAAAAAACACAACAAAAAAATTTGCCCTGGTGCCCTGAGGGTTCTGCCCCCCCGGGGGCATTTTGGCCTAATAATAGGCCGATCTGCCCCCAGGGGG